>NC_141758.1:6494375-6819062 GCF_982258835.1 Parasteatoda tepidariorum | reverse complement strand
TGGCTTAACTAGCCTAAAAATATACAGTGTAGTGTAAATTTATTTTTCCTAATGCAAATATATAAATCTCACATTGTGAGGGTATTTAGTCTTTCGTACGGCACGTGTTCCACGATTCTCAGATACCTCAGCAACCTTTCCTCCAATTTCAACGTATTTTTTACCTTAGTTACTTTTTAGCTTGCGTTCATTTCAAATGTCTAATTTGGCGCAGTGTAATTGATTTCGGCATTTATTTAAAGTTTGCTTTCAATTTTAAATGATTTTTTAACCTGCAAGAATAACTGATCCATATTGGATTACTGATGTTAAGCTCCACAGGCTTATAAGTTGGAACTTAATCCAGAAGACAAGGTAACATTTAAGGTAAGCATTAAAGACCAGTGGATAGGAATTGAACTAACCTTTACTGCTAGTGAAAAAGAAGAGAAAAGCATGAAAATCTTTAATGGTTAATCCGAAAGTATAACCTTCTTACAACTTATGTTAACATTACGGTCGATGTGACTACACGAAATTCCAAAGAATAATATTCTTAACCAAGGGACACTTCATTTTCACTTACGTTTCCAAGGTTCGACTGTTCGACTACAAGTCGATTTATGCAGGCAAGTTCTCTTGAATATTAAATCTTTCTGTTAAAAAAAAATTAACATTAAAACAATAAATTGAAAACAATTATGCTGGTAAAAGGGTGGAAAGCAAATAAAACTACTGCATTTTGTTAAAGCTTTATTTCCTTAGAATAAAACAAATATAATGAAAATGTTTTAAATTTTTACCTTTTCGAAAAATAGAACATTCTAGCTGCCATGAAGCCCATTTTTGCCATTTCAACAGAAATTATTTTAAACAATTATAGTAGCAGTAAAAAAAATTCGCGGTAACATGAAACTGAGTTTTACTCAATAGAAAATTTAAAGCTGTATATCAGAGTGGTTACCAACTGGCTGCCTGTGGGCCACATCCGGCCCGCGAAGTCTTTTTTTTTGTGGCCCGCGAACTAAAATATATTAGTTGTTCTTTTTCTGCGGACAATTTTCGTAAAAAATCTATATGGGTTAAAAGCACTTTTCTTCGTTTAAAAAAAAATTAATTTCTTCGTTTCTGTGAGATTTAACACACCAACGGTGCAAAAAAATTTATTTCTCAGGTAAAAATCTACTTCTTACTTTAATTTGCAATTCAATACTTTTGTTTTGTACAACTTGATAAAAATCTGACAGTAATATTTAATGTTCCTTCAGATATGAGAGTCCTATATAAAATTTTGATTAAAGTTGCGGCCCGCCATTTGACTGGTGTTTTTAATTGCGGGCCCCGGCCTCGTGTAAATTGGAAACCCCTGGTATATCAGAAAAATAGTGTTGTGTATTAGATACGCAATTTTCAGAACTAGATAAATTAAAATTATTTTCAATTAAGTTAGTTTAATTGCAATTTTAAAAAAAAAAGACCAAGAAAGGGCTGGGACATTAGTGTGCTTAGCAATTTATATTTGGTAAATTAAAACGTTATAACACAAACACGATTTTTATGTTCGAATTTCTATGTATCTACATTTACTAAAAGCGTATAGGAAACTAATGTGATTGCTTAAAAATGTTATTTGTATTTTTATTTCAGTAATAAAAATTACTTAGCATCAAAAGTGAAAGCTTTATGAAAATGACGCACATATTTATTCCGGTGTTAGGCAATTGTGTTCCCAAGTCTCATGAGTTGGTTTGACTTACACAGTCACTTAGATTAAAATACCAAAAACTATGTGAGGTTATATGAATAATAATTGCAAATGTATTGCTGGGAAGCTTATCAAACCATCGAGAATAGTAAACATTTATGCAAGGTGAACATTTCTAAGAATATATTCTATCATCTATTATCTATTATTGAAAATTCCATCACAAAGTCCGAATAAAGTTCCGGACTTGCCACTGTCCAAAAAATCTTTACTAAAGTTTTAGTGACAATGCAAGTTTCAATCATTTCCTGATCGTACAAAACAGAAAAATTTCGCCACACAGTGCTATAAGTTTATCGTCAATCAAAATGTTGAACATTATTTTCTAACAAGCTTAGGTTACTTTTATCTAGAGATCTGTGATTGATGACAAAACAGGTTTCGATCATTTTCAAACTTATTAGCAAAACAAAATTAGTTTCTATAAAGAATCTAATACTCTCTAAAAGAAAAAATTATGGCGTTCTTCCTAATGATACGGGTTTAAATATCATTAGTATAGTTGTAGGAGAATCTGTTCTTTTTTCTAAAACCAAACTTTTACAAGTTCACTTCTCCAAATGCGGATTTAACCCTTTGTGGTCGTACATCTGCTCTTACTCTGCCACCTGTTTCCATTTAGTATTAAATGAAATATGAACGTGGAAAAAAGGTGAACTGGCCAATGCATTTGAAAATTTGTTACCTTGCTGAAATAGATCGGCTATTCAACATTGGAAATAAAATAATTAGGAAATTATTTAAAAATGACTTGTTATAAATACTTTGGGAAAGGCATGACCCCAACATAATAATGGTGTAGAAACAGCTTTTAAAGAATGGAAAAAATGAGGGAAATGTAAATGTGCTACAGGTGGCACATATCAGAACTTTTTAACTATGGTAGCACTAGGCATGCTTTCAATAGTAGCATGTGGATAGTCAAAGGAATATGTAGTACTTTAGTTTGTCTTAATTTTTAAACCAATTAAAAAATTTCAATCAAGGAAACTATATGGCACTCAAAACTGTATTAAACATAATGTTTAAAGTAAGGATCATGAAAATTTTACAAATTTCTGGCAATCCAAATACGAAAAACATTATGGAAGGGGAAACATCGTAATGGAGAATAGGAAAGGGAGAGGCTCTAGAAATGGAACACATCTTCTCCCCAGATGGCGTAATCGGTAGATGTGCAGTTCTAATGCGACGTAAATTAAGTACCCATTTGGCTATTGGTGATGGACTCGGAAACATCCCTAAGAATGATCCGAAAACCTGTCATCACAATTTGTAAGGCCGCTTCCACAATTTAGACACAGATGTGCTGGTGGAAAAAAAATTCTCAAAATGCCTGTACACGTGGAGTATCGTGTGTGTACAGGGATTTTGGAAATTTTTTTTTCAACCGGCTACAGACTTTCGCACTGATTTTACGAGCACGTACATCGCAAGTACTCGGTGAGTCGAGGATCGAACCCTGACCCCTCCTGACAGGAGTCCAATTCTCTAACGACAGAGTTACCACGGATTGTGATCGAGAATTCGCGAAAGCAGCGACATACAGAAGACGTTGTTATTTGAGACGAATGACTGCTAAAAGAAAGCGATCATCAGGTGCACTGGAAATATTCTTCAGTGTAGCATGGTAACGTTCCTTATTGTATCTTATTAAATTTAAAAAGGAAAAATTTTCCTATTCTTATGTAAGCAGACACAAAATGGAATCACTTTTTCTTAGAGAAGGAACAGCCAAGACGCATCCGAAAAATATTTGCAAATAATAAGAAAAAATATGTATCTTCTTATTAGAGTTAAAACCTAATGCCTACAAAATCGCTCCATTAAATTTAATGATCTAATATGAAAGGTCTATTTAAACTTTATATTCCATAGGTTTCTGAATCATATTATTTCAAACATTAAAATATGGAAAAGTATACGGAATCACATAATGTTTAAACGTTTAATTTTTAAAAAGTTTTTTGACAAATCTTTTTAACAAAAATTTAAAGTTTCAATAAAAAAATTCATTATTTATAAACTAAAGACCTAAAATAAAGAATGCTTACGATTAGGAAAAAAAAACGATTTTAAAAATTCCTTATTGAAAATAATTTTTTTTTTTTTATAGTTCTAAAGTTCTTAATTAGAAATAGAAAAATCATTCTGTAGAGAATTATCATCAAATTAGACAAAAATTACTTGCAAGTAATTTTCTTATTATTATATAAATCATAAAACTTACCTGCTTTATAAATCCGGATTAATTTAAGATGACATACCACACAATAAAATTTTATAATTGAAGGATCTCGATATGAATTTTAACAACTTAAAAGCAATGAGCTTATTTAACTTTTAAAAAAAACAGCTGAATTCTTGTATAAATTAAGCATTCAAAATTAAAAAATACTTGCCAAGAAATCGATAAAAATTTATTAACAATCAACATAAATGATACTATTTTAAGTAATTCGGAAAATTCTTTATTGTTCTCCTCATTATATAGGTACAGAAATGTATTCTATTCTATGAAGAAGAATATTCTATAACTATTACAATTCTGCACGTTTTAAGATCATATTTGTTTATCGGAATGAAATAACTTCCCTTTAATTTATAATGAAATGAAGACAAAACAAATTTATTTCACCTAAATACATACATCTTTAACGGTGCGTGATCACGAAATAGGAAGTTATCGGTTGCAGGTTCATTGATAGTGGAAAGAAAAAAATTGAGAAATTGTCCTTCAAATGTTGGACGCGCTCTGTCTGCAAATGATTTACCAATGTCCCATATCGTCTTTTAAATTCGAATGTCCTATTAGTCGAACATCTCCGAGGGTCTAATGAGAGCAGAGCTTTCTTTCGTGGCATTAACTTTGGTCGTCAGGAGTTCAAACCTGGAACTAACCTTTGCAGAAATAAAGATTGAGATATTTTAAGCGATAAAACCGACATTCTCAATAGGTGGAATGAACACTTCGACAACCTACTTAATGTAGAGTGCGTTCAGACAGAGTTCTGTTCACCAAACGTTAACCAAGAGTGTATTGCGCCTCTTTCAATGATTGAGGTTGAAGAAGCAGTTCAAAAACTTAACAACAAGGCTCCTGTCCCAGATTTGATATCACCAGAATTCATCAAAAACTCAAGACCAGATGGGTTAAAGGCCATACATAATATTCTAACATCAGTATGGGAAAAAGAGATACTCCCGGAAGAATGGAAACACAGCACTGTTTGTCTTATACACAAAAAAGGAGACTTTCTTGAATGTTCAAACTACCGGGGTATCAGCATGCTCTGCACTGCATATAAAGTCTTTTCAAAAATTCTATTTAACAGACTTAGCCCCTATGTAGAAAACATCTTTGGTGAATACTAGTGCGGTTTTAGGAAGGGCAGGTCTACAACTGATCAAATATTTTTCATAAGACAGATTCTGGAAGAGACCAGGGAATTTGGAATCGGTACACACCACCTATTTGTGGATTTCAAAACTGCTTACGACAGTGTAAACCGGAAGCGACTCATTGAAGCTATGCGAGAATTCAATATCCCGGACAAGCTTGTACGACTCACCACACTTACACTGTGTAAGACCATGCAGAAAGTTAAAATCCAAAATGACTTCTCGGAACCAATGGAGGTAAAAAATGGTGTAAGGCAAGGCGATGCTTTGGCATGCCTACTCTTCAAATTGGCATTAGAAAAAATTATCAGAGATTCAGGAATCAATACCAGAGGACATATCTTTCATAAATCTGTCCAAATTTTCGCATTTGCCGATGGCATTGACATCATAGCGCGAACACAATCTGACTTAAAGCAAGCTTTTCTATCCATGCAAAAAGACGCAGAAAAAATGCATCTCACTATTAACCAGGAGAAAACAAAGTATATGCAATGCACCAAAATAACTGATTCTACAACTCACTTGCAAATTGGTGAATACAAGTTTGAAAAGGTAAACAGTTTTGTTTATCTTGGTTCTGAAGTCAACGTTAATGGCAATATCGCACCCGAAATACAAAGAAGAATCAATAGTGCAAGTAAATGTTTTTATGGATTGAAAAAATATTTAAAATCAAACCTACTAAAAAGAGATACTAAACTGTTAATTTATAAATGCTTAATCAGACCTATCCTAACATATGCCTCAGAAACTTGGACAACAACACAGAAAGATGAGAACTCCTTGGGAATCTTTGAACGTCGGATCCTAAGATCCTTTTTTGGGGGCAAAAAAGTTGATGGTACTTGGTACAGACGTTCAAACTCAGAACTCTATCGGGCCTTTAGAGAGCCTGATGTTGTCAAGTATGTAAAAATCCAAAGAATTAAATGGGCTGGTCACATCATTCGAATGAACAGAGAGCGTTCGACAAACATAATCTTTTCGGCTCAGCCCATCGGATCAAGGCGCAGAGGTCATCCAAAGCTGAGATGGGCCGACTGCGTGGAAAGAGACTCTTCAGTCTTAAAAGTCTCAAACTGGAAGACAACTGCCAGGCGGAGGCAGGCCTGGAGGAAGTTGATTGAGAAGGCCAGGGCCCACCCGGGGCTGTCGTGCCATTGAGGAAGGAAGGACATCTTGAATAGTGCGTGATCACGAAATAGGAAGTTATCGGTTGCAGGTTCATTGATAGTGGAAAGAAAAAAATTGAGAAATTGTCCTTCAAATGTTGGACGCGCTCTGTCTCCAAATGATTTACCAATGTCCTATATCGTCTTTTAAATTCTTCTACGTTTTCCTTAGGGAAATTTTGCTACTTATTTGTTGCTAAAAAAGCTCTCCTCAATCAATGATTCTAATAGAACTAAATGAAAACTTAACAAGTAGACTGAAAATATCCACCTCACTAGAGGGCATATTCAAACGTTGCTATCGCGAATCGGGTTGGAAAAGTAAAAGTTCTGTCTTTACTGCTTTAAAATTAAGCATATTTATTTTATCTAAATTTCTCTTTGAAAGTTTCCAGTTAAATCTGCAAAAAATTATAAATATATGAAAGATATTGTTTTATTACTTAATTTTTACTCCTTTTTGAAATGCGACTTTAAAAAGTTTAAATCTTAAGTTTACGGCAACCGGAACTGTTTTAGGAATTCTAGTTCTGTTTTTCGGCTAAATCGAAAGCAAACGATCATATTCACATACTTGTTCTTAGTTTTAAAAAAATTAATTCTGCTGGTTTTATGGAATCTTTATCGTGGATTAGTGCTGCATTTTTATCTATTATACAAAGTACTTATGACCATGGTAGCAATGTTGTAAGCCATCTAGTATGCAATGATTTATCTGTGAAGGCATCCATTAATTATTAAACAGGTGGTTGTTTAATTTTAGAAGTAACAAGTTTTAAATTTTCTTAGTGTGCATGTGGTTGTTGAACTTATAGCTTTATGTTGAGTAGAGTTATTTTATTACATAGCTAAAAAAATTAGGCATTTACTAATGTTTTATATAGTTTTTTGTTATAAAAATTCTTTTTTTTTTCTTAGATATTCTACACTCAAGTTCATCATGTTAAACTTAGGGAAGTATGTATTGAATACATGGAACGAAACCGTTGTTTATTTGACAAAGTAAGCTGTTGCTATTGTTTGTGCGTGTGTATATGTATATAATATAAAGTTTTTAAAGAATTTTTTCTCAGGAATTTGTATTTTTATTGCTCATTTAAAAGTTGATTCCTGTTGAAATCATTTAAAAGTTCCGCAATTTATGTAATACGGTTTATTGAGTATTAAAAAAAGATTTATTAAAAAATAGATAAATTAAGATTGTTATTTTCAAATAATATGAAAACAAATATACAGATCAGTTAGCATTATTTCTATAAAACTAATTTGTATAAAAGTGTTACTAATTTCTTTCTTTTTTTTTTTTTTTAATTTTTAGATTATTATGAAAATTTTATTTTTCAGATCTGTTAGAATAAGCAGATACTAAAATTTAATACTAATAATAAAATTTATTCTAGATTATGTAATCTTTATGTAAAGGGGGGATTAAAATTTACTAATGCAATTAATTTTTTGAAATATTTATTGGTATTAAATACTTATTTCATTAGTGTAATTTTTTTATTTGACTAAATTTAATCTAAATTTCTTGTTACAAAAAAACATAAAATTAGTAAGTTAATTTTGTACTTAATTATTCACCTTAATAATGACATGTTACTGTCCAAAATACTCATGATTTTTCATGTCAAAAACTATTTTTGATCAAACAACCATCAACAATTTGTTTCAAACTATCTGACACTTAAGATGAGTCTTAAAATCATTTTGTATATGAAGTTTTTTGTGTGTTTAATATTTCAATTTAATATGTAAATGTGTCTGAATAATAAAAGGATAATTATATAAAAGTTATGCTTCTTATAAATTCTGAGTTATCATCTGAGCTAGGAAATATTTTGTATTGTTATATTAAATTACATGAGTTCATTTTTTTTTTCTTATTGTGTACATTTTAACCAAATGAGTTCTCCCTAAGAATCAAGAAGGGCAGGGCCTCTGCCTTTGAGAAAAAATCACTTTTGTGTTTTGAAAAAACAATTATTCTACTTGCGGCTATTCTCTATACTGTGCTTTTTTATGCTACTGTGTTAATAAAGAGCTTCATTAGCAATTTCAGATTTAATTAGCAATTGTGGTTCAGATTTTAATCTATTTTTTAATGTAATAAAAGGTTTTGTCAGGACACATGTTAAATCTTTATAATTTTAAAATTAATAATATTTATGCAATACAAATGTGCAAGTGATTTAAGTAAGATTTTGATAAACCTACTTTTAATAACCTTTGACAAACCTACTTTGTTACTTCTATTGATGGTTAATATTAGTAAAAACTTGAGAACCCTGATTCTAATGAAGTCAATAATTTTGAAAAATCTTTAATGTTTGTAGCCATTCAATTATTCAGATTTTAAGAAAAAATCTTATCTACATTCTTTTTTTATGTATTTTAATGTTCATGTTAAAGAAAGTTTTATGTAGATATTAATTAAAATTGATAATGAAAATGTATTTTTATAAAATTCATATTTTTGTTAATTTTTTTAGCATGTGAATGAAGATTTTGACGCTTACTTGGAAAAAATAAAAGATCCTAAGGTATTTTGTCTGTTATATGACTCCTCAATGCTATAAAAAATAATTTTTATATTTTCTATTGCTAAAATAATGTAGTTTTATCTTTTAAAATAATTAACATTTCCCTAGGAATCCATTCATATGTGTCTAATTATATTAAAAGTAATGTATTAATCGAGATCATTGCATCTTACAAAAGTCTATGTCTAGATGTAGGTTGATGTGATATATATAGTGTGCATTATTCTAGAATTTCAATGAATTTTTTTTTTCTAATTTTATGTTTTTGAAAACTATTATTGCTTTTATTTTTATGTAATATGGTTGGCAAAGAATTTTGTGATATTAAACTCTTTTTCACTATTTAGTGCAGCTCTAAAAATATATTTTAAAAAATATAAAAACAAAAAATTAGTTTTTTATTTACCCATCTAAAAGTAATAATGGCATGATTTTTATTGCTTTAAGTTTTTGAGAAGGTCTGTGAAAGTTCAAGGGACAATTGAGGGCTATTTATCCTAACCTAATAGACCAAACACTAGTGATTGTTAAAGTGTTTTAAAAGTGAGCGGGGTTATGTATGTATATAAAGCATAATTAAATATAAAATGCAGAAAGATATTGATTTAAAAGAAATATAACAGATATTCTAAGTTAAGGCAGCACCAAGTTACTAATGTTATGACTGGAAAATTAATAATAATTTAATTTAAGAAAATATAATTTAATGTAAAATACCTGACTATTCCCAAAATTCCAGGAAGTAGCAGGAGGCTATTTAAAAAAAAGCATCGAAAAGTACCAGAAATCCTCCATCAATCAAAAATATAAATTTAAGGAAAAAAATGGAAATCATAGACATTATCACTTTTTCTTCGGGGAGACATTAACATGCAGGCAATGTAGTAGCAACTTCTGCGGACTAGTTGCAAAATACCACAGACAACCCTATAAGAGCAACTCAGATGAACGTTATCTATTAAAACATTATAAATCTAAGTAGAAATGTATATTCAAGGAAAAGAAATCTCAATCTTTGAAATAAAATAAAATATTGCTGGTTTGAGTATTCATTTAGTAAATCCATACATTAAAACTAAGTCATAAAATTGGTTAAAATAATTAAATTCTTTTTTTTAAATTTTACACAAAAATTTTTTATTGAGAAATGTTAATATTATAGGGGGCTGAGCCCTTTCATTTATAAAATATAAGGGAGCTAAATATTTAGCATCTATAAAATATAAAACATTTATTTAATATAAAGGTCACCCTCGGCACCGCAGTCCCTGCCAAACACTTTAATTTCTATCTTTTTTTTAAATATATTGAGCTGTCAATTGATATTCTATCAGTTAGAGTATTCAAAGAATAAAAAGTATGATAAAAGAAAACTTAAATTTAATCTAAAATATCATACATGCCCTTCAACATTTAAGGTGTGAACAAAATATATTATCCAGTGGTTGTGAACTAAAACAGAATTTTTTTAGCAAATAGAATAGAAAAATATAATAAAACTTTGACTAATGGCCATGCTCTTAATGTTTATGTATCTGGCCTTTTATATATGACTGTTTAAATTATTTATACATACTGGGGGAGAAAAATTATTTTAATTCTAATTTATTAAAATACAGTATACTTTGATGTCTCAAAGTTGAAGGGATGCTAAAAAAATTTGAGATAGCAAGTTCAGAACTAAATATGTTCTAAAAAATAGAAAAATATATTCTGAAGTATTGCTCTAAAATGAACATAAGAACAACTACTAATAAATGTGTTTAAATGATAGTTGACTAAAAGTCTAAACACAATTATAATTTTATTTTTAAAAATAAGACAAAAGTAATTATGCATTAAATTGATACGAATTGGCCTACAATAAACTTACATTATGATTTTTCCTCAAAAATTTCATTTTCTATTTCGAAAAAAACTCTACATAGCAAGGTTTTTGGGAATTCAAATTAACATTTGGTGGATATTTAATGCTAAGGGGAGAAAAAAAAAATTTTTTTTTTGACATAACAAAGTGTTTGAGATATTGAAAGTATACTTTATTATAATTTTATCTTTGTTACCACGAGAAAAATATTTTCTGATACTACAGAAATTCCGTAGTCATTGAAAGGTTATAGGTGAGAGAGTATAATAAACAAAAAAGTTGCAGCAATATTTACTGTAAATGCAACACTAATCTTTTCTAATGTTCTTATATAAACTATATATATTTTTTAATTACTGCATATAAACCTCATCTTGTTAAATGGACCTAACATAATCCTCTCTTTAAATATTTGGAAGCAATAGAAAGACACAATGCAATTTATTGCATGATCCTTCATACATTTTTCCTCATTATGCATTTAAAATAAATTCAAAAGTTTTGAAATAAGATGTTTTTTGCTATAGATATGTAACATGCATTCTAAAAATGTTTTTTTTTTTCTATTTATAGGAATGGGTGGGAGAACTAGAAATGAAAGCTTTGTCCTTAAAATATAAGTAAGTTTTAAATTTAAGATAATTATCTAGTATTATGGTTTTAATTTGTCTATTCATTCAGTGAACTGATCATTAAGACACGATCAAATTGTCATTCCAGATTTCCACTGTTGAACAAATACTGCTATAAAACAAAACAATTTTCACTATTTTCATAATTCACTCCAAAGATTGTTTATATAAATTTTTTAAAGTGAAAAATTAAAATACCTTTTTTTTCAGAGGCAATTTTTAAAAAAAAAAATTATTTGAGAAGGATTCTACCTGTTTGCTAATATTTAAATTCATTTATAACTTTTTTGAATTTTGTTTTAGGCATTGTTTTAATTCTTTATTTTTATTTCAGACTAGACTTTGTAGTTTATTATGATCCCACAAAACCTCCCCTAAAAATACAGGTTCCCTCTCCAGTTCAAACTGTAAGTTTTTAATTCTCTCACAACTACAAAATGCTAATTACCGTTTAATTTTGTAATACATTGCGTATCTCATTTTCAGATTGCATTGGCTTGCACTGGTGGCAACCGCTATGACTGTGTTTACTCTAAATGTGATTTGTCTACTTTAGCTTTTTCTCAGTGTAAGTAAAATGTTTTCTTTATTTCCATGATTCTAGTGTGTTCACATTTGTTGTATTCTCGATAACTAGGTGCATCAAAAATGATTAAATGAACATTACTTAGGTTAAGCCATAAACCAGTTAGTACCAAATTATCATTATTATTTAATATCTATGCAGTAAACAGGAGGTTAAAACAAGCTTCATGTTTGTTGTGACTCATGCAAATTAGTCTGCTACAGGCAGTGTAATAACCTCTGCATAATTTCACATCAAATTGAAAACCTCTGCATAATTTCACATCAAATTGAATTGGAGTGCCAGATAAACATGAAGTATTTTTATGCAGTATATATGTATTCTAGTATTACCCAGGCTTAAAGAACATAGGGATACATTGCGCAGAAAATGTATTCATCACTGATTTATAGGTTTTTGAAATGGAAAGGGGAAACTGCATCGCCAAACTGAATTTATTTCAACAATCAACGGATGTAACAAACAAGCATTACTAAATTCCCTGGCTAATTGAGAGTTTACTATACCACATTTCAGTTTGATAACTTTTAACAAGATTTATCTAGTATATTTATTATAATGCCCTACTATTTTTAAGGAAGTATAACAAATGATTACAATTGTATGAGATTTTTCTTTTGTTGTTTAAATCCACATTTTATGAATTTCAGCTATGATATATGAAGTGCTGTATAAAAAAGTATATGGACTTGGCTCTGATGTTGATATAGCAGTTGAAAAAATGCTGCATGATAAAGCATATTCGAAACAACGGCGAAGCAACTTGCTGTGCAATTTGTTTAGGGATAAGTAAGCATTGGATTATATATCTTGCCAAGTTTCACATGTTTGCTAGTTTTTGGATTTTTATAATGTTTTAGGTTTGCAAAATTAGAAATTTAAGTCTTATTTTGTTTTTGAAATTTTGTTCAATTGTGTATTTGTTTTGGCATTAGAAAATACTATTAATTTGAGTTTTCGTAGTGAAAAATACAAATGTGAGCCTTTTTTATTAAGAGAATTTCTACCATCCATAGTAAGTGTCACATAGAAAAAATATCATGTAACTGATGCTACAATTTTTGTGACTGATGTTACAAATATAAACTACCGTATATTCGGCCATATAACTCGCTCTTTTAATACAAAAAATAACATTGGAATTTACAGGTGCGCAGTATATGCCGAATATAAAAAATTATAGATTAAAAAAATTTAAATATAGAAAAATACTTTTATTTTAAAGAAATAACATACCTTTACCTATATACTTTATTGATTTTCGTTATTACATAAATAGTTCATTATATTCGTCTTCCGTTATTTCTTCAGGCACGCCATCACAATCTGTTTTGTCTTCATCTGTGTTACCCTCTTCCATAAATAAACAGTCATCTTCTGATCCGTCCAGATTATTTGAAATGCTGCATTTTTGAATGATTTCCTAACCATCTCAGGCGTTATTTCATCCCATGCTTTTAATATCCATTCACACACTGTTTTCAAACTTGCATGACGCATATGTCCTCCTTTCGTAAAGGTTTTCTCGTCCTCCAACATCCAAGTGTTCCACTGTTTTTTTAAATTGGCTTTGAGTGGTTTGTTTAAGCAGACGTCAAATGGTGTCAATCCGCCCGGAATAACTGCCATATCGGTGTTGCATTCTTTCAACAATTTTTTTGTATTATCTGTAAGGTGGGGTCTTAACATGCCCCACACTAAAAAGCTTTCTGGTTTTCTTACGCAACCAGGACGGATTTGCCAGGCATTTTTTACCCACAATTTAACACCATTTTCGTTCATCCAGCCTTTTTCGTGGACATGAACAAAAATACCTTTTGGAAAATTACATTTGGGAAAAGTTTTTCTCTTAAAAATAACCATTGGTTTTAGTTTCGTTCCATCCGCTAGGCAAGAAAGGGCTACGATGAAATGAGATTTCTCTTGTCCCGTTGTTACGTTGACAGTTTTGACTCCCTTTAAATCAATTGTTATATTACTGATCCTGTCAAACATGACTGGGGTCTCATCCATATTTCCTATTTGCGAAAGTAAATATTCCTTTTTTTTTCGCAGTTCTATAATATATTTTTAAAAACTTAACAATTTGCTATCCAAGTCTTTTGGTAGTTTTTGCGATACTTTGGTTTTTTCACATAGAACTAAATTTTTTTCGAGCCATAAATCGGCTACACTAACTCACGGTAGCCTTGAAATTTTCACTCTCATGTGGATTAATCTTTGCCCATTTTAGAGCAAACAAGCGATCAGTTTCTTGTTACAATCAAGCCATTTTGCCGATTTTCCAAAACCCAGTTTTCTACATTGTCCTCTTAATACCGGCCATTTTGTTAGTCCTGTACGCAATGCACACTTATCCTTAGGCATATCCATTATTTTCTCTTCATTTTTCTTCCATTCACGCACCGAGCTTTCCCCAATACCAAAATGTCTCACCGCAGCCCGATTTCCATTTTTTTTCCGCAAATTGAATTACCGTAATTTATGGAAGAAACGCCACAGCGTTTGTGAGTTTAAAAGTTTTCAAATTTTAACTGCGGCGTTTATGATATTTTAAAAATAAATTTTAAATTTTTCAAAGAAAAAAATTTTTTTAATCAAAATAGTTGCGAATTATGGCAAAAGATGGCGCCACTTTTGATAACCCACCACCCCTTAAAGAAAGTGGGTTGATCTCGATCTAGTTCCAGCCAAACCGCGTGGTTGATAGCTCTTTCACATTTTTTCTCACTTTGTTACAACGTGCTTTGTGGAGAAATTAAATTGCGGAAAGTTTTCTTTTTGGTATTTGCTAATATTTATACATCGTTGTTATGGACGCGACTTATAAACTGATATATTCTTATTTAAATAAAAGAGGTATATTTCCAAAAAATAAATAAATTAAATTAAAAAAATATTTATAAAATGTGAATATGTAGTACAGTATGGAATCCGAAATTCGGCACTTAATCCAACCAAAATTTTTTTTTTTAAAGAAATTTTTTTTGATAGAAAAAAAATCAGTCATATTTTCTTTTTATTTGGAATTTTTTTCTCTTGAAGTAAGTTACTATATTTTATCTTTTAAAATTAAAAACATGAGGAGAAAGAATAATAAATCTGTGTCAAACAAAACATCTGTTCCTAAAGCAGTTTAAAATAAAGTGAAATTGAAAAGTGAAAACATCTGCATTTCCAATGAACAAAATAAATAAATGCAAGTTGGGAGAAACCAGGGATGAGATTTTTCCGCTTTTTTCACTTTTATCTCTTAAATTTCAGCTTTTTTTTTTATAAGTATTCCGCTTTTTCAGAAAATTCACTGATTTTCAAAGAGAAACAGAAAATTCAAACTACATAGCTACCAATCCTTTCACATTTTTACTTATTTGAGCTATTTTCTCCCTTTTACTCGCAGCAGATAAGATTTTCCGAATTTTTTACCGCCCTCCAGATAGATCCGATTTTTGTAGTTCAAACGACGCTGCTTCTGACAAGCCTTTTAGAGGTCCCAAGCCTGAAATCTGCTAATATCTCGATTCTTATTCACACGATTTTAATATCAAACATAGCATTTCATATCTGCGTCTTGCGATTCGTATTCACGAAATTTAAAAATCCGATATTGTGATTCGTATTTACGCCTTTTTAAAAAACCTATGTAGCGATTCGTATTCACTCAAGTTTAAAATTCAATGTCTTGATTTGCTCATGCGGTTTATAATATCAAACATTGATTTTCGTATTTATACGTGATTTTAAAATGAGGCATTGGGATTCGCATTCACGCATTCTGAAAATTATGCATCATAATTCTTATTTATGCAATCTAAAAATTACGCATCATGATTCGTATTTACACTATCTAAAAATTATGAATAGTGATTTGTATTTACGAGTTTTAAAAATTCTATATCCCAGTTTGTATTTTCTCATTTTCAAAATCGTATATCTAGTTTCATATTCACGTGATTTCAAAATCCATAATTGTTATTCATATTCAAGCAATTTTAAGATCAACTATCGCGATTCTTGTAAGAAGTAAATTTTTTTAAAATTAGTTACTATAAAGGTTACTGTTTTTCTAACACCGATTGTTAGTATATGTAAGTGTTACAACATCAGAGAAACTGGAAGGGAATATATTCAAAACTTACATTCTGTGCTTGCAAAGAAGAAAAAGTAGGATTTGTTACAAGATGTTTGAAGATGAACTAACGACTAAATATAGCAAACATAGAAGATATAGCAAACAAAAGCAATCACTTAAAAAGGGATTTAATTTTAAAAAAATTTTCTCATCATCAAAATTTTATTTATAATTGCTGTTATTTATGCTATAAAATGCAAAATTCTTATCAAATAAAAAACAATTATCTAAACAGTTGCTGATTGTCATGTAATTTTTCAAACTAAAATAGCAATTTTTGTATGTTAAGGAGTTACTATATATTTCTACTTCACTGTTATTGATATGTTTCAGAGGGCTGTAGTTAGATTAGACTATAATATGAACATAATGATTCGGTCCATTGTTAAAGTTTTTTTTCTCCAATATAATTTAAAAAGTAATATTACTGATATATTTGCTGTAAATCACATAACAGTATTTATTAAAAGAAATGAAATATTAATGTATATTCTCTGTAGTTTTAATTTGCTAAACCAGGTAGTTTTTGAAGTAATAATTGTCTCGTATGTGAACTGAGGAAAAATATAATTTCCAGCTTTATTTTTTCAGTTGGTAATTTTTATTTTCACTAAATGTTAAGTATCAATGTAATCATTTATATAATAATAGATTAGTACACAATTGTATGTCAGCACATTATTTATTACCTTAAACTGTCTGGAATTTATTATTATAGGGTTGCCCTTGCGTAAAATTTACTATCGTTGAAATTCTGCTTTTCTGCCTTTTGGCTAATCTCATCCCTGAGAAACTGATGAATCAATCTTGAAAGCTGTGCAAGTGCTTTACTGGTTTGTCCCCCCACATTTCCCTCTTCTGTTTGACCATAAATTAGCCACACCCTTTTGACATTGAAACTTCTTTCTCACTTGGTGTACAAAATGAATTCTATCCCTTTTGCTGCCTTTTTTTTAAATTATTTTTATTAGCATTAGTTGCTTTATTTTTTAAATATTTAGTTTGATCAAAATAGCATATTTTTTATGATTTTCAACTTGATCGGAAAGACCATTGCAGAGGTACAATAGAATCTATGCAATGACGAAATAAGTTCTTTGGTACTACAATAAGATCTACGTTCCAAAAAGGCCAAAAAAATAATTAGGTTACTAAAAGATTATTTTAATAAATAGGTAATTGTCATAGGGTATATTAGTTCTCCTTTGTATATTTATTTTTATGCATATTATGTGAATATTAGATCATTAAACACTAAACAAATAAATGATCTATAATCTCAAAGCCTTGAGTTCCAAGATGTGTGGCTTTCAGAGTTTGACTGTATTAAATTGTTCTTGTTCATAACAACTTGAAATTAATGGAATTAATAACTGTAGTAGAGTTTTTGTTATGTTACTGATATCTTTGTTTCTTTCAGTTGTCGCATTGAGGGCTTGGTTGAAGACAATAATTTACCAGAAGATGATCAAGTTTCATTAAAGGTATGTTTTGTCTTGTTACTGGAATTAAAAATTTTGAGAAGCATGAATTTTAAATTTCAGTTATTTTCTATATTAAATGTATGATATAATTTTACTGTTATTTATAAATTTACCATTTGGTTTCATCTAAATAGCACTTTTAAGGTTTAATTGTAAAGTTCAAAGAGAAAAGAAATTTCATCTTAGTAGATTCAATATTAATGTACCAGGTCAATGAAAGCAATTCACTAACTCTAGTAAGTTATATGCAGTATAAATAATTTATGTAACTTTTTATCCTTTATGTGTAGGTAAAACAAAAGTTTCAGCCTGAAGGCCATCCAAATTGTCATATGTAAAAATATTTTTAACAGTAATCATTGTCACTCCTCCTATGTTTTATAATTAATCCTTCTACGGGCTTTTTTAAAAAAAAGCGATTAACAATGTTATTAGGTTTGGGCAAAAAAAAAATTTTTTTTTTTTTTTTTAAGTTGTCTCTACTTTTTCCATTAAAATCTTTTTGAATACTGTAATTTTGTGGAAATATGCCACACTGGGATATATGCAGGATCCACAAAATTTGACTAAAAAGAAAAGTTTGTAATATTTTAATTTCCTTGTGAAAGGCTGCACCATCAGATATTTCTACAAAATTTTACTGTTAGAATATAGGTGGAGTTAAGGCATCTGTTGCAAATATCAAATGCATATAATACAGGGTGTGTAGCGTTTGTAAAAAGTACTTATTGGTGCTTTTTTGGGGATTTCGTTTTTAAAAGCTTTTAAATGTGCTTTTTTCAGCTGGCGTTTTTGAAAAGTGCTTTTTTTTTTTCGAATAATTTTTTTTCTTCCCTTCAGTGGTATCTGGTGGATCCCATGCATTTCACGAAAAATGGGGAGTTTGCTACTTAATCATTCACGCAGACTTCATGTCGTACCCACATTATGACTTTCCATGCGCGCACACTTGAAACCGAAACCGAGTGCTCCAATTCGGATAGAGAATATCAGATCCTTATGAATTGTTTTTAATTTTGTTTTTGTTTATTTTATTTTACTTCTAACACTTTTTTTGACGTAGGGGGTAAGGGTACTTTTGTTCTTAGTTCAGGGTCAAGTTGAATTCACTCGGTGATGTGGGAAAGTACTGATTGTTTCGATTTACGCCCGTTTCTTTTTGGGTTTTTTTTTAACGCTAAAACTGTTTATAAAAAGTTTTTGTTTTTCAATAATATCATTGATTGAATATGAATTTTTTGAGTGCTTGAAAAGTTTTTAAAAAGTGCTTATTTTTGATTCAAAGATTTGGCTACGCACCCTGTAATAAATGATTACTGTTAAAAATAATTATAAAATATACAAATATTGAATATATATGATCTTACTTTAATTCAGAAATCATTCATTAAATTTTCATAATAACTATTTAAAATTTGACAATTTGTACAAACACATTACTTCAGTAAATACTAATTAGAGGTGGTGTTCTGATCTGGAAGTCTGGTTTATACTTCATTTTTAGCATTTCCTTTTTCAGTGAGATGAAAGGTTATATTATGTTTTCATGGTTTTATTTCATAACTTTTCAGCTACGTTTTTAATTTTTTCTAGATGTGATCCCTGAGTGGTAAATAAGGAATTCAAGACCCATGTCCTTATTTACCTCATGCGATTTTGATTGGATGACAAAATACAAGTAGGATGTGAGGGAAATCAATTGTGAAAATAAATATTGAAACAAACCATGTTTAATATTAATCACTTTTAACCACTGGTATCATGCATTAATTTTGTAGCACATAGTTTATGAAATAAATTTTATTTTACTGAAATGGGAAAATTTTATTGTAGTTTGGATGGAACGGAGAGAGAGGTAGAGCTAAGGGGGAAAATTCAGATTTTTTCCCCCTTTCCATTCCAAAAATTTAGTAATTTATTATAGATCCAATTTTTAATGCTTAAAAAGGGAAGGGTAGATGTGAGATTTTTCTGTCCTAAGTTTTTTTTATGCCAGATTATTGTCCACCTCTCTGATAAATTCTATCAGTTATTTACTATGCCTGTTTAATGTAATTTATTCTTCTATTCTAACTTGCTTCATTTGATTTTTTCTTGAAAAGTTTCACTGTCAGATGCCAGTTTTTAAAAGTTGGCAAGTATCCAATGTAAATTGGAATTTTTTTTTTATGGTCTACTGAGTAATTTGAAACAGCAATATTCTAATCTATGTATAAAAATATACTATTCCTGCTTATACTCAATAATAAAATCTGTTTGACATGTATTTTAGCATATTAACTGCATTATTGAATAGGGCCTTGAAAATTTTAATTTTAGGTCATTGAATTGAGTGGGAACCCTGTGTTAAGACCTTTTAATGAAAAAAAATTTATTAAGTTAAAATGAAACTTAGCTATTTTATTTGTTCAGCAATCCAAAGTTTTAGATTTTTATAATACATTATCTTTCAATTCACCTCGTGTTTATCACCTACTTATTTAAAAAAATTTTTAATTGCATAATTTTTAAAGTGTTTTCTTACTATAATTCTTGAAATATTGTCCAATTAAACTATCTTTCTATGTTAAAAATAAATCATATTTATTCCATCATAAATTAACCTTTATTCTCAATTCAAACTTATATTGTGAGAAAAATATTATTTTATACGTTAGCCATATACTTGTGTGTTTTCAGGTTGGCCATACTCCTCGCTTGGAAATTCGCAAAGCTTTGGCGCAAGGAGTACCACCATTCCCTTATAAAGTTGCCAAGACATTAGATCCTGGAATTTATAGAAATGTGGAGTTTGATTTATGGAATGAAAAAAGAAAAGGTAAAAGTATAGAATTTGTATTTTTACTAAATGACAAAATTTTGAGTTTCTTAAATTTACTTGCATAAGTATATGTGTTGTCCATTTTTATTTGTCATAGTAAAACAGATTCGCTATTTTGCTTTAATTTCTTAGAAGAAAACTTAAATGTCAGATTTTCTTTGCAACTATTTCAATTTACGTAAGTAAATAAAATTAGTGTTTCAGTGTCACATTTTGGCAAGGATCTAATAGGCAGCATTAACTTTTTTTTATTCATCCGTACGTTAAAGAGTATCTATAGCTCATTATAGTTTCTCTTGTTTGTTATACTCCATTTTGTTCTCTGCTGTAATGAATAGCCCTGATGTCAGGAGACAGCAATAGTTATTTGCAATTTCTACAGCTACTCTTAAAGTTGGTGTCATCTGATCGAATACTTTTTTTAATGAATTGTTTTAAACCACAAATTATATTAAAGTATTTTTAAGGCTCTTATGTAAAATCATAAAATATAATCTTGGTATAACTATATTTCAGTAACATAAGAGTATAAGCTTTCAAATAGAAGTAACGTATAAACTTCTTGTTTCTTATTACAATGTCTTTCTAAAACATACTAAGGTGGGGGGAAAGTGAGATTTGCTATTACCACGGTAATGGAGAGGGGTAAAGTGGGAAATTTATATAACCTTGAAATGCCTTTTTCATTTACAAAGACTATAAATTAGATATTTCTAAACTACATTTCTATTATCCATAAATAAAATTTGATGTAGATGTTTTATTCTGATACCTTTTCATTTAATTTTAGACTTTTATTTCTCCCTAATGGAACTGCTTTCACTATTTTACTTTCTATATTTAATTTCTTGGGGTACAATATAAAAGTGGGATTATTTCTGGCGAATGAGCTTCAAAAAATAGCCATAGATGTTCTGTCTACTTTTTAATATTTATACTCTTTATTACTAGAATGAACATCTCTAGGTTACATGATGCACACTTCCCTCTCTTTCCTTACCATGTTTTAAACAAATCTTGTATCTTCATTATGGCAGTATGTTTCAGTAAGAAGTTGGAGTTTGCTGGTGTAGAAGACATCGAGCTTTGTCGAAACCATGTAAAGAAGAGGGGTAAAATATGAACATAAGGGAAATTGCCTAACCTTGAGACAATTTTATGTACAAATAAATAAAGGATGATACCAGAATAGGTTCCCAAATGTTTGCATTGCTTTATAGTTTAAATTTGTTTGTCTTAAATTTGTTTTTTGTACTATGAAAAGAAATGGAAGCACTGTTTGTTCTATTCATCATAGAGGTGGAACCAAAAGAATGCTTAGGACAGCAAGTGTGACAGCAGTTAGAGAAGGGAAATTCAAGCCAATCTTTGGTTTGAGATACTGTTGAGGTTAAAAAAAAAAAATGCAAATATTGACGTAACAACGAACAGAACTTTTAAAGAAGATTTATAGCTAAAACTGTGCAAAAAAATTAATGTATGATCTTGCCAATCCATAATAGTAAGTTAAGAGTTGAAACAAGATGTTACTACATTAGCAAGCCAGTTACGGCACTCTTTTTGAATGTGAAACTTTTTTTCCAAGACAGTCAAAAACTATTGTGTATATTCTGTATTTGCAGCTAATTTTGCAGACATTCCCAAAATAAGTTGCCAGTAGAACTGTACTAAATCCATAGAAAGTGATGGTATGCTATTTCCCTAAAAAGAAAGCTTCAACTTTTTATTGGTCCAGAAGCTAAAATCAACACTGAGTTATACTTGGAACAGGACTCCCATGGGTCGGCCAGGAAGAACAGGGAAAACCTGGAATTGTCAGGGAAGGTTGCAATTTTTTACAAAAGCCTGGAAAATTCCTGTCATACCCTAGAAAATAACCAGTCCTAAAATCTTCTGTAGTAATTAGTTATTGAGATTTGAGTTAGATAATTCTAACATCTGTCACAATTATTTGATATAAAATTTTGACATTTTAGTTGAACTTACATGTTTCCATACTCATTCAATGATTTGCTGCAAAAGCAATTCGTCCAATTTCGTTATGTAAGAACAACCTGTCTATTGACCAATTTCAACTTTATTATTTTATGTGGGGGTTATATGCTCTCAAAGATGAGAATACAAAAGTACTAACTGTTGAAGAATTCAAAAAAATAAGTGACGCAGGTTTGGAATAAATTTCCAGAGGGAGCAATGCGGGGCAGATGTAATGAATTTTTCAATAGATTGCATAAAGTTACAGATGAAAATGGAAAGATTTGAGCTTTCATGTAATAGGTTAGTAGATTGTCACATAAATATTTAAAATTTTTATGTATACATCTCTATCTCTCTATATATAAAGGAACACTTTTTCTGATACACCCATATTCCTAATGTTACTCACCAATTACAATACTATATAATACATAAATACTTTTTACACCAGGGTGGCCACAAAACAAGGAAAAGTCTGGGAATTTAACTAAAAAAAATATTGGCAAAGTGAATTAAATTGAGTGTAAGGTTTCTTAAAGTCTAACAATATTTTCTAAAATAAATTTGTTCCTTAATAAGTTTTTTTTTTTTTTTTTTTTTTTTTTAAATTTTTGTGATCAACTCTATAAATTTTTGTCATAAATATTTTATGTATCAGAATAAAGCAAAATTAAAAGATCAATAGCATAATTTTTT
This sequence comes from Parasteatoda tepidariorum, assembly GCF_982258835.1. Classification (NCBI taxonomy): domain Eukaryota; kingdom Metazoa; phylum Arthropoda; class Arachnida; order Araneae; family Theridiidae; genus Parasteatoda; species Parasteatoda tepidariorum. The sequence goes on along the minus strand of NC_141758.1, from coordinate 6,796,003 downwards.
AGACTTAATCTAAAAAGTTGGGAAATTTAATAAAATCATTCTGGAGTTGTCTAAGTGTTTGTGGCTACCATGTACATAAGATAATCATGTGTAAAATAAATTTGGCCCTGATTGCAAAAATGTTTTCATGTGTGATGTATTATATTTTCAGAAGAACAGAAAAGTGAACAGTTCATAATTCCAAAGTTGGAAGCTGGGGTTAAATGCAAGGTAGCTATAACTTGTTTGTAATGAATTTATATTTTATTCCCATACACTTATAGGGCAAAATTAATGGAAAAAAAATTGGTTGAAAAATTGTGTGCCAGTCTCCACTGATTCTAAACCTTTTTCTTTAATGCACTCTGTGTGCCTTTTAATTTTTTTATGGATATAGAATTATGAATATTTTATATTTCATACCTGTTTTTTTTTTCTTACTCTTAGAAAATAGCCTTATAATGCTTAATATATTTTAAGAAATACATCAAACAAAATCACTTACATTATTATTGTTTAGTTATTTAATCATTGAAAAACTTTCAATTTTGAAAAACTGGCCATTGTTAAAAATACTGCATTTGACCAGAAGCGAAATTTCCCAGTACTATACACGGCTCTTAGTTCATCAATCCCATAATTTCCTTATTGAGCCGCGATGGCTCAGGGAATAGTGTTAGCCTTTCAGTGAGATGAACCGGATTCCCATCTGGCTTGAACCAACCATGGTGCTAACGTAAAATATTCTGATTCCCCCTTTAAAACCAGATATTCTGAAACTCAATCTTCTCTCCTTATAGGAAAGCAAGAGAACATAAACTCTAACTATAATATTTCTGTGCTATGTTACTTCTGATTACTGATAACTAGTTGGGAAAGTTGGCATCTCTTGAGTTAGTTGAAAACTTTTTTTCATGGCACACTTTTATCAATTATTGAATACTTCATAAATGTTGAACATTGTCTAAAAGTAAATTGTCTTTGTAATTATGAGTCAATGCAAACATCAAATAAGAAGATGTAATAATAAGGTAGCATATAAAACACCTAAACTAGTTTTGGTAAATCAACACGAATATGCGAACAAAAGTAAGACATAGGCTGTTTGCTTTACCTTTTCATGAAGATCAAAGTCAATGTGCGTTGCATATTACAAATTTAAAAAAAAACTCTACCCTGAATAAATTTTGATCAGAAAATCTAATTTTCCCATATTAGGAATCCATCTTAATAGTTCATGTGTGTAACCTCATATGTTAATGATTAAGAAACCTTCAACAAATTTTTAATTAGAAAAAAAAATGGAACAATCACAAGAATGTGAGGGGTATTTTTTTAAATATTTTTTCTGTAAGACCTTTAGGCAAATGGGTAACATTTAAACTCATTAGATTTGACCGTAAATTATATTAAATTATCTTGTTATTAAATATATAGTGTGTATAAAATTTCTTTCCTAATTTCATTCCTAAGAACAAAACTCGTAATAGTTTGTAAGGACATTTTATAAAACACAGCATTATTAAGTAATTTTAATAAATACTTTTTTAAATATTTAAAATTTTTATTTATTTTAAAGTAAATTTTATTCAACTTTTTCATACTGAAAAAGGAGAGCTTAATTTCAAGATGGTTATGCTATGAAAAGTTCTAGTTTAACATCTATGTAAATATCTTCTCTTTTACTGAAATTATTCTTTAATGTAAGTCCAATTATGATCGATGTCACTGTTAAACTATAAAATACTTATTTATCATTATGATCCCATTGAAATAACATCCTATAATTTTGCAAGAAAAATGACCAAAAAAGCTAAATAAAATGTAAATTTTTAGAAAAATTTTATTTTGAGTTTTCTGCAAATATAAATTTAATTAAACTATTACTGTAATTTAATGCAGCTTTTATATAAATTTATGTTATATATTTCATGAAATACTATGATAAAGTTAATAAAAAGGATGAAAATGCAGCTCTTTAAGGTTAAATAATTCTAAAGTTATAGCTTTATAAAACTAAGCATTTGGTTTTTTAACGGGGTATAAATAATAAATGGGTAAGAAATGGTTTAAAGCATATAAATTTATTATTTTTAGAAATTCTGAGTCAAAAGTAAACAAAATACTACTTGAAATTTTGACCATTGGTTGACTTCACCTTTCTGGCATCTCTTGTTGACTAGAATCATTTTTATATACAATATTTCAATGAAAAGTACTAATCAAAGTCATTTTATAGGTCCATATCAATAAGGATGTTTATATTGGGCATGTTCAGGAAGTGTTTAGTGACTGTGAGGATGTGTCTATTTACATAGAAGAGCTATGTAAAAAGTTAGTATTACACTTTACTATACATATCAAATTTAAACATAGGGGTAATTTGTTTTCCCTTTTTGTTAGAAAAATTTCTGAAGTGTATTTTGTATTTCTAAGTATAACTTGAATTTTGTTATTCTATCTTTTTAGGTGCGTTGTGTCTTCAAGTGTGCTTGAAATTGTGCCCGTTCCTGCTTATAAAGGTAAGTTTATTAGTCTTCGATACAAACTTTCTATGTTTTAAAAACTGATGTTTTTCTAAGAGTAAATTTTCAATTTCTCTTTATGACTTTTTATTTTTATGGCAGATAATTTGACAAAATTTAACTGGTAAATAAAAAGGATAAAAAAAAATTATCCCAGTGCCGCTCCGCTAAAGTAGTCACACAAGATGCTCTGCTGTAGGAAATATGGTAATAATTAATTGATCCCCGCAGAGAGTACAGTAGGGGGTACAGAAAGACACCAGTTATATTGATGTCCAGCCAGACTAATGTGTTGAGTTAAATGCCTATACATTGCAAAAACTTCATGGCCGGCCAATTGAGTATGTAAATCTTCTCTAAGGATGCTCAACATTCGGAAGAGGTTTGAGTTCCCTGTTCCTTTTGATGTCTAGTGGAAAAAGAAATTCTTGATAAGAATGTAATGGAACTAAACTGGACATTACTATGTGTTAGTTGTAAAACACCCGCAACCCTTCTTCCCCAGCTTGTCAGCCTCTCCATTATCTTTTAATCTTATATGATAACTGCTTATTTTCTAGTATACTTGAAACATTTCATATCATGGTAAATATTTGAATGTAATATTTTCTTTTGTACAATATCCAAATTCAATGACTGCCTTGTCTTTATGATATAACTATCTATTTTGCATTTTTATTCTTTTTCTTGTCTGGAATCAAAGTTTTTAGCTTTTCAACTAGTTGAAACAGACAAATTTACTGTTGTGGGCTTTGTGACTGGTGATAAATCAAATTTTAAACATGCTCTATCCAATTAATAAATTATACCAATGTTATTGTCAAGGATTTTACAATCGAAGATCTAGCAACTTTCCAACTAGTTGGGGCTTTCAAGTTTCAACTAGAGCTCTGTGTCAGATGACTAATAAGTTACAAACATTTCCTGTCCTCTACAAGAATTTATACCTTTTTTTTTAACCAAAAAGAATGAATCATTAAAGGAATTAATTATACTCATTATTTTGACCATTTTTCAACTAGCTTTAGCATTAAGTTTTTTTACTGAAGCCGTAATTTACATTTAGTTTAAGTATTTCTCTGGAAAGATCCAGTAAATAATTATGAAAATAAGTTGAAATGCTCAATTAAAAAATTATCAATTTAAATTCAGCTCTTAGTTTTAAAATCAAGCTTGCTTCAATTATTTTACTTTTTAACTAAACTGATCAATTATTTTCTCTTATTGTGATACATTAATGCCAGGGCACAAAATTTTCCTTAATTTTCTTTAAAGAAAGTGTCCTTAAATGTCCATAATTAAACATTTCAATTAATGTCTTGAAATTTTGTGATTTTTCCAAATTTTTGTTGATTTTAACAGAAAGGATTACTTTTCTCAAAAAGAATTGAAGAAATTTCAAATTCAAAAATTATGTTATAGGCCATGAAACTAAGTAATTAGCAAAATAAACTAAAGTCTTCATAACTCAACAAGTACAATATTAATCTACATTAGGGGTGCTCAACCTGCGGCCCGCGGGCCAAATGCGGCCCGCCAACCCTCGATGTGCGGCCCGCGGCCGCAATCTGAACGAAATGAAAAAAAAATTAAATATTTGTTTTTGAAAAATAATAAAAAAAATTCGGTAATTTAAATTTACACTTTTAAGTTTTTGACGCACCCAATCTCAATCAATGTAGTTTTTCGATGGTTAACGCTACGGATTTCAGCATAGTTTTAAAAATCCCAATTTTTTTAATGCATCATTATTACGATTTACGAAATTTAATTACCACTTTTGACGCTTTTCGTATGTGCCGATTCCAATGACTTTTCGGTAGTTATTGCTACCCATTTTCGAGTAGTTTCTGAAATAGCAATTTTTTAAAGTTATGAAACGCTTTATTTGTGCAAACTTCATGGAAAATCTAAATGACTTTAGATCCTTTCTTCAACAGTTATTGCTGCACATTTCCTCCCGGTTTTTAAAACTTCAATATTTTAGCACGATATTATTACGAATCGCGAGTAAAGAATCGCTCATTTAGATAACCATTTTTTGACATAGCTTATTTGTAACGATTTTATTGCAAATCAAATTATTTTTCAATCGTTATTTTAGAAATTATTGCTACATAATTCTACAAGGTTTTGAAAGTACCGATATTTTTTATACGCTTTTGCGACATTTTAATTTCAAATCCCGCAATTAAATTACATAAAATTTTGATGGATTTTATTTACTCCAATTTCATCTGAAATATAAAAGTATTTTGGTTATTGCTTTAGTAGTTATTACGTTTTCCCCGTGATTTAAAAAGATTATGATATTTTTAATACTATGGTTTGACAGCAAGCGAGTTTTGAATCGCGCATTAAAAAAATTATTTTTTACGTGCTCTGTTTGTACCGATTTTAACACGCATTTTTTAAGAGATTTTTCGAGCGTGTTTTTTCTTCTTTCCCGTTATTGCTGCATTTTTATTTGTGATTTAGAATATACCTGATATTTTCACACAATATTACAACTCGTGAAATTCGATTCAGGTTTAATTTTTTTTCATAACTTAAAAAGTAATTGCGTATCTTAGCCAAATCAACACCTTCCCAGGGGAAAAAAACGAGACGTGTTTATATTAAACGCGGTCCGTTTTGCAAAAAAAAATAATTCAAAACACGGCATAATTCTTTAGTCCCATGAACACATGCAAGTTTAACAACACACATCGAACCTATTCTTTTTGTTGTCACATGTAATTTAAAAGTCATACATCGTAATTTGTATTTACGCTACCTGAAAATTGCGCATCGCATTTAGTATTAACATTAACGAGATTTAAAAATAATCCGTTTCGTATTTACGGGATTTAAAATCACATATCGCGATTCGTGTTCTGGCGTTTAAAATATCATCCGTTGCTACTTTTCTCGCAACTCATATGCACGCGTTTTAAAAACCATATATCGCGATTCATATACATGCATTTTAAACTCAAGTGTTGTGAGTAGTCCTTTCGCAATTTAAAAGCCACACGATTCGTATTTACGCGATTTAAAAAACAAGCATCGAGTTTTTTATTTACGCAATTTAAAAATCACACATGGCAATTCGTATTCAAGCAATTAAAAAGTAACACATAGCAATTCGTATTCAAGCAATTAAAAAATAACACATCGCTATTTGTATTTCCGCGATTTAAAAACCCAGAAAGGACAAATTCCAAAACTGATTATGTTATTTGTTCTAAGTTTAATACTACCCACAACAACAGCTTCTGTGGAAAGACTGTTTTCCAGAATGAATTTAGCCTGTTCAAAATTACGGAGTAGTCTTTAAATACAATCATTACATTTTCATTTAATGGCTCAAAAAATATCACACGATCAAGTAGATAAAATTATCACAATATTCAAAAATTTTGCAAATTACAGTATAACCATTAAGAAATTTTTTAAACCATTTTCTACCTTCTTGGAGCATTTTATATCATTTATGATTATATGCTGGGAAATGATTTGTATATCATTAAATTTTAACTGAATAAAAAATTTAATCAAGATAAGTTTCGCAAAGTAATGTAAATTTTATTGATTGTTAATTGATTGTGCATTAATTGTGAATAGTAAGTGTCATGTTAAAAATATATTCGTCATAAAAAGTTGTAAACAAGTATCTTAATAGTTTTTTATTATTAAGGAATATAGTTCCTTAAAATTTAATGTGTTTGCTTTGTTTCTTTTTCTTCTCTCTCTCTCTCAGCCTCTTATTATTAATTTAAAATAAAAATGTCTGAAAGTTAAAGCACATTCCCTAATAAATGCTAAATCTTATATTCCACTTAAGGGGTTTTGTTTTAGTTTTAATCATTTTTAACCCTATAAACTTTCTTTAAATCAAAGTATTTAACTTGAATTTATATTAATAACTAGAATATTTATTTATTTGAAATTTAATTCTATGAAGAAAAAAATTTAACGTTAAAACTTATGTTTAAATGGACTTTTGTATTTTGTAATGTGATAAAATAAATTTCAATTTTTCCATAGTTTTTTAATTATTTAAATTTATCTAAATTTTTTCTGATAAATTACTCTGATTTTCAAATTCTGTTTTCCTTCTTAAGTAATCAGTTTTGCATTTTCTAATTTTAAACGTTTTAAAGTATTGTATTTTCTGCAAAGAGATTACAAGGTTAACCGACAAAAAGAATTTAGTGTTATATAAACAATGATGTTTATATAACAATCACCACCAACAATTGCTTTCAATATGTCGGTCTAAACACTTTGGCATGCGGCCCTTCATTGGTCAATCTGTTGTGCATGTGGCCCTTCACTGAAAAAGGTTGTGCACCCCTAATCTACATCCTCTGTTAGAAACAATTACCCTTGATTTGATGGCATAAAAGCAAAGCAATCGATGTGGGAGAAATATATAAAAAGTTTCTACCTCTCTACTCACCCTCTGACTATATCGTACTGTTTTTCACAAAGTCCTCGTACTTTGCTACGCTACGATTTAATGATTTTCCATATTCTCCCTTTTTTGAAAAACTGAGGTAATTTTTGCTTAACTTTTTTTTTTTTTTATTTTTTAAGAAAAGTTATTTTAAAAATGTTTCTTTTTTTTCCACTTAAGTACTGGAACTACTAAAACTATTACCAATTGTATATCTGCTAATGCATTTTGGTATCTTATAAATTGCACCTATTTGAGAATCGGCATTCTTAAGTTAGGAGGAAATTTTGATAATTTCTATATTTTGGACTTCCAGTCCTGCAATTTTAAATGTTTATTCTAGATATCTTTTGACTGATGAAATTGTATTTTTTCAGCAATGACATGGCAAGGGGGCAAAACTTATAAAGTTTGTGTTGATTGTGCCAATCCTGGATCTGGTAAGTGTTTCTTATAAATTAAATTTTAATTAAACTGGTATTAGAACAAATTTTAAATTGTGAGTAAGGGTTTTGGTATAATAATTAATTAAACGTGTGAGTAATATTAAACAATAAATTTAATTAAACAATAAGTAACAAGGTAACATATCGGACATGACATTTTCATGCCAACACCACCTTGGGCACACCTAATACTACTACAGTAAGAATAAAACAGTTCTGTAGGTTTTCCCTCTTAGGGGAAAAGTTTAATCATTCTCCCTTTTTGCGTTTTCTCTGAATCTCACTGTATTCCAATGACTAGTTGTGAATTTATTTATATAAAAGTAGGAGTGAAGGCTCAGGGGATAGAGCGTTCGCCTTCCAATGAGATGAACCGGATTCGAATCCTAGCAGTGGCTGAGCGATACAAATTCTGCACCCGGATCACACTGAGTCCAGTGCTGACGTTAAAGATCCTCAGTGGTAGACTGTTTGTGGGTTAGCCCCGTGCCATTATTCTAACCATGGATGTTTTGTGGTTTTCCTCTCCATGTAACACAAATGCGGGTTAGTTCCATCAAAAAGCCCTCTACGAAGGCAAATGTCTCTCAATACTTGATCCACACGTTCCCTTGTCTTCTGGATTGGGTTCAAAATTACAAGGCTATGGAGTTGAGCATTAGTGGTAAACCCAAAAATTGGCTAGGCTGTTCAACGTTGGTTATGAAATATAAAATATAGGAGTAGGTAGAGATGTACAGTTTGCTGTGTATACTACTTCAGAAACTATATAATTACTCAGTTTTAAAGTAAGTTATAACTTTATCATAGTATTACTAACTGAAAAAAACCTATGAAGCTATGATTCCAAAATAACCACTTTTTGTAACAATGTGATATTATCTGAGGACAATATAGATAAATATGCAACAATTTTTTATAATTTTTCCAGTCAGCAGTGCCAGCGTGCAAGAAATGTTCCACTCATTTTGAAACTTAATCAGATGTGTAAGACCAAGCTAAATTCAGTGAACCATACATTTCTATCTGCACACCATGTAATTTATTGATTCTAGTTTTGGAGCAGCCAATATAAATTCCATTTTTATGATGTATTAATGTTTTTTTTAATTTTTTGATTGAAAGTTTTAATTTATCCCTTTACAATATTGTGTGTGGAAAGTATGTTTGTCTTGCATTATTCCTTACTTTGAAAATCAACTTATCTTGTTAATGAATAGGAAAAAGTGTGGAGAAGTGACTTTCTCACTTCTATGTTCATTTTCTAGCATCAGATGGTTAAGAAAGCATTTTTTTCCACAATTTTCTTTAATTCACAAGCTCATTTTTAAATAATAAGTCTAATAAGCTTGTCAGATGTCCTTTTATTATATTGAGAGAACACCAGACTTGAAGTTTTAAAATTTGTTTTGCAAATTAGTCCTCAATTTGATTGGTTAAATTTTAAAAAAAAATTTCTCTTTAATTTTATCCACTGTTTGGGCTGATGCTATTGTTATAAAACTGTTAAAAATATTATTGCAGGATTGTTTTTATCCTTATTTTGTGATTAGCAAATTCATAGCAATTTAATAGAGATTTTAATTTTTAAAAATATGTGTTTAAATAATTTTTGTGTTTTAAATATGCGTTTATTAATAAATTTGTCTGCATTAGCAGGGCTGATTGTGCTCCGGAAAAAATCCGGATTTCCGGATTTTTCGCTAGCAGTGATCCGGAAGTTTCCGGAGATCGAATGTCCAGACGTTTCAAAAAATCATTGATCGCAAAAGTTTCCGAAAATCAAATTTTCAAAGGTGGAACTTAAAAACACAAGTTATTTGTTTGTAAGGGAGAGCCAGATACTTTATAAGCTTATATTCATGATTAATATTCATTTTTTATCAGTAAATAGTTGTTATAATCATTAACTCAAGAAAGAAAGACATTTGTAAATTTTAATTACTTCTCCTGGTCATCATAGGTATATGTAAATGGTATAGGTATGTGTAAAATTTTAAATATATTTTAAGTAAACCCAGAAATATTGAGAAAAAGGGAGAAAAAAAACTTGCTTAAATTTTTTTCTAATTTTTCAATTTAAACTTTTTTTTTTTTTAAACTCAAGAAATTTTCCGGAATTTTGACTTGGGCTCACAATCACCCCTGCATTAGTAAATTTCTTCTTAACTAAATTTTGCTTAAAATCCATTTTAAAGCTGTCCACAAACTCGCTATACCATAAAACCTAAATTATCCAAAGTAACTGGGATGTCAAATGATCAAAGTATTTGATTTATTCAGATAAGTTTTTTAATCTATTTTAATTAACTCTACAAATCAAGGATTTTTTTTAAAATAATAGGGCTGTATAATTAAACTTAGTTTTAATATTACCATGTTTTTTTGTCGGATAAGTTTGAAGATATTTTATCTTTAAATCATTCAAGCTAGTATCACTATGTGGCATAACTCCTTCTCTCTTATTTTTATAAACTATTTGTACCAAAAAGCCTCTAATTCAGATATGTTTGGATTAAGGTGTCACCAGCCTTATTTATCATTAAAAAAATCTATCTTTTGCAAATTCAGGTAACATTAAGTTAATAATTATGTAATGTTAAATAAACGAAGCATAATTAAAGTGACCAATATTTCATTAATTTAAAATCTTAAAAAAAAAAAATGTATTAAAAACGTGGCAGCTCATGTGTGCCAAACAAAAAGTAGTAAAAATAGATTTACTAATGTATTCACTCTTACATTTTTTTAAATTTATGAAATGAAATGAATACTGCAAAAACAAGTAAAGTGACTGAATTTAATTCTTTTTAAAAAGAATTTAAAATGAGTTTATGTTGTGCATATTAAAATAAGCACTATGCGCAAAATAAGATGATATCGCCTTGACTTTTGATTTAATTATCTGATATTCATGTACAAAGTGTCAATCTTAATGGTTCAAGGAGTGACCTCAAATATGCTAATTAATTATTAACTATTAATAAAAATAAGGAAAATAAACACGAACCTACTTTTTTGAATAAACATATAATTTTTTTATATATATATATTTGGATTCCTGACCCTCAAAATATTGGGGGGAGACAAATTTTTGAAAATATTGGGATGTAAATTTGGGTCCTAAAAAGCTATGTATATTTGACGTAGTCATTTGGCTTAAAAATAAATTTCAAAAGAAACAAGCAATTCTTTTAAATTTTATCATAAAATCAAAATATCATAATATCAAAAAGGGCAGGATGTCAGTTAAGGGTTTTTATTTAATTAAAAGTATTTTTAAATGCTTTTTACACTTTTCATGTTGGTACATGGGATGATCTAAGGCCTAGGGCTGCAGCCCAGCCCCTTAATCTGGCTCTGAATTGTTAACTTCATTGATTTTTGAAGTTCATTTCACTGAAATTTATAAGAATTACTCGTGTTTGATTAGCAATTTGATTAATGAAAATAACTAAAATTGTATTAAAAATGTGTCTTCTTTGAAAGATGTTGAGATGTAAGAAGTTTGGGTAACTGAAGTTCCGTGTAAATAATATTTTAGACTAATAAAAAAGATAGCAATTTTTTTTTTTTCTTAACTAAAACTAAATTTTTTTTTCAGAAGCTGAAAAGTTAAAAAACAAAAAAAGCTACAAGAAAAATTTTCAGGTAGGCATAAACTACATTATTGTACAGTATACATTTGTCTTTTTGATATGACTAAAGGAATATATCATTATTAGGATAACTCACCAACCCATAATTCGAGTAATGTGGTGCTAAAGCCGGATACGATCACCAGATCGAATTCAATGCCATCTTCTGTTCAGCGAAATTTATACAATAAAGGCAACAGGTAAATTTACTATTTGCTATTCTTTGTTTTTACTTAGGGTAAGAATTTAATCATACTTTTAATAATTATGATACATTTTTGGTGAAAATCGTAAAGTTATGTATTATCAGTGAAGGCAAGATTTTGACTATTTTAACCTTTGATGAAATACTTTCATCAAAAACTTTAATATATATATGTCAACTTTCAATATAGACCAGAGACTTACTATATGCTAATAAAAGATCTGTTGGAAACTCTTCTACATAAATAAGTCAGGGTCTGTCCAGACATTTTGTGAAAGGTCCATTTTTGTAAAATTATGAAAAGTGACTCGTAATTTGTGAATATAAAATAAACGTTAAGTCACATTCTTTCAAACAGGGTCCTGGTGTTGTGAATTTGTGCAAATAGAGTCCTGTTATTGCAAAAAAAAACTTTTTCAACGAGTTTTTAAATTGTAAAGAGATACAAGAATTATGCTCAACACTGTAAAATTATAATGAAAGAAAATTAAATTTTAAAAGATAAACAGCAATTGCTGCTACTAAATTAGAGATGCAACATACAAATATTTGGTATTTAGCCTATACTGCTGAACGCAGAATATTCATTTGGGACGAATAAAGGAAAAAGCATTTACCGAAGACAAAACTTAGTTCGTTTACATCTGTCTTTCTCTCCCCACCCCCTGGGAAAGGTAGGGTCTGATTAAAAGGTAAATTATTTTGTGAAGGGTCCGTTAACGAACCTAAATTTCTTCTAAACTGACCCCTGTAAGTTGAGTAGGGAAATATTCTTATACCAGTAAAAAAATTTTAACTAATTTTTAATGCTACGTTCATACTAAGAGTGATAAGAAACTTTAAGTTTTAAAGTTAAATTACTGTGGTGTATAGATTTTCTTGATCTCCATGTTTAATTAATATTTTTTCTTACCTCTTTTAGGCAAATCTGTTTATAAATTAATCCAATGCTATAATTTGGATTTGATGTAGTTTAAGGCATTAAGACTTACTTAAATTATAATTTAACTTTAATTTTGTAAGAAAATTATTAAGTTGAACTTTTTTCTAAACAAAAAAAATAATTAAAACCATCAAGTCAAATACTTTTATCTAAAATTTATGAGTATATTCTTAATGTAATTTTTTTTTTAAATTTTATTTATCTTTGATTTCATTTATAAAATAAATTTAAAGAAATAAGGAAAGATGATATAATAAGCAAATTATCAGCTGATGTTAAAAATAAACTTAAAAACTATGCATAGCTAAATGTGTTGTAAAACTTTTGAATTATAAGTTTATCAAATAACTTACTTTTTAATGAACATGTTTTAATTACTCATTTAGTGTTCATGTTATTTAAGTTCAAGTATGTTTAAAACTTATTTAGAATGTAGTTTGCGTTTATAAATGAAATTTAAGTACAATTCACGAGGGGGCTGAGCTTAAATAAAATTTTACTTTGGTTTTTATTTACAGTGGCTCGTTGGTATTAAATTAGTAGCTAGTTTGTTGTAAACATTAAACAATTTAGATTTGATGTTTTTTGATAATATTTCATTATATTGCATTTTATCAGTTTTGGTGGTAAATGTGAAGAAAAAAAAATAAGAACAATCTTTAGAGTTAACTTACATTTGTTAGTTAGGTTATGTTAAAGAAATTTCCTATTATAATTATTTTAATACTTCTTGAATTAGTATTAAAATCAGGGTTGGCAAAAACCCAGGTTTTTAGGGGGTAGAACCAAAAAACCAGGTTTTTTTTACGACATTCTTTTTTCAACTAATATACATACTTTAAAAATTAAAATTGCTTCCAAGAACAATTAAAATATTGCATATTTCAGCTAAAGCTTTTTTATTTAATAGGAGAAAAGGGCATTCAACTAGTGCTCCTGTATCTCATCGATCGAAAAGTGTATCTCAAAAGGATTCTGTCAATACTGTAAGTTTGAACTTCTTGCTAATTTATTTTTAATCTGATTAAAGTACAATACCCAGGCATCCATTTTTCTAAAATGTTTGTTTTGACAATTAAATCTCCATTTTTTTTTAAAGTTTTTTTATTGTTCATTATACATTTTTTTTTATAGCTGAAAAATTATACTTCTTTAATGAGCGAGTTTAGAGTTGTTGAAAAGACAAAAACGTTAAAGGAATAAGAGAACAAACTTTGGTGACAGGAATAAGCAGTGAATATTAATGAAGCTATATTAATATGTTTGAAGAAGAAAAAAAAACACTAAACTTTGGTTTAGTTTGAATTGAAAATATCTTCATTAAATATAAAGTCATATCAGTTCTTGATTAATATTTTCTTTTTTCTAAATTAATTTTATGTAAATATTTACATTGCTAATCAAATAAAAATGAAAGTATTGCTTTATTCATGAGTGAGAAAGAATAATCTATTCTTTATGTGTATTATGACGCCCGGTGGGTGAGCAGTAGCGTTGTGCCACAGGTCCCTGGTTCGATCCTCAGGCCGGGCAAGGTTGACGCAGCCTTTCATCCCTTCAGTGGGTTGATAAATGAGTACCAAGCATACTTGGGAACTAAACACTGGAGGTTCCGCGTTCGGCTGAGCACCTGACCGGAACATCTGCTCCTGCACCCCAGAGCCCAAGGTCAAGAAAACTGAGAGGGACACAGTAGGCCTTGGCCTTCTATGGGCTGTCGCGCTGCTGAGTTTAGTTTTTTATGTGTATTATATTTCAGTGTTTTCGTTTTAGGTTCCACTTCGTCCTTCCAACTATCCTTGCATGTGGAATGGAATGCACCAGGCTATACCCACTTCACCTATACCAATACCTGGTAATGTATTTGAAAAAAATATTTTTTTTTTACTATTACGAAAAATGTTTTAAAAATTGGAGATCAAGGGGAAAGATTTGTCCACTTTTAAAAACAAATGATGATTACATTGCAATCTGTTTGATTTCAAAGATCAAGTTTTGACAATGCAATAATGTAGAAAATTTGTTTTCTAGAGTTATTATACAGAGAAAATAAGATGTGCTATAAAAAAAGTTAGTCCTGCACTTTCATCTTATTTTTCTCAGAATAAACTTTCATGGGCATAAATCGTTCTTCTCAATTGGTCTTCAACAAAATTAATTTAGGTCGCCCATTTATCTCCTGTTTCTCGCTTTAAAAAGTGAGAGACAGTAATTAGTCTTATAATATATAATGGAACCCCACTATAATGAATTCGACGTATCAGATGTAGTGAACTATTTCATCAGTTGTGAGAACTTTCATTATATACACTTACAGTGGACTCTCTCTGCATATTTTTTTTTAATTTCTACAACTTTAAATTTGCACAAGTTGTGATTGCAAATTATTATTTCATTTCTTTACATTTTGTCAAATCTTACTCTTACATGTTCTTTAATCTGGTCAAACATGTTGTTAAAGCAGCTTATTTATCTTCTTACCCTTCCCCTGTGTTGAATAATGTGAAATTTCCGAAACTTCTATCTCAAAAGTAAGATCAGCATTGGATATCCTGTTGAGTTTTTCCCCCAGAAAATACTAGAATCTTTACTAATTGTCACGAAAATTGTTGAACTCTATGTAAAATTAAATTTTAATCAATCGAAAATCACTAATTTCTTTGATAGAATATAAAAATTAAGTAATGGTTTTATTTTTAATTTATTTATTTAATCAGTTAATTTATAAATAAATTACGCATTATCCAATTCGCTATATCCAACAGTACTATTTTCGTTTTCTAAAAAATATTTTTTTGGTATATAAACCCGTTTATCGTAATCTTATTGCTAGGTTTGCATTCAATTCACTATAGTGGGATTCATATATACTAGCTGAATGCCTATTCTTTGTATGAGGTTCAATTAATCAGTGATCAACACTACGTAATCATGCATAAAACTGAACGATATATATTATCACAATAAGTCTAAAATGCAAAACCAATTTTTCGAAGTTCATCCCATCAGAATAAAGATTGACTTTAAACCAAAAGTTTTTTTTTTTTTTTCAGAAAAACTGGTAAAAAAAAAATTATAGGGAGTTTTTACAGAAAATTAATATATAGGTATAGTGTAAGTCATTTTTTTCAATTTCTGTTGTGGGGGTAACTAGGGAGCAAGGGTTGATGTAAAAGTTATATAAAAAAAAAATTACTGTACAAACAAAGTTTAAACAATTTGATTAAATGTTTAATTTGAATTTCAAAATATTAAAATCAAATTAAATCAATCTATCAATTAATGATCAACAAATTGAATTAATCTATCAAATAGCTAATCATCAAAATGCACCATGTGGTTTACACAAGAAAAATGTTGCATAGTAGTGTTCTTTATGGTAAATGAATTTGTTTATTATCTAGCTTATCTATTTTTACTGGAACAGATCTCAGACGAGCATTAGAAATAAAATAACGCTAGATACAAGATTGCCCATGTGAAGCACCGGCATATGCCATTTGCTGGTAAATTTGACCCATGAGAGGGCGCATGGAAGGGACAAATTTATTTTCTATTGTGTGTCCAAAAGAATTAAGGGTTTTTTGATAAGCTGCCTTCAATCAAACATAAAGGTGTGACATGCTGATTTTGTTTTGTCTTAGATTTACAAGGGGGAAGGGGAATGCATTAAATATGCACATGATTGAACAGGAGGTGAAAGAAAAGTAAAAAAGAAAAATATATCTAATGGAAATACAAAATATTAATTGTAATAGGAAAACTATTAAAATACAGCTATTTTTTATTAAATAACAAAGTGAGAATATAGTTAAGCTGAATTTTGTTATTTAAAAAATAATCTGAATTTAGTAAATTATAACTCAAAAACATTATTAGAAGGGGAAAAAAGACCCATTAAGCTTTGTATGGACTACTACCACTGAAATTTATATTTTATGCAATTAAAATAGGGGTGCACAACCTGTGGCCCGCGAGAGCTTCTAAACGCAATAAAAAAATTAAAAAATTTCAATTTTCAATCGCATTTTTAAGTCATCACGTTTTGACACAATCAATTTTAACAGATTCTTTAGTAAATGTACGTTTAACGCGCTTTCTTTAAGCCGATTTTATCATAAATATAAATGATTTTTTTATATTTGTTAAACGGTTCTTTCCGCTTTTCTATGTGATTTCAAAAATCCCGAATTTTTATTACGACACGAGTTTCAGATCGCAAATTTAAATAACCACTTTTTGTGCACTTTAAATCTAAGTGATTTTTTTTTTTTTTTTTTTTTTTTTTTTTTTTTTTTTTTTGCAATTATTTCTTTTTTTTCCACAATTTTTTTCGGCAGTTATTCAGGGCTGATTGTGCTCCGGAAAAAATCCGAATTTCCGGATTTTTTACTAACCGTGATCGAAGGTTCAGACGTCTGAAATATTGAGAAAAAGGGAAAAAACCTTGTTTAAATTTTTTTCTAATTTTTCGATTTAAATTTTTCTTTTTTTTTATTTTAAGAAATTTTCCGGAATTTTGACTTGGGCTCACAACCACCCCTGGTTATTGCTATGCATTCCCACATATTATGAAAAATTCCAATTGTTCTATTACGACATACAAATTTTAAATCATGCATTTGACACGCTTTATTCGTGCTGAGTTCAGCATAAATATATTTTTTCCCAATTATTTCTGTATTTTTCCACATGATTTTGACGATCCAGTTATTTAACTATGATGTTATTACGACACATGATTGTTAATCGTGCAATTAAATAATCTCTTTTTGATACGGTATTTTGGTACAGTTTTATCGTAAATCCTAGTTATTTATCCTTCGTTTTTATTTCCGCAACGAATATGATTTGGTTGAATGTGGTAATGAATTGTGATTTGATCAAAAACCAAATATTCGGCAAAAAAAAAAATAAATAAATCGATTGAACGCTGTATACTTGGGGCCAAATAGCAAAATCTTTTAGCAGCATAGCATCACTGAAACTAAAATTTCAATGTTCGGAATAATATTTCCTGGAAAAACGTATTCATAAATTAACTCTAAAAAATAAGGCCAATCGAGAACGTTTTTGAAAATGTCGGAAAGCGAAACAGAAAACATAAAAATCAATCTTACTTTTTTAAAAAAAATTCTAAAGCTGAACATCTCAGTTTTTCAATTACCAGAAAAAGCCAAGAAAAAAGAATTAAAGTCAACAGAAATGCTATTAAAAATTACTGCGTTATAATGAAAACGTCTAAAAAAAGTTTTTTTTTATTTAAAGAAAATAAAAAGATAGAAAAAACGTTCTTAATTTTTTTAAATGAAAATCTTATGCCGAAAATTTCAATTTAAATATTTCTCATTGCTATAATTTTAGAAGAAAAAAAAATTGCTATAAAATAAATTTTATTAGTAACTTTATTTTTAAAAAAACTGCTGAGTCATAATAAAAATGCCTAAAAAAAGAAAAACAGAAAAAACAATTTTTTCTTAGTTCCTGAAACAAAACTTTAATACTGAAAATTACACTTTCCTATGTTACTGGTTATTTATATTACAGTACAGGGAAAGAGTGATAATAAATTAATAGTATGAGACGTTCTGTTAAAATGCTGGGTTATAATAAAAACAGCAAAAAATGGGGAAAAAATCCTTCTCAATTCTCAAAGTATCAAAAAAAATGACAAAATTGACTTGTCTGATTATTATTTTTAAAAAAATAAAATAATTCTATAAAAATTCAAAAATAAAAAAAACTTGGAAAAATACATTTTTAAAAAATATTCTGCCGAATATTTGACTGATCATTCAACCAACTGAATTTTTCACAGAAGGGCCAAATACTCATTACATCCCTCCCTGATTTAAATGCAATGTTATTGCAACTTGAGAAATTCATAAAATGACGGAAAACATGAATTTTTAAACTGCTCACTGTTTGTAGTTTAGATTTCAATTTTTTGTTGCTTAAATGATCTTTTTGGATTAAAAAAAAAATGAATGTTTATGATATAAAAAAATCTAATAATTAATAAAATAATAAAGTACATTACAAAATAATCATTGAATTTTATTTTGAACTATCAAAGTTTTGTTTTTATTTTAGGATTTTGTTTAAAACCTATAAATTTTCTACAATTAAAATATTTAATTTGAATTTATATTACTTAATTATGACTAAACTTTTTCCTACTTTCATTCTGTGGGCATTGCAGTTTTTATTTATTTATTAGAATTTAATTCTAAAATGAATTTTTGTATTGCATATGATAAAAAAAAATATTTCTTTTCTTCAATGTTTATTTATTTTGATAAATCTATTGCTCATATGATAAAAATGGCAAGTTTTTTTTTGTAAGAAAAAAAAGTATAAGTTTTTATTTTTGAATGAATTCTTATAATGGAACACTACTAAGTTATTGATATTGCTAAGTTTATTGATAAAAAAAATGAAACGTTAATGTTTAAATAAACATTACTACATTTGTCATTAACATGTCTAAATACATCTGCGGCCCTTCGTTAGCCAACCTGCTGTGCAAGTGGCCCTTCACTCAAAAAGGTTGTGCACCCCTAAATTGAAACAAATAAATTTTTATCATTGGTACCAACTAAGGAATTCCAAAGAGAAAGAATTAGTAACATATAATTCGAAACGTGATAATCCATTTTAGTTTTTCAAATTTTGTTATCTTTTATTCATGACAAATTATTTTTTATAATTTTGAATATTACATTATTACGAATAAATAATACAGGGTGCGTAGTGTTTGTAAAAAGTACTTAAAGGTGCTTTTTTGGGATTTTGTTTTTAAAAGCTTTTAAAGGTGCTTTTTCCAGCTGGCGTTTTTAAAAAGTGCTTTTTTTTTCGAATAATTTTTTTTTCTCCCTTCAGTGATATCTGGTGGATCCCATGCATTTCACGAAAAATGGGGAGTTTGCTACGTAATCATTCACGCAGACTATGCTTCATGTCGTACCCACGTTATGGCTTGCGCGCACACTTGAAATCGAAACCAGAGTGCTCCAATTCGGGTAGAGAATATCAGATCCTTATGAAATGTTTTTCTTTTTAATTTATTTTAATTTTATTCTTGTTTATTTTATTTTACTTCTAACACTTTTTTTGACGTAGGGGGTAAGGGTACTTTTGTTCTGAGTTCAGGGTCAAGTTGAATTCACTCGGTGATGTGGGAAAGTACTGATTGTTTCGATTTACGCCCGTTTCTTTTTGGGCTTTTTAACGCTAAAACTGCTTATAAAAAGTTTTTGTTTTTCAATAATATCATTGATTGAATATGAATTTTTTGAGTGCTTGAAAATTTAAATTTTTGTAAAGTGCTTGAAAAGTTTTTAAAAAGTGCTTATTTTTGATTCAAAGATTTGGCTACGCACCCTGTAATAGGAACAAAACTTTTTTTTCATCGTCTGTCAGATTTATTTGACATCTAAAAATGAAATAATATTTTTCAATTTAATGAATTCTGATTTTTTTTTTTTTTTTTTTTTAAGCAGTGTGGTATCATTTGCCAGTTTTATTTTAAGTGGAATTGCATCTTTCGTTAAAAATAGTCCTTTATAAAAAAGATAAGATTGTTTATTAATAAAAGCATGCAATTATTTATTATACTAAAAACTGACTATTATTTTACGAAGCAGATTGCAGTTTTAATTTTTTTAAAGTGATAAATTTCTAATTACACTACGTTTTGAGTTAATCCTTATCAAGTTAGTTATCCTTGAGTTACCAGCATGGTTTTACTCAAGTTCAATCCTTATTTTTAATTTTCTTATCCAGTTTAAAAGTGACACAAAAAAGAATCCTGCTATTTTTATCAACGTAATTTTACAACTATCTGACCTGTCTCAATCTCTTCCAACCCCCTTTCGTGAAATAGAACTCTTGGGACACCTTGTCTTTACTGTTTTAAAAAAAATAGTTTCACATCTTAATCTTCAATTACAGATGCACAGTTTCATTCATTTCACATCCTCTTTGCTCTTATCTTCTATATCTCAGAAATTAGATCATCCATCATCTACTACCAAGATTAGTTAAAACGTGTTATGTAAAATTCGTCAGCTAAAGGTTGATGAAATTTTTAAAAAATAAATTATTTAAAGTTTGTATTTTTTAAACTTTTTTTTTCTTGTCTAAACTTGTAAATGTTTTTTTTTTTTCTTAAGTGGTTTTTTGTTTTTACTTTAAAGTGTTTTACTCTTTTTCATTGTAATTTGGGTTTGATAAATTACGTCACTTAACTGATCCAGAAAACCGGGAAATTCAGACTTCCTGGATTATTGGTTCTCTTCTGTACTAATTCAGTAGCGTAGCCTTCACACCATGCATGTTGATTGAGTTGTCCTGGTATCAGTAATAAGGAATAATTTTAAAAACTACTTTTCTGATTAAATGGAGCAGTGAGCTAGCAAAGAACACGCATATTATCTTTTAAATATTTGAAAAACAGAATAGTCATAAGCATTGAAAAACAAAATCATTGATGTTTAATGCTCAAGCTATAAAAGAAAAATTCCTTTTTCCTAAGGCTTCACTCCCAAAAAGACTAAGCAAATTCTTTTGTCAATTTTTAGGATGCCCCTTTACCCACTGTCAAAATTTCAGGATTCTAACCAAGGTTTCTGAAGTTTAAAAAAAAAAAAGATACACAGAAACTCTTTTTATTATTATAGAATGAATATTTTTGTTGCTCTTAATGGTACTTTTGTGCAGAAGCTGACGAGTGACTCTCAGCCATCATTTTAGCAGTTACTATTTATAAAAAGTTTTAGAGATTTAATTTTTTTCTTTACAAATAATGCAGTAATTTTTTTAATAAAATTTATGCTTATACAGTAGAGAACCAATTATCCGGTAAACTCGGGACCATCGCTATCCCGGATATCTGAATTTCCCGGTTTTCTGGATCGACCAAAAAGTGTCGTTAATCGATGTTTTATCGAACCCGAAGTACAAGGAAAAAGTGTAATGCGTAAAGTAAGAGAAAAAAGAAAGGTACTCCTAACTTTAAAAAGAAAAAAAAAATGGTAGAAATATAACATTTAAAAGAACAAAAAAATTTGCAAGTTTAGACAAGAAAATCAAGTTTAAAAAATACAAAATTCTCATATTTATTTTTTAAAAATAATTACAATTCCTAAATTAAATAATATAAACAAAACCAATGATTAAATAACGCAATATATTTCATACCTAATTATACGGGGGAAACGATAAAATAAAAGGAAAACTTATTAATCTAAATAAAAACACTTGAAAATTATCGAACCGAAACGATAATTAAAAAAGGCACTAGCATAAATATTAAAACCCAAAACAAGGCAAGATCAACGGAATTCAAAAAAAAAAAACTAATGATAAAATTTATGAATAAAAAGAATTAATTTATTGAGTACGAAATTTATCGCGAAAAGAAAAAAAATCAAACGT
Organism: Parasteatoda tepidariorum; assembly: GCF_982258835.1. NCBI lineage: Eukaryota > Metazoa > Arthropoda > Arachnida > Araneae > Theridiidae > Parasteatoda > Parasteatoda tepidariorum. The sequence continues at coordinate 6,774,388 of NC_141758.1, read as the reverse complement.
AGTGGAATCAGAAAAACAAAACTGCAATCTGCTTCATAAAATAATCCTATGATTAAATTAATAAACAATTCTCCTTTTATTTTATTTTTTTGTTGATAAAAACAAGATTTTTAATTGCAGCAGATGTGATTCCACACCAAGAAAAACTTGTAATTGATACCGCACTTCCAAAGAATAAGAATTTATTCAAAAGAAAAAGATTTTATTTTTATTAGTCGATGTCAAATAAATATATTTTTCTCTTTTCTTTTTCTGTTCACTGATATGCATGCAATGCATTTTCCCCACCCCCCTCGTAAATCAAGCAGAAAACGAAATCAGCATGCCACACCCTTGAGTTTGATTGACGGCCAAAAGGAAAAAATAAAACATTCCTCCCTTGCCTGCCTTCAAGGTCACGGAGGAAATGACGTTTCTCTGGGTAAACGGGGAAAAAAATCTTCCCCTTTCTTACATTTTCCTCTACTCAACTTCAAGAATGAGTCCAATTTCCGCTTTTTTCGTTGTAGTTTAAAATCGTTCTAGTTTAAAATGGCGGGAAATTCGAGCAAAATTTTTCCCGGTTTTCTGGTTTCCCGGTTATCTGGATACCGGATAAATGGTTCTCTACTGTACTATATTGTTATAAATATTTGATTTTTCAAATTTTAAAAAAGTATTTGTTTTTTATTTCAGGTAAAATGTCATCTGATTGCTACCATATTCAACATAATAGTCCAGAGTTGTTGAGTGATACAAATGTAAGTTTATTTTTTAAAAAAATTAATATTTTTCAAATATTATTTCATGCCTCACCTCTAAATTAGCCAAAAGTTTGCTTTTGCTACCATTGATCTGCATTTAACTATTCGTAATATTAAAGCTTTTTAATAATTAAAGGAAATATCAAATACCGTCAACTTCATTTCTAAAGAGGATATAAGATACCTTTGTGAACTATACCAATAAATTGAAAATGTTGATCTCTTGTTCAGATATTAGTGTCTGACTTATGACAAGGTCAGAAAGACCTGGGATGCCCTAAAATTTCTTAGAATCCCTTGCAATTTTTCTCCTTGAACTGTGTACTAATAAATGCTTAATATATATTTATTTTATAATAACTTTTCAAAAGCATTTTGTTCTCTTACAAGATTGTATATTTGGTTCAATACTATGCACAGTGGGTCTCCTGACAGTTCTGAGCCTACTAATCATGAATTTCTAAATTGGGGAATTTGGATTTCTATATTATATACTGCATTGACCGCAGTATTTGTACAAAATTTCTTAAGTAAACTGTAAAGCTTATTTCAAATTGCAGGACTGTCAAAATAATTGTGTGAAATTTAATGGTTTTTCCCCCTTTATACCACATACAAGTAGATTGGTTTATTTCGCTTAAAATATTCAAGAAAGAAATTTATTTATTCTATGATTAAAAAATTTCTTTGTCTTCAGAATTTGCAAGATTTATTATTTACCTGTTTTAAAATCATTTTAAGCACTCTTACAAAAGTTTATTGTCATCCATGGAGGTTAAAACTACAACTTTGACTATGTGATTAGGCCAATGGCATAATGATGGCAATGTAATCATCATTGCACACTAACTTCTTTTTTATTCCCAGCAAGAATGCTGAAGCTGAATGGGCTTTAAACCCAAGCTGGGGATTGAACCTCTATCTCTCTCAACGATGACTCAGTGCCTTAATTATTCGATCATTGTGGTACCACATGATGACTTTTACAGATGCCTAATTTTTTCTGTGCGCTTGCATTACTTTTGTAAAATAGTAAGTATATATTAAAGTTATCCATCTAATTCTATTTTTAGGACTCTGGTTGGACTGAGTGTAGTCTGAAGTCCCCACTCCCTTTAAGTCCCCCTTCACACTACACCTTGGCCTCTGTGTATCCAGAGGATGGTGGATATTCTTCTATGACTGCCTCATCTCCTTATTCTACACCTTGCATCACTACCAATGCCACTTCTATGCCATTGTCCATTCCTGGAACCCAACCACCAAGCCCTCCCGTGGGTGACGAGGTGCCGGCAACTACTCCCACAACCCCTTGCCCCACTGCCATGGCTGTGTATCCATATCCTGTGTATGCTGTGCCTGGCATGTATTTGGTGTGCCGTGATGGTTCCACTTTGCCTGTCAATATTGGAACTTGGGGAACTCAAGAGAGTGTGAATAATGAAGTACCTGCAGGTAAATGTTTTTTTATTTAATGCTCCAAATGTCTTTCGGTTGTTTAGGTTTTTTAAATTGAATTTTTATTTTATTTTGAAAAATGACTATTTTTATTGGGAAAAAGAATGGTAACCACAGAGTGACTAAATGTTACAAACTACAAACTATTAATGATAAATATATATATTTTTTTTACTATGGCTTCGCCACAGATGCCCGCTGGGTAACAAGAAGAGAGTAGCAGTTCTGGCATACCTGTGGCCAGTGGGACAACCCCCAAGTGCCCACCATTTAAAAAAAATTAAAAAAAATTTTTTTAACTTATTTTGACTTACATTATTACAAGTAAATGAGAAAAGTATGAAAAAGGTATAATAAAAATTCTGCAAAGAGTTGAGAAGTACACAGGTCTAACTCTGAAATAATATCTATCTCCTCAATGGTCCAAAAACTGAACTTTGATAAGAAATTCAAAATATTATAAGGAAAATCATAGATCTGCTTGTAGTAGCGCTTCAAAGTTAAAAAATTTTACAAGATTGTCCGAAAATTTTTAGTCAAATTTTCACATCTTTTGGGCAGAAGATATTGATTTATATAAGATTAGTATATAATTCATGATAAATTTGACGTTATGCTTTCCTAACATACCCTATACAAAGGAGCTAACTTCGTAGTCAACATGAGTCTTGTGGTTGAGTTACGGTTATTGAGAATCTCCATAATAATCTGTTTGAAAAAAGTGTTTTTTTCTCCATTAACTACTCAGAGTAATAATATTTTGTTTGTTACTAAAATACAATAAATTGTTTTCTACTCATTAAATTGTTCTAAAAACAATTTTTAAAATAACGATTTGATAGAAAGAAATTTAAAAAAATCAAAAGAATATAAACTTAACTGAAATGCTTTTAGCAGTAAAATTTAGTAGTTCGAATACCGAAGGATAAAATAGCGATAAAGCCTAATTCTAATTAGATTTTATCATTTTATAATGATGAAGTACAAAATTTCAGTACTGTATAATTTTTCATTTCCTTTGTTTCATGAAATCTTTTTTGTTTTATTAAGTGTATTTAAGTGTTATTTTCTTATTTATTTCTAAATTCATGCATAGTCATTAATCTATACCTTTTTATAGAAAATTTGAGTGAAATTAGTTGAATGGTTCCGTAAGAATCTAATTTTAAATATAAAATTTTTTTAATATTAATTTCTCAAACTATTGGGGCCATTTTGCGTTCTGCCTTGTAAAATTACTTTCTTTAAAATGATGTTAAAAAAAATTTACGCATTACAATTTAAAACTTTTTAGACTATTATTAACTAAAATAATAAAACATAGTTATTTTTTACATTGAATTATCTTTGGGTAAACAGATTTTATAATTGTGTGCAAAAGATTTTCAATTCACTTAAAAAATTCTAGAGATAGCAAAATACAAAAAATACTCAACCCACGAACTATTCAACCAATTTCGCAAACATTTTGTATTTTGCCATGTAAAATAAGATACTTTAAAATGATGTGAAAAATTGTACTATATCTTACTGTTCAGAAATTTTTCGACTATTATTAAATAAAATAATAAATATCTACTTAAGTTTTTTTTTTGTTGTTGTTGTTGTTGGACGGAATCATGGATAAACAAAATTTTATAATTGTTGTGCAAACATTTTTCAATTCCTTTTAAAAAGATATGACAAAATATGCAAAAAGTGAAATTCATAAGGGGTCCAAGCTCAGGACTGCTCTTCTGACCAAACTATTAAAATTATATTTCCTAGATTGTGGCTATCCACTATATTTTGGGGGTCAGAAATCCGAATGGGTCAAAGGAAATGTATATTTATTCAGAGAAAGCATATTTTCGAGTTTGCAGACGTCAGTTTAAGTTACGAAATCACTAATTAACATACTTTAGGTCACCCCCTCGAAACATTAAAATTGATTCCTAGAATGTGAAGATCTGTGCATTGAATTAAGTTATTCAGAGCAGAGCCATTTTAATTTTTAAAACTCAAACTGTGCATATTTCTGATGAGTCACTTCTGTCGATAAGCCCCTTATTTCTCCTTCATTCTAATGTAATTCTCTTTGATTAGGTGTTCCAAGTGTAATTTTTAACACTCCCCCTGGTGGAATATCTCCTCCCTTGACTTCCTGGATGCCTGCAACTGTTGGAAACTATGGACCTACTTGGACTCCTGCAGCTGTCGCATTTTCCCCACCTCTGGATATGAACGCATACCAGTCTGTCTTGTCTCCCACCTGGAGTCCCTCATCTGGCATCTACTTACCACCAGGGTCTGCAGTGGCCTATCAAGTACATCAGCCCCACATTTTACCCCCAGTCCCTGCTCCCCATGAGCATCAAACTTCTGTTGGCTCTCCTTAGAAAAGTTGCTTCAAGTTATTGAAATGTCTTTCTATGCCATATACACATATATACGGTATTAAATGTTTTTGAAATGTTGAAATTATATATTCATGTATCATAACTGTGTGCTATTTTAAAAAGGATTGCTAGATTTAAATTTTACCGTCGATCGGGAAAATGTATTAAAATTTTTATAACTGTTTAACAGTGTCCATTGATTTGACAATGTCCAAAATTCTTTTATTCTTTACGATATTTTAGGGATTTAAAGTGATTTATTGGAATTTATTTCAATCCCTTCTCCTCCACTCATCAAACATTGTCATTCATCCAAAAAAAAAAAGTAGTACTAGCACTACTGCCAGTAAACATAAATTTGTAAATTTAACTATTGTTAAAGTGCCTGGCATTTTAACCAGTTTGTTAATTGTCGAAATATGCTAAATTTTTTCTAATTGTTGCAATGTGTAAATCTTTTTCTCGTGTTAATCATTAGTAAGTTAAAGTTTATGTTTTTGTTTCTTGTTAATTAACACAGACTAATATTTGTTTTGGCAATATTTATTTTCAATGAATCTCGTTTTTTCAAGTTAAAATTACCCTCGTTTTGAATCAATTGTGATTTTTATATAGTGATTCTTTGTGTCTCGTCACTGGAAAGATATGTCAATTATTTATGTATAAGAGATTTCTATTTATCCTACTAAAATGTAAATTTTCAAGAAAAATTCTGTGATCCATGTTAATCATTGTTTTAAGGTTTTTCCATTCAGCACTAACAATTTCAGTTTTAGTAAAAGAAACTTCTGAAATCAGTATAATGCATCTATTTTTCCTTATGGCATCGAACTTATCTGACGAGCTTGCTTATGGGTATTTTAAGATTTTAGATGAAGCTGTTATGAAAAATTGCTAGCTAAATTTTTTGGGAATCTTATATACACTCATTTTTAACTCCGAAAACTCTCAAATATATATTTGGGTGTGTTTGAAATTGATGCCCATAGCCATATTTATGTGCTTTCATATATTATTGTGACCAAAGAATTCTGAAGGTGCTGAATTATCTAGTCCGCCCTGATAAACAGTGACTAGTGCTCAATTTTGTTTTGTTTATTGAATTCTGTGTGAATATTTATCCTATCTAAATATATATATGTATACATGCTAGATCTCAAAGTTTAATGATAGATTGTGCCAACAATTATGAAAAGAAAAAAGGAAAAAACTTAGAATTTTAGATTTTTAAACTTAAACACTTATGGTGTTTAATGCTAATTATACAATTTTGGTGCTAATGTGGTAAATTTGCAGCATGAATTGAATGATATTTAATGTCTGCAATAAATAATGTATGAAAATCAGTTGTTTATCAAGGATAATTATGATCATGACATAGCTGCCATCATTACTAAATTTTTTAGTGGACCCCTAGATTTTGTTAATTATTTCTTTTTCAATTAAGTTTTTGTAATTTTAAAAAATTAGAAAATTTTCAGAAAAAAGTTTTTATTTAGCATATTGTTTGCTTATTTAAATAAATATTATTAAATAATAAATTTTCATTTATATGTAGTAATTTAGCCTCATTTATTTGTAGTAATCAGTTTGAAGCTTTTTTTTTTTTTTTCTTTTTAAAGAACTATTATTAAGAAATCTCTTTTCAAATTCAGACTAAGTTAAAACGATAATTCAATATCTATTACTTTTCAAAATAATGAATTTAGTACACTTTAATCTCTATCTAATGCCAATCATAAATGGAAAATATTGCAGTCATTTCAAATTTTCAGTTAATAGTGTAGTTTAGTTTAGTTATTGACTACTATAAAAATCTCTAAAATCCCCTTCTAAATTATTTTAGATATAAATTAGTGGTTATCATAAAATTTATATTCTGTAAAATTTATTGAATTTTTTTTTTCCTATGTTGGTAGCTATGTAGTGTAATCTGGCATTTCTTTACCCCATGTTAAACTATATTTTTTTGCTAGTAAAAAGTATTTTTGTCAATTTTAAAGTTTATAAAAATAAATTGATCATTTCAAAAATAAAAAATAATAATCATTTTTAATAATTTCTTATAAAAAGTTGAGACAAGTTTTGAAAACATTAATATTTTAATCAACGTTTAAAATTGAAAGTTATATTTGAGGAACTAAGTATGTGTAATCTGTTAGTGTGTTTTAAATATTTTTAGACTCATATTTAAACATCCAAAAATTTAAGGAAAAAATTTTAAAATCTTTAAAAATAAAATTATGTAACTAAATACTTTATAAGGAAAATATGTAAAATAAACATTTGATTGGAGGGTTAATAGATTTAAAAAAAACTCACAATGTAAATCTATGTGTTAATAAGAAAAAGGTAATTGAAACTTCTTGTATTTTAAGGCTTCTTTCTTACCTATTCACCCCTGTTATATTTACTTTTTTTTTTCTTTTTTTTTTAACAGTTTATAAAATGATAAACTTTTCAAATTCCACTATTGTTAAGTTAAACTAAAATTTAAATTATATTGTATAGCAGAATGAATGTTTTTCAAAAGAAAAAAAAATTATGCTATTTATGAGATTGTAGTGTAAAAAAAAAATCTTTAATTCAATCAAATGTATTTTTGAGCATGGAAATTTAATTATTTCTTCCTCTTATTAATAATTTTCATATAAAAATGATTATTAGAAAATAATTAAAATGTTTGATATCGTTCACATTGCAGATGTATCAAATATTTTGAGAGTTTCTCTAAATAAATGTTAGGTTTTACGAACTGGCTGGAACATCTTAAAAAATAGCGAGAGTTTTCATTTTTAAAACTTTACATCGTTAAAACATTTTTCTAGTTGTACTGTGTAGTTGAGATTTTAAGGACAGATTGTAAAAAAATTAAAGAAACTTCTCTTTAAAGGAAATTCTTAGTGTCAATAGTATAATAGATATTCTTCCTTAGAACCTATTCTTATTGTATCCTACTTATTGTGTCTGAAATAAGTTGTACTGTAATTCACACTGTAACAAGTAACTTATATAGTTACTCTTGTAAAATACCTTGACTGTATTAATTGTGCAGGAACTGTGATATATTCATTAGTGGGGAAAATCAGATTTGCTCATTTTTTTTCTCCATCTTTTTATAGTTGGGTGTTCCTGTATTTTAAGGCTGTATCGGATTTTGTGAAATTTTATTTTTCTGCCGATCATACAGGCACAGTCCATAGTGTGTGTTTTACTTACAGTTGTGAAAACAAAAATATCAATAAAAATCCTTTTTTTTTCTTTGTGTTCGTTTATTTACATAAATGGGAATTTTAGTTTTGTGAAAAATAGGCCATTCTAGAACCATTTTTAGTATTTTCCAAGGCTTTCATTGAATTATAAAAATAAAATTCCAGACTTGTAGAGAAGCTACATATCGCAAAATAGATATTGATTTATATAGACATAAACAAATTAGTTACTTTTTGATTGAAAATAGTCAAATTATAACATTTGATAAAAACTTAGCAAGTGTTTAACTTATAGATTTTAAAATAATTATGCAAAAAATAGGTAAAAGTAATATTTTACTCAAAAACTGGAAAAATAATTAGCAGTCAGTCCTCACTTGTGATTAAGAACGAAAATATTATTTATACAGAAAACCCAACCTCTTCTCTTAGAAGAGAAAATAATACAAGATCGGCGCTATCGGGGGTCTGTCCAGACATTTTGTGAAAGGTCCGTTTTTGTAAAATTGTGAAAAATTTACTCTTAATTTGTAAATATAAAATAAACGTCAAGTCGCATTCTTTCAACCGGGGTCCGCTTTTGTGAATTTGTGCAAATAGGGTCCGTTATTGCAAAAAAAACTTTTTCAAGGAGTTTTTAAATTGTAAAGATTTACAAGATTATGCTCAACACTGTAAAATTATAATTTAAAAAAAATTAGATTTTTAAAAATAAACAATTGCTACTACAAAATTAGCGATGCAACATATAAATATTTGGTATTTAGAATATACTGCTAAACGCAGAATAAAGGAAGAAGCGTCTGAAGACAAAATTCGGTTCCTTTACATCCGTCTTTCTTCCATTCCTGGGAAGGGTTTATTCGATTAACAAAATAATAATGAAAATAAACAAATTTGTGAAGGGTCCAATTAAAAGATAAATTATTTTCTGAAGCGTCCGTTTTTAGGAAAAGATATTTTGTGAAGGGTCCGTTAACGGAATTTCTTCTAAACAGACCCCTGGCTATTACAATAACTTAAGAGAGCACTCATAAAATAAACCAAAATAACACAATGTAGAGTTCCTCAAACAGCTTCAATTATCGCATCATTTTAAGTAAAATTTAACAGTTATTAAACTTACTATAGTTTCTAGAATAGTAGTGGCTACAGGATACTCTCAGCAGAATTTGCTAAAAGTTTTCTTTAAAAAAAAAAAATTTGCTCTTTTTCAGTAGTCTATCAGTGAGATGCCTGTTTAAAAAAAAAGTTAACTGTTTTAAGAAGAAAAAAAATTCACCACTGATTCACTGGGTTTGCCACTCCACAGGGAGTATTTGAAAAATGCAGGGAATTTTCCTCTTAAAAAATGGTGACCACTCAAAGCATAATGGGATATTTCAGTTGTACTAAACTATTTATCATTTACTATAGCATTATTATCAGCTGTTCTTTTAAGTTCTTCCCTCAATTAGAATAGTTAGCCCAATATAGCTGACACAAGAACACATTATGTTTTCTCTTAATATATGTACAGGAAATTTTTTTTCCAGATTTGAATAGTAATCCTGATTCTGAAATAATTCATTCTGCTAAGGAAAAAGAGGAAGATAAATAAAAAAGCAGTCTCTAACTCCTCTTCATCCAGAAAACATTTTGGATTTCACTTTTTCAAATATATAAGCTTTTATTAATTGTGACACTGAGTAGTCTAGTTTTTCTTATTACATTTCTAGTAAAAATAATTTATAAAAAATTCAGATGATTCTTTTAAAATCGCGCCTTCATCAAATTTTAATTTCTTTACACACAAAACAAATCAAGGATATTGGGACAAAACGCAAAAAATCAGGATATTTTTTTATCGGAAATATTCGAACAACTATGAACCCTGAATATTGAGTTGGTATATGGTTTCAGTTTGTAGCATAAATTGCATTATGTTTGTAATTAATCTGTTCACAGGGTTGGCAAAAATCAGATTTTTTTTTACTTAAACCAGATTTTTTCTTTTATTATATTTACCAATCATAGTTCTGATAAAATATTAACAATGCCTAATACTATTTAAAAACAATATAACTGAAGTATTTAAAATTTCTTACTAAAATGATTATTATAAATTAATCACTGAAAATGCTCAATACTTAGCCCTGTTAAGGCAGACAACCAAATTATCAGTTGCATATCAAATAAAAAATTGAGTAAATTACTCTACTTTAAAATTTTAATAATAATTTGCTTGATTTACCCTCCCATTATTATTCTGGGTAAAACCTTTAATGTCAAAGTGGTGCAGTTGGTTTGTCGTCGGCCTTCTGAGCCCAAGACAGCGGGTTTGATCCCCGGCCCAGACACTGAATTTTCGGGATGCAGAAAATCCTCAGCGGCCTTATTGGCTCTTGGCATTTCTGACGAAATTAGAATTCCTAGTGCACTTTAGCATTCAAATAAGAGTCTTGGTGCTGCCATCTAGTGTGGCAGAAACTAGACGTCCAAATTAACATGGCCAACGGTATCTCACCCATTGTGGTGGTCCTGAAAGAGTGGATACCACTTCTGGAGAATGCACTAGGTCTGCTCATGTGTGCGCACTTGTGCAGCTCATTGGAAATAAAAAACCTTTAATGTCAATGAAATCAAAGTTTTTAAAAAAATAACTTTAAAAATATATTTATAAATGATCTTAAGTAAAAAGAATATATTTGACTTAAATCAGTTATTTTTAATAAAAAATATCATTTAATTTAAATCATTTTTTAAAGAGAGATCTAATGATTTAAATCATACCACCTTATTGATTCTGAACTTTTTGTTTTATTTTTACTGTGTTTGAAGAATGGGCACTGAACTAGCAAAAATTATTTTAAGACTTCGCAAACAAAGTCATTAAATAAATAATCCCAAAGAAACTGAAGTAGTAAGATATTACCCGATTAAAAACTTCTTCATAAATATACAAATTGGAAACAACAGTCGACATGTTCAAAAACAGGTTCCAATTTTGTAGACTTGCCGGTCGTGAATGAGAAGGAACAAAAATGATTTCAAATATAAATGAGAAACTAAACTACAGTAGCAGAGAAAAAACAATTTTTGTTCCTCGCCTATATTTTTCGTTTTCAACTTAACATTTTATATTTCAAATTACTTTGTCATCTCATTCATGTATGGTAAGTCTTGAAAATAGGTGCCCGTTTTGGAGCACTCGAAACGTCAATGTTACTTCCAACTTGTATATTTTTAAAGCGAATGAAATTTTTAATCAAATAAGAAAGTCATCATTCCAGATACATTAGTGAAACTATAAAGAATGACTAGTAATTACTTAAAGACAAAGATAGCATAGCTATCTATTATGATTATTTATTTATGAGCGACACATAACTCATATGTTGTCCGATTACACACTTTTCTGGAATGTTAATAAGTTGAGATTCAAAACTGATGTGGTCAATGATAAAGGAGTAGACAAGGCTGCATTGAATTTAACAGTTCATGGGTCCATTTATTGATTTAAGTTTCGAGTCTAGTGATTTTAAGAATGAGATTAACGATTCGACTTTACAATGGCTTTCTTAACAGGTGATGCAGAGGGAGAATCTTTAGAAGTGACTGCTACCTACAAATAAATAAAAAATGATGATACAAAACCAATGCTAATGTTTTAAAAATTAGTTGTAAAAGAATAGACAATAAATACAAAAATTAAGAAATAAAAACTTGAGAAAAACCAAAATGTAATCTAGTTTAGACAGCATTTATTTTATTTTATAACCGACATTGAATAGCCGACCCATTTTTGGATTTACGACAATGGATGTTCAATTTTGTATCCTTGAATTTTATTATTAATTGTTCTATTATACAAGGTCCGGCTATTAATTTCCAGAACTCATGGAATAACTCAGAAGAAAATAAAATTAAACACATAGCCATTTAATATTATTCGAAGTAACCCCCATCAGCCATAATGCACGTCTGTGCTCGGCAGTGCAAATTTCGGATCGAAGTTTTAAAGTCCTCTTTTGGAATGCTCTTTAATAGTGACGTTACAGTCTTCTTGATGGCTTCGACATCTTGAAATTTTGTCCCCTTCAGAGAATTTTTCAGCTTAGGAAACAGTCTGCGGGTGCTAGGTCTGGAGAGTATGGTGGATGCTGCATTTCAACGACACCATGCTGGGCTAAGAATCGCCTCACATTCAACGCAATGTGTGGAAGCGAACCTTTTCAATTTCTTCCGGCGTGCGTAACGACTGCGGCCAACCTGTGTGTGGATCATCTTCCACGCTTTCGCGCTGTCTCAAAAGCGTTTAAACCATTCAAAAATTCTGGAGCGACATAATGCTTCCTCGCCGTAAACTTCTTTAAAACATTTGTAGGTTTCTGCAGCTGTCTTGCCCAATTTGAAGCAACATTTAATGTTTATTCTTGCTCCATTTTCACTATCGACAATAGGAATTTAAGAGCTACGTTTTAATGCGCCTTTCTATGAGAACCACTTACTTCAGTATGGTGCCGATTGCACTGCACATGCGCAAGAAAACACTCTTCAATATGCAATCATTAGCGCCATCTTCCGGCTTTTCGTTCTCCTACAGTTACGTTAGTCCTGGAAATTAATAGCCGGACCTTGTATCTTGTTCTTATAATAAAATATACATTCAGGGGTCTGTCCAGACATTTTGTGAAAGGTCCGTTTTTCGTGAAATTGTGAAAAAATTACTCACATTCTTTCAACCAGGGTCCGCTTTTATGAATTTGTGCAAATAGGGTCCGTTATTGCAAAAAAAAAAAACTTTTACAAGGAGTTTTTAAATTGTAAAGACATACAAGATTATGCTCAACGCTGTAAAATTATAATTAAAAAAATTAAATTTTAAAAAATAAACAACAATTGCTGTTTCTAAATTAGAGATGCAACATACAAATATTTGGTATTTAGCCTATACTGCTGAACGCAGAATATTCATTTCGGACGAATAATGGAAGAATCGTCTGCCGAAGACAAAACTTAATTCGTTTACATCCATCTTTCTTGTTTTCTGCCCTGGAAAGGGTTTATTCGATTAACAAAATAATAATGAAGATAAACAAATTTGTGAAGGGTTCGATTAAAAGAAAAATCATTTTGTGAAGGGTCCGTTTTTAAGTTAAAATATTTTGTGAAGGGTCCGTTTTTATGAAAAGATATTTTGTGAAGGGTCCGTTAACGGACCAAAATTTCTTCTAAACAGACCCCTGACATTATAAATCCCTTATACTTACAATTAGAGTCGAAAATAAACATTTAAAAAAAAGACAAAACATGTACATTATAAGACAAAGGGTATCCGATTCATTTCCTCTGAATTTTTAAATAAAATCCTGAACATTTTACTGTTTTTTGACACATTGATAAAAATCTCCCGGCTTTACCCTATTCTTTCTCTTTTGGGACCCTTTAGGAATCGTATGCTATTTTTATACACTGAGCGGCCAAATTATTTATACAAAATAATTTATTGCATCACGGTGTCGCCGATAGACGGCAAGATAGCTGCAAGTGAACCATCAATTGCACTGTGCTATGCGCGGAGATATGGGCAAAAAACGTAACTTAACAGAGTTTGAATGCGGGATGATTGTAGGCACTTGAGGTGTTGGAACTAGTATCAGCTAAACGACTGCTCTCGTGAAATGTTCGAGAGTAGCCGCATACTTTCAGCAAGACAAAGCTCTTTGTCATACAGCTCACATTGTCCTCAGACGGTTTGAAGAACATGACGATGACTTTACCATGTTTTGTTGGCCCTCACAATCACCAGATCTCAATCCATCTAGCACCGTCCAATTTGACGGGACTGAAAAGTTAAGTTCATCGTATTTGGGGTCCAATTCCCCCTACCAACATCTCATAGAATCTATGCCAAGAATTCATGCAGTATTACAGCTAAAGGTGGTTCAACAGTATATTGAGGGGGGTGTTCATAATAATTTGGCTACTTAGTGTATAACTGTTGTCCATCTTTAGCCAGAGATATTAATAATGCATTTGTGAAATTAACTACTGCAAAATAGTTTTCTATGGCAAAAAATGAATCAGAAGAAATTGTTAAGATTTGCATTTGAAGAAGACTTGAAAATTGCCGAATACTTTAGATATTTGACTGATTTACTGGCTAATAATTTGAAACCCTTAGCACGGGCCCTGATGGAGGATTTAATCTTACCAAGCTTCAGACCTGGGGAAGTAATAGCAGACAGTGCACTATACTGACAACATTGACATTGCAAAATTGAAGTGCCTTAACCTTCATAACCTTAAAAGGAAAACAATCCTTTTAATTTTGCAAATTGAATAAATAAAGGAAAAAAGACATGATATGCAAACTCTCGCATAATATTTATATGAAATGTTCTTGTGCAATCTGCAATGAAATGTCTAAATCCTTTGTGTTAAAAACACATGTGGAAATACTGGCAAACAAATATTTGATTAACGATGCAAAATAATTTACTATATATTTTACCCAAGTTCTGTCAGTTTAAATGAAAATATCAATATTGCATCAGCTGGAGTCAACCTAAACAAAAAGTAATTTACAATAAAAAAAAGCTGCAAATAAGTATTTTTTTTATAAGTAATTGTAGAAATTTGTAGGTATTTATAGAAACTATAAGAACTTTAAAAAGAAAAAAAAATCCTTTTAATTTTGCAAAATAAAGAAATGAAAAGAGATGATATGCAAACTCTAGCTCAATATTTATGTGCAACATAAAATGTTCTTTTGAAATTTGCAATGAGTTTTCTCTATCCTTCATGATAAAAAAAAACATGTGGAAATGCTGACAAATAAATATTTGATTAAAAATGAAAAATAGTTTTTTTTCCCAAATTCTGTTCATTTGAATTAGGATATTAATATAATTCATAAAATTAAAATTAATTACTTTTTAGGTTTTATTTTATTATTTGTACCACTTCTAGGCTTTTCAGTGAATATATTAGAAAAAAAAATTTATGTTCCTGCAAAATTCAGAATTGTTTTACAAATTTTCCAAGAGTTTTGGTATTTTTTCATGCAACAAACTTGCAGCCATAATAGAGCATTACTGTGTGTATGCAATAAAATAAAATAAAAAACTGATAATTCTTACTATTTAACTTACAATTTCGCTTCTTAGGTTGGTTTCATAGTAAATACAAAAGGCCAGACAAGCGAAGGTCATTACAAACTGAAATAAGCAAAAGGAAAGTAAAGGTAAAATTATTGCTGTTTCACTTTATATTAAATCAAACAAATTAATTCAAAAGTTCAGCCTCACCATAGTAAACAACCACGTAAGGATATTCATTATTTTTGCACGAGCAAACAATTCGAGACCAAATTTGATGCATATTATGGCTTCTGTCACAGTTATTGCCCTAAAAAATAAATTTATACATTTAAAAAAGTGGCAGAGCTTAAAAAAAAGTGTGCTTCAAAATATTTACACATTAAAATGTATGACAGTGTTTAAAATAGTTAAATAAATAATTTACAATAAAAAAATGAAACACAGCTGTGTTTTAAACTATTTGGACATTTAAATGAGTGACAGAGTAAAAATACAGGGATGAATTTTTATACACAATTGCACATTTTATTTTAGTTCAATAAAAATAAAATTCTGCTTTTTTAAGAAAAGTTTCGAATTTCCAAAAAAAATCTTAATTCTTTAAGCTTTTTTTTCTACCAACGTAAACCTGACTTAAAATTACACATCGCTATTCGTATTCACGCAGCTTAAAATTACATATTGTTATCTGTATTCAGGTGATTTAAAACTGCACATCGCGATTCATATTCACTTGTTTTAAAATCATCAAGATTCATATTTTGTCAAGTTTTTTTTTTAAAAATTAAGTACCGTCCAAACATTCCAACTCGTATTTACACGATTTAAAATTACACAACTTGATCCATAGTCATATGAATTAAAATTCAAACAATTTTTTAAAAAAATTGTGCATTAATATTCTTATTGAAACGTTGATAATATTCTATATAAATATATGCTTCAGGCATAAACTTTTTTTTTGCTCAAATTTCATTTACTTTTTTTCAATTATTTGCAATGGATTTCACATACATTTTTGTATTTCTATTTTAAGATTTTTTTGTTTAATTATCTAATTTATTCTTGAAAATACTTAAGAAAAAATTTAAATAAATAACTTACAGTAAAAAAAAAATCTAGACACAGCTATGATAGACTTAAGAGTTTAAAATACTTCAGAATTAAATTTAGAAACATTTAACATTGAAAAAAATTTAACACGGTTAACACAACTGGCAACCGAAGAAAGAAAAAAACATATTTTACAAAAGGAAAGGAGAAAAAAAATTCTTTATTTGTAGTTCAATAATTGTTCTATTATGTTAACTCCTTAAAATTGCTAAATATTTCTTTTAAAGATTTCATAAAGAAATGTTTATTGGAATAGAACCAAATGATTTCTTAAGTATTTGATTCTGGGTAACTTTTTAAATCCTAAAAGAGGTAATAGTTTTTATAGGCCTCTAAAATTAAAATAATTATAAAATATGAAACGTTTATTTATTATCTTACATACAATGAAATGTAAAATGTATAAACAGGTGATTGAAATTACAATCATTCTAAAAATTTATAAAGCATCTTTCTGATTCTTGATTAAAGAATAATCTTAGTTTTTATTTAGTTTACTTTCCCCTTAATTTAATTGCTGATTAAATATCCGGTTTAGCCTTCGATTAAATATTTGGTTTAATTTTTGATAAATTAAAAATATATTCTTGAGTGTTTGATTGAAACATATGTTTCAGTTAACATCCAATAAGAACATTTTCATTTTTTGTTTAAAAACAAAAATATCATTTTTTTAAAAAAGCAATAAGAGACTTTAATTTTAATGCTCAGTAACAAAGGTAAAAATAAATTAACTTTAACTTACAGGAACATACACAAATTGGGTTTATTTCACTAAAAAAAGAAATTCAAACAACAACAACAAATCAAATTCAAACTCACCCAAACACCCAGCATTGGGTTCCAACTCGTTCACATCTTGGATCAGTTACATAACTATAGTACTGCCTAAAATGAAGCATTTTAATTTTCAGCACAATTAACACACAATGTGTACATTTGATTATTTAATCACACCCTTTCAAATTAAATCAAATTTGTTTGTTTTTTTACATTAAAACTATGATTTTTTTGGAAACTAAATTAAATATTATGTTAATTTAAATTAAATTATTCTTTTTAAAGAAATTTTAGATTTAAAAATTTACAGAGCATTTTAATATGAAATTGTTTGACATTTTTTATTGGCTTTCTTCATTAAAATCAAAAAGTTTCAAAAAACAAACTTATTACGTAATTAGTGTGTTATAAATTAAAGCACTTTTGAAATGATATTTAAAAAATTTTATTCCTGTAGATCTTCAGAATGCAAACTAAGAATAAAGCAAAAATTTAATACAAACGCTTCTTAGGTATTATTAGTCAAAATAAAAAGCAAATCAAAATTATCGTAATAATTGCTTTTTATTTGTATTTATTTTGACTAATATTAGGTATATTAAACAAAATAAATACAAATAAAAAGCAGCTTTATAAAATTTATTTTGAGATTTGTTTTTAGTCTAGT
The DNA here is from genome assembly GCF_982258835.1 of Parasteatoda tepidariorum. NCBI lineage: Eukaryota > Metazoa > Arthropoda > Arachnida > Araneae > Theridiidae > Parasteatoda > Parasteatoda tepidariorum. The sequence goes on along the minus strand of NC_141758.1, from coordinate 6,756,952 downwards.
TTTTCAGTAGTTAATTACAGTGAAACCACCTCTGTGTAGCAACCACTTTTATTTACACCCACTTTTGGGAGCCACAGAATTTTTTCTATATGCGGAAGAAAACCTTTAAGAAAGACCTAAGAATCTCCCCCAGCGACCGGGCAAATCTCCACACCAAATGCAGAAAAGATCAAATAAGTGAAAACAAAAACAAACAAAAAACAGCAAAACCAAAAACATTAACAAAACAAATAAATAAATTTAAATGTATTCAAAATATTTGTAAGTGGCTTTTTGACGATCTCTAAAAAAGATCGACAATCTCATGCTGTAGTCAAAGTGCAATAAAGGTGATGCTATCATTGATTTATTTTTAGAGCTGAAAGTTAATTTAAAAAAAAAAAATTTAAAAAAAACTAAGCATTTCAAACAACCTTATTATTACTTAAAGCTTACGAATTTTTATGATATAAAATTAAATGCAAATTGAAACAAAAAACATAATTGCTTATCTATTTAAAATAGCTCTATCATTCATAATTGGTAAATTAATTTTAACACCTAATTGTATAAGTACAGGTCACTTCCAATGACACTAAATTTTATTCATTGATCTGGTTTTCACGACGCTAACGCAAGTGTCATTTCCGCACCCAAGAAAATGATACTGACTAAAATTAAAATCGTTTGCAAAAATTCATGCACAATCAATAACATTTCCCCAATCACAGTTAATGGAGGGAACCTCTAAGAATGACCAACCTCCATCAATGACCATTTTACTATGGAACAGAGAGTGGTCACTCCTGAGAGGTTTCACGGTATAAGTCTATCAAAAATGAATCTTAAAGTAAAATGACCATTCAATATTTATCTGTAGTGTGTGTATCACTACAAAAATACAATTCCAGTTCATTAGTATATATAACTCGTTTCTATGTTGGGGTACCTTTTCATACATGAAGGTTGACATAGTTGTTACCTATCCCTCCTACACTATGTTTTAAAAATAATTTACACAACTGAAAAAGACTAATCATGCCATAGTTCACGCATAGCTGCCAACATGGATAGGAAAAAATCAAGTAAATTTTACGAAATAATGCAAATTTTGTGATAATTGTTGCCTAATTTGCTTAATATTTTACCTATAGAGAATTTTAGGTTCTTTTTATTGTGATAAAAATACAAAAACGTTGTCACAGCAATAACTATACATGGTATACCATATTTTCCATTTATAATTGACGTTAAATGAACTTAAAATGTTTTTTTTATTCTGTTAACTCATAAATTTGAATAGTAATAGACAAGTGATTTATTGTTGATAGCTAAAAGGTTCTTTAATTAATTTAAGAAGGGAGTTCTGAATAAAAATAAATGGAAAATCTTAGAACAAAAAAAAGAAAAGTTTTAAGCTGGTGAGTATAAATGAGGCTCGCTTCATTAAGTATTAATCAAACTTACTTAAATATTTATGCGAACAATAAAATGTGTAAAAATTCTATTTCAATAGGGATTATATTTAAGAAACTCACTTAAATTAAGGGAATTTTTTAAAATGTTCAAAAACTGGGCGAATCTGACAAAATCTAGTAGAGTTGGTAGCTATAAACAAGGGTCCTATGTACAAGAAAATAGCCTTAAGAATCTAGATATACACCTTAATGTTGGAGCTACAATAAGACCTATAAGAACAATCCTTCCAACTGTTAATGGATGACCAGGCGGGATTTCAAAAATGTGTTTGATGAAGAAGGTGTTCAATTCTGTCACCTAAAGAAGAAACAAATATATTACAACAGTTCTTCTTAATGATCTACAATGCAGGGAAAAAATTTTAAATTGCTGGTTAGTTAAAAAAAAAATGGGAACTGTTATTGTATTAGGAATTAAAGAATGGGTAAGAGACATCAATATATTACTTAATTACAAAATATATGTACTGAAATTATTAAAATATACAAAAAAGGCTCATTTAATATTAATTATACAATATGTTTAATTATAGATTAATACGAATGCTAAATTTAAATGACTGCACTTAGCTAAACATAAAGTTTAATATGAATAAAACACTGTTATAAACCAAGTCTGACAAGAAACAAAAAAATGGAATGATCACTAGGGACGTATGTTTACCCGAAGAAAAAAAGAGGAGTACTACAAAATCAATGCTTAACAAACAATAAAATGTAAAATAAATTTCATACTAACAATTAAAATTGCTTCATTATTAAAAAATTTAATTTGATCATTACTAAAATTCATTGCTAAAAAATTTTATTTGTTTGAAAATTAGCAATATTTTGTAAAAGTAATTGATTTCATTAACAAATAAACTAGCCCACTGCCAAGTATGAAAATTAAATTTTATCAGAAGAACAAGTAAAATAAAAGCAATTTTTGTTTTGGTTTAACAAGTGTGTAGCTTTTGTTGTAGTTTTAAATTAATTAAAATTAATTAGTATACATTACATTAATTAGTACTCAACTTTCTTAGAATTTTCATTACATCTAGTAAAATTTATGAGTAAAGTGAAGAAATTCTATGATTGTAGTTTAAATTTAGATTTAATGTTTTCTTATCATAAGTTAGCTATGATTTAATACAAAAATAATATAAAATGAAATTTCACTGCATGAATTTAACAAATAATAAACATTACCAATACAAAACTATCAATTGTAATATTTTAAACAAAACTGAAAAAAAAATTACCTACAAGCCAAAATAACACTAATTGACCTAAAGCGAAAAACCTCATATAAGTGCAATTAGGATCCAGCCACCTCACATGAGTCCAACTATAAGACATGAAAAAGAAATTCATTAAAAAAACTTTACTTTTAATATACTTATCTAAAAGTGCAATTGATAAACAGGGTGCTCAATAAAGGACCGTTTGATTTCAAAATTAGAAATCTCAGTAAAAGATGATAGAGGAATAAAACAAATGCCATTTTTATTGTAAAAGCTGTAAGAATTTAATACAGAAATTATGAACATTAGTTACGATAGTTTTTGCTGCAAACCATCAATGACCAGAACAATTACCATTTGGGAATCATTGCTGTAGATTCTTAACCTTGGTGGGCCTGATCTATACTTAATAAAATATAGATTACTTTGCATATTACACTCTTTTTGTTTGAATATTTTATTAATTCCAATTCCGAAATGTTGAGCACTAATGGCTCGCCTTCCATTGCGGTGAACTAGACTATAATCCCAGCAATGGCTGGTCGATACAAATTCTGCATCTGGCTTGCACCGACCACAGTGATGACGTAAAAATATCCTCAGTGGTAGACGGATCATGGGGTAGAGTCCCCTTGCCATCAGGCTAACCAAGGGAGGAAATTTTCCTCTTAATGTAACGCAGAAAGTTAGAGTCTTCTTGTGAGATTTATTTTTCAGATAAAACATTACTTTTATCTTGAAGTGTGTTATTTAATGAAAATATCTACTACAAACCAAGGCCATGTTTCGAACGAATTTTTCACAAATAAAGTGCAATTTCAAAAGTTTCTATTAACAAAGAAAGAAAATGGTGTTTTACTGTCAATTATTATGAAAGTTACCTAATTTAAATAAATCAATGCTTTGTTAAAATCTATTCAATTTTAACTATGAGTAAATAATTATAGTATTTTTGTGCATTCACAATATAACAACCTCATGTTATAAAGCTCGTTTTCACAGGAGGAACAGGGGTCATTAAATCAAGCATTGACACATGTAAAAAAACAGACTGACTTTAAACACAAGCAATAAACTTAAATAAATTTATATAATGCCGAATTACCTAGCAGGCGTAAACTGCAAAATAGCCCTGCGAATTTTTCCAGTAGCACTTGGAATTGACCTAAAATAATATCATTGGTATTTAACAAAAAATAAGCAGTTTTAATTAGTAATTTAAATTGAAATTATTATGGTCAATTTAAAAAAAATAATAAAAATCAATAGAATAAATTAGCAGTTATAAAAAGTAAAATCAATAGAATAAATTAGTTAAATAAAAAATATATATCACTTATCAAAAGTAATAAAATACAAAAACAATTTCATACAATCTATATTATATAAAACATCAATGCACATATTTTTACAAAGTCGAGGAAGCTTCTTTTTTGAAGTTGAATAAAAAACTTAAACAAACTAAATTATTAGTTTAGACTAAAATAGTTATAAAAATTGTAAAAATTTATAACGGGCAATTTCCCTGTTCAGAGCTACATCATCTTTTTTAAGAATGGATTACTACCCACATCATTCATAAAAGCAGTGTTCTCCTTAAGTATTTTTTGAAGGGCCCCGTCTGCCCTTTAATCCTTATAAACCTGCCCTTTAATCCTTATAAACCTGCCCTTTAATCCTTCATCGCAATTTTTCTAAAAATAAGCCACCATCCTTTAAAAACACTACTTTTTTTTCAGGACAACGTTGTTTTATTAACCATTGGTTCCAATGAAGAGACCTTTTTTCAAGAAAAATTATACACAGAGCTTGCCTTTAATTATTTTTCAAAAGTTTAAAATTTATATGTTTTTTGATAATGAGTGAGAATCACATTGTGAAATATAACAGTATAAGAGGATAATTTAAAAATTGAAGATCGAATTCAGTTATTACATGACTTGATAAATTTTAACAGGGATAAGTAAGTGCCCGTTTTCTACGAGGAAGATATCTCTCAAGATAAAAGAGTTTTTAATCTTTGCTTAGACATATTTAGCAACAAATATTTCTTCCTTACAAACTTTAATAGCAAGTTAAGTACTTAGTGCGTTACAGATAAATGCAGATATCTACGTTATTTTATTTCTAAATTTCCATGCAATAAACTAAAATATTACATTTCACAATTCAAAACAATACAGACAAAAGAAAACAAGTTGACCCATCCCATACAGAAGTTATCCCTTTCTCTTACTCTGATTCAACTTGATTTGAAAGGTAAAGTCTATTTTGCCTGGATTGTAAAAAAAAAAAAAAAAAAAGAGATGAGAAATTTTTCTGTAATTTTTCTTTGTTTTATTCTTCATTTTGATATATATATATATATATATATATATATATATATATATATATATATATATATATATATATATATTTATATATATATATATATATATATATATATATATATATATATATATATATATATATATATATATATATATATATATATATATAGCCATAAAAGATCACAATTCTTTTTTTTAATAAAAATAAATAAAATTTTAAAAAAATAAAACTGTTTGACCGTGGTCGTTTTTTCAGCCATAAAAGATCCCAGTCAACTTTACAAAAAAAAAAAAAAGTAGCAAAGAATTTTTAATGTTCACCCTAATTATTTTTGAAGAGGGGTCCATCCTGTTTGCCCTTTGATTAAAGGAAATGAGCCCTATTTGCCTTCGTGTAAAAATAAGCCACCATCCCTTAAAAACATTGCCTTTTGATTCATAATCAATTTCAAAAAAAGTTCAATTCACTGCTTAAATAATAATTACACACTAGTAAAATTATTTGTGTTCATAGGTTTAATTCTAACTACTATTACAAATATTTACTTGGGTAAGATTATTTTCAACTGATTAAACTTTTATAAGTAACTCTTTTTGGAAGGAGGATATTAATAAATTTTTTAAGTTATTTTAAATTTTAAAACTATTTTTTAAATAAATACCTTTTTTTTAAAAAAAATGCACCTTTAAATGCTCATTTTCTTGTAATTTTCAGTTTAAGTTATAGAAAAAAGCTTTTAAGTGGTTTATCAATTAATCATTTTTCGTTAGTTTACATTTTTTAAAGAAGAAAAAAAAATATTTGCACAGATATTGCCTTGTAGCATGCCTTTTTTTTATAAACGACTAACTTTTCTCTTATTTTGATAATGAGAGAGAATTACTTTTTGAAATAAACACATAAAACAGTAAAGAGGATATTTTAAAAATTGTTGAGGGTAAAATTCAGTTATTATGTAATATTACACATTTTGATAAATTTTTACAGTGATAAGCGGTGTTAAGTGAGTGTATGGTGTTAAGTGCCCTTTTCAAAATGACGTCCTACCTTTTTTTTATTCAGAGGAGGAACTCTGAATTATCATGAAAGTCAAATTGGTTAAAATTGCAGGAAAAAGTTGAGAACAAACAACATGAAAATAAAGATAACAGGGTCAAGACTTCATGAAAAAATCCAGAAATAAGTATTAAAGGTCAAGATTTCATGAAAATTTTTGCATAATTAGATATTAAAAATAAAAGGGTAATTAAATAATTAGCATGAAATTAAAGACAAGGGGTCATGATATCATGAAAAAAATTGAGTTATAGTACAAATTAAGTTATTTTACTTCAAATTATAGCTATTTGACAGAAATTTAAGTGACAAAGCAAGAATCAGTTGACGCTTACTTTATGCTCTCCCACTCGTAAGTTTCATTTTCAAAATAACGGCAAGCAGCCATTCCCAGGTATATTCCCAAACCATTGCAAACGAGGACATCTAAAATCATCGCATCCCACCAACATTCCTCAAAATTGGGAAGAAGATGTGAGAACACCACCTGCACAAAATAAAACATTTATATTTATTACCCTAATCTGCATCACAAAACTAAACCAATAAAAAGTAAATAAACATAGCATTGCATATTCCCTCTATCACAAAACTCCTCCATACTAAGAATTGAATTGCTATGGAAATAAAATCATACAAATTTCTCTTAAACAAAGACTTGATGAATAAAGTATATGTGTTTTACAATATAAACTAAATATATGTGTTATACACATAAAGTATATGTGTAAGAATAAAGTATATGTGTTTTACACAAACTAAAGATACTATTTGCTCATTTTATTTTAAGAACTGAATTTAAGATTATACATTCCAGCTATCACAAAAACTTCTCGAGAAAAAGTCTCATGCTATGGAGATAAAAGTAAACAGAATATAAATACATATATATATATATATATATATATATATGTATATATAAGTTCAAAATGAAGAATAAAACAAAGAAAAATTATAGACATATGAAAAAAAGGGGGGTAATAATAAGTAAAAAATAACAAACATCAGTTTATATATATATATATATATATATATATATATATAAAATGAATGAAATTTTATTTAAAAAACTGGAAAAAAAATAGATATAATCTTTTCTTTAGCCTTCTTAGGTCTTTTTGTTCCGACGACAACAACTTGGGTACGAATTTCGCGGCCACTCGGTTCGATTTCAAATCTTCACACAAAGTTGCATGTCCAGAATCTTTACTCACTCCAACTTCTTCTGCAATCACCCGCACTGTCAAAAGACGATCTGCCAACACCAAATTTCGCAACCTCTCAACATTAGCTGCACTCTGAGCAGTTTGGGACCTGCCACAACGCTGCTCACTCTCCGCTGATGTGTGGTCGTCCTTGAATCGGTTGAACCACTCTTTAATTTGTGTTACACCCATCGCTTCTTCTCCAAACACCTGCTGAATCTTACGAATTGTTTGGCCAAGCTTTTGACAGAATTTGATGCAGTATCTTTGCTCAATTCATTCAGTCATCTTGCGAGAAAACTAAATCCGACGAACACTACGAACAGCATCTTACTTGGCGACCACCAGTCAGCGACTTGCACAAGCGAATGCGGTGAAAAAAATTCAAACATGTCCATTAAGGTCCCTCCTTCCACCGTGCACTATGGCGCAGCCTTAGAATCACTACTTTGCGCGGGGAAAATTAAGGTTGGATACTTTTTAGACAGGCCTCGTATATATATATATATATTCATTGAACATTAGTAAATGTAACGTCCAAAATTGGGTCGGTCGTTCAACGACGGTTATAAATAAATAGATGAAGAGCCATGGTTGCTCAGAGGATAGAGCGCTCCCCTTCCGATGAGATGAACTGGGTTCTAATCCTGTCGATTTCTGGTCAATACGAATTCCGCACCTGGCTCACACCGACCACAGTGCTGACATAAAATATCCTCAGTGGTGGTTGGATTTTGGATTAGAGCCCCCTTGCCATCAGGTTAATTGTGAGAGGTTTTATGGTTTCCCTGTCCATGTAATGCAAATGAGGGTTAGTTCTACCAAAAAGTCCACCATAAAGGCAAATTTCTTCCAATACTTGATCCCCTTGTTTTCTGGCTTGGGTTCAAAATTACAAGGCAATGGAGTTGAACGTCAACAGACATAAACCCTAAATAGGGTCAGCTGTTCAACAACAGTTGCAAAATAAAAATAAAATAAGCAGATGAATGTAATTTATATCTAAAGTGAAGAATTTCTTCAGTCTGCTCATAGTAGAATATGTCCAATAATGTATTTAATAATGTTTTCACATGAAAAGATAAATGTATGAAAGATTGATGATTATAGAACTGCATAAAATAGAATTAGTAAAATTTAAAGGAAATGAATACAATTAAACAATGAATACAACATGCTGTATTGTTTATTTCTTTAAACCTACAACATCAAGCAAATGTCTTCTACTAAACATCAAAAGTAAAATATTTCTTAAATTTTTTTGAAGAGAAACTAAAAAGACGTTTTTGTGAGTTTAATAATTTAATGAAATTTATTAAAGAAATATCAGCAAACAACTATCACAAAAATTTACATTTTATAAGCATATAAACTTTAAGACATTTAACAAAAAATGACTAAAATTTAGCTAAAATGTATTTTTAAATACAATTTTATATACATAAAAAGAAGAAGAAAAAACAAAGTCATCTAAAATAGTCCCTTCGATAAATCTATTTTAGATAAATATATTGAATTTAAAAGTAGTTCTAATTCTTTTAAAGAAAATAAATTTGATATCCTTTTTAACAAAAAATTGCATGTTTAACATAAATTAATAATGAATTTAGAATAATACTTTGAAAAAGAGAGAAAGATTACTTCAGTTATTTCCCACATGATACTTATAGTCCAGCATATACAATATTGCCTCACAAGTAATGCCTTCATTGCCCATCCAAACAAATGACCAAAGGCAAAAACATCCACGTGACCCCAGACTCTCTCAACAGTGATGTCAGAACAATTAACTCCATACTCCTGCAAATAAACATAGAATGATTACCTATTTTTAATAACCTGAAACCAATAATTTAAGAGTTAATAAGTAAGTTATCTGTTTTAAAATGGTGGTAATTTACAAACGTAATCTTAGGTTGGAATTTCTTGCTAGAATTAAATGTGCATGTATAGATGCATGCAACAAACTTTACAATCATAATGCATTGAGTCATGGTGGCTCAGAGAACAGAGCATTCACCTGCCAATGAGTCACCTGCCCGGGTTCAAATCCCAGCGATGGCTGGCCGACATGAATTCCGCTCTCAGGCTTGCATCGACCACAGTGCTGATGAAGAAATATCCTCAGTGGGTCATGGGTTAGAGTCCCATTGCAGTCAGGCTAAGAGTGGAAAGTTTTCATGGTATTCCTCTCTGTGTAAGGCAAATGCAGGTTAGTTCCTTCAAAAAGTCCTCATGGAAGGCAAATTTCTCCCAATACTTGATCTAGGAGTTCCCTTGTCTTCTGCATTGGGTTCAAAATTACACAGCTACAGAGTTGAACATTGGTAGTCGTAAACCCTAAATTGGGTCGACTGTTCAACGACCGTTGTAAAATCAAAATAAATTTAAAAAATCATAACACATTGTTACGGAATAATTAACATGATTATATATATAATGGAACAAAAAAGGATAGCTTTCATTGAAACTTAAAAAATTTATTGCTAATTCATGAGAAAATTGTGAGCAAACCCTCGTAAATGTTAATAATTTGGATTCCACACTGAGTAATTTTTAAGTACTTAATAACTATTTAAAATTTATCATTTTCTGTCACATAAAATAATGAATAAATAATTTAATAAACAAAACAAAAAACATATTTAGAACCATTGAAACATAGTCACTGTAATAAAAAAAAGGAAGGAATGGGAGGGAATGGAATGTCTATATCGAAATAGATTAATCAAATTAAGTAACTGAATGAATGAGACTGAAATGGTAACAGGACTCAAATGATATGGACCAATATAAGTAATGCTGTTGCATAATAAAAGCCTCTGCATCATTTCAAAAACAGGAATGCTAAAACAAGTGTAAAATAATAGAGAATGCAACTCACCTTCTCCTGGTCAATTTTGAACTGTGAGAGGTCTGGGTAAAACCAGTACATTATATTCTTGATGGTGCTATATCTTTGGAACAGAACAAACAACAAACTAAGAAGATATATTACACTTACACCTATGACAAAATTACAAGAATTAATAAAGATTAATTAATTTTCCATGGTAGAAAAAGTCATAAAAAAAATCACTATGGGAGGAAATAAGTTTCTTCTACCCTAAGGGGAAGAAAACTTCTGTTAAATTCAAATTTTGAACAGTTTATAATTCCTACATAGCTTAAATAATAGCATTATTTCTAATCCATTTAATAAATTATTTTTAAATAAGTGAAAATTAAAAATTGGAAAGAAAAATAAATTTCTTAACTGCAATTTCTTTTAATATTTTACAAAAAGATTATAGTATATATAACATTATATTAAACAAGAAATCACACATTGTATTCATAATTACAAACAAAATGCTAATTTTCATAACAAAATACTGTATATCAATAGTGAAACAATTATTACATAGTATACTAAAAGTAGTTATCGATAAATATTTTTATACAAATTATATTTTTACGGGAAATTATAAATAATTTATAATAAAAATAATACATATTCATATAGTATCTAAGTACAGTAGACGCCGCTTAATGTGATCACATTGGGACAAATGTGATTTGATAACAATAACCGATTGATTACAATACAGTAAACGAAAAAAAATTTAAGATAAAAAATGATTTTTTTTACATACGTATTAAAATAAAAATTATTTTAAATTAGGAGTTGTTGCTGTAAAACTCTATTGCATTTAATAGAAATTAATGTACACTAAAGAAAAAAAATTAGTTAGTATACTTAGTAGTTAGCATTAGTTAGTAGAACTGCAGAAAACAATACAAAATACAAAAGGTTAATTATTAACTGAAAAAGAAATCATCAATTGTCGATTGCTTAGCATTCTTCAAAGCAAGTAATTTACGAATCGCTCATAATCATAATGTTTATGAAAGTGTTCCGCGTCGGCTTTGTTTTGCACACCTAGACCTCGATAGCAGTTTCGGGTTCATCATCGGCATCAGAATCTTGTGACGAAGCTTGATCTTTGACACATACGGCTTCGCAAATGTCCTCATCAGTTAATGAAGTAGAATTCTCAACCTTCTCGTCGATCTCCATCCATGCTTCAAAATCCTCAGCATTCATATTGGGCGGGGGATTGAAAACGTCTTCCATTTCTTTCATCACAGCAGCATTGTTGTACTCTGGTTGACAAAATCCTCCATGACTAAAACAATTTCGAACTGTTTTTTCCGAGACATTATTCCATGACATTGTTAACAAATGTATGGCATCCAAAACATTTGTTTTTTTGGCTAGAGCGTTCGCATTAAGATCTTCAGCGTCTTGGTCTTCCATATTTTCGAAGATCCTTGAACGCATTTCCTTTCTGTAATATGCCTTCAAGGTGCGGATAATTCTCTGGTCACAGGGTTGAATTAAAGAAGTGGTGTTTGGTGGTAAGAACACGACATTTATCTTCTCCTAATAACATGTGTTTAAAAGATAATATACGAGCCCCGTTTGAACTTTTGGTAAGTTTTAGAAAACACTTTAAACAAAAACAAAATTTTCCTTCTTGTTTTTATTGATTTCAGGAAAATAAAATTTGCATCTAAACTGATAACAATAAACGAACATTTGATTACAATAAACGATGATTTTTCAATGTATTTTGATATAAGAGGACGGGACTAAGCTATTTTGATAACATTAAACGATTGATAACATTAACCGTGATCACATTAAGCAGCGTCTACTGTATACATATTTATCTAGATGTAAATTTACATAAATATTTAGGAAATAAAATTAACATAAATCAAAATTCAAAATAAATTCTTATAAGCTATACAGATTTTAAAATTCGGTATAAAATTAAAATAAAGAAATAAAAAAAAAATTTCTTAAAAAATAAATTTTTTTTGCACTAGATTAAATTTTGAACTACTATTCGTTTAATTATTATTGTTTTAGTTTCTTCTATTTCCTGCAGTTTTTCTATTTTTTTTCGGCATCCCACAAAAAACAGGTTTTTTCCAAACAAAATGCAAACCCTTGTCCTGATTAAGTAAACGCACTTAATATCCCATAAAAAAAATTTCATTCATAATATAGATGACTTTTTATCAAATTTGACAATTTGAAATACAATGAGTAAACAGAAAAAAAAATTAAAGGAAGAAGTTGAAAATTCCAGAAGTGTAAAATGAAATTAGGATAACAAATCTTAAAATTAGAAAACAAACTGATAGAATCTTGCGGGAAAAAAATCACAAGAGAAAAGTATTTTTTCATTATTAGCCAATTAACTACACACATTCTGAAAAAACATATTATTTTACAAAATATAAGTGCATCTTCGAAAAAGAAAAAGACCAACTCCCACTATGCACTCTTTTTCTATTTTCTTTTTTCAAAAAGTAAAAAAAAAAAAAAAAAAAAAAGAACACGATCTGAAGAGCAAGAAAAAAGCTTGTAAAACATAAAAATTACAACACTTAAGTTTTTTATTTATTTTCTTAAACATCATTAATTGAAGGCATAACAAAGAAAATGTTTCAAGCTAAAGAAAAATTTTATATAAATTTATATATTATCAAGAATATCAAATAAAAAAGAAAAATAGAGCAGCAAAATATTTTTATTTTTTTTCAAATGGATGCATTGATTATATTTCAAGCAACAAATCAAATTAAAGAAAACTTAGTACACAAATATTTTGTTTTATTATATTAAATAAATAGCTATATTTAATACTATAAAACAAAATATTTATTCACATTTACCTTACAGTGGAACAATTAAAATTCCTGAAAAAATTAATACCATTAAATTTAATTAATTCTGTTAAAATTGCTCTTTTTTTTATAATGCAATATGCATCTTCTAATCCTTTTCATAAAGTTGAGAAAAAATGCAATTATTTACATTTACAAAAAGAGGCATCCTAGAGTCAAGTCATCTCAAAATGTATGGATTTATTATTCTTAATGTACAAGAGTTATGTCATCTATTGATTTTGTATAACTCTGACATTAAACTTTTTTTTGCACAACTTTAATTGAAACTAATAGTACAAAAGAAATAATTGGCTTACCAAATACTATTCTCCATATTGCTGGATGAGGTCTTATAAAAGGACCTATAATTAAATTGATAAAATATTTAATAGGCAATTATCATAATGAGTAACAAAATTAAAATAATTTATTAATGATGATGCAAAAAGTTATTACAGGATAGGATCCAGGGGTCTGTCCAGACATTTTGTGAAAAGTCCGTTTTTCGTGAAATTGTGAAAAAATTACTCTCATTCTTTCAACCAGGGTCCGCTTTTATGAATTTGGGCAAATAGGGTCCGTTATTGCAACAAGAAACTTTTTCAAGGAGTTTTTAAATTGTAAAGACATACAAGATTATGCTCAACACTGTAAAATTATAATTAAAAAAATTAAGTTTTAAGAAATAAACAACAATTGCTGCTTCTAAGTTAGAGATGCAACATACAAATATTTGGTATTTAGCCTATACTGCTGAACGCAGAATATTCATTTCGGACGAATAATGGAAGAATCGTCTGCCGAAGACAAAACTTAATTCGTTTACATCCATCTTTCTTGTTTTCTGCCCTGGAGAGGGTTTATTCGATTAACAAAATAATAATGAAGATAAACAAATTTGTGAAGGGTCCGATTAAAAGAAAAATCATTTTGTGAAGGGTCCGTTTTTAAGTTAAAATATTTTGTGAAGGATCCGTTTTTAAGTTAAAATATTTTGTGAAGGGTCCGTTTTTATGAAAAGATATTTTGTGAAGGGTCCGTTAACGGACCCAAATTTCTTCTAAACAGACCCCTGGGATCTTATAAAAAATTTGGAAAAATTAAAATAATTTATTACCTCCAATATTATAAAGCTGATTCATATATAAAAACACCATATTCCACTATATACACTGCTCTGACTCTTTCTATTAAAATTCTAAAAATAAATTCCCCCGGTTGATTGCTGCTTTGGATTTGCATTTAACCCTACTTTGTTGTTCTGCTTTAAGTTGATTCTGCCCTTGCTTAACAAGACCCAAATCCTAAATGTATACTAATAACTTAATGTGTTTTACTCCTTCTTCAAAATTGCTAATATATTGTCATTTCCTGACTTTAAAATGAGTTTCAAAACGGTCAACATAATTAAAGCTCTTAAAAAGTCATATTTGTATTGATAATCACAGGGCATTTACTATATATACTATCTATCATATATACAATCATCTACAATCAGTACAGATACTTTTAAATAACCATTTCAAAATACAACCAAATACAAATTTAGAAGCTGTAATACATACCTTTAAATGAAGATTGAAAGCAAAATTGATAATGAGCGATGGTTTTGATTTTTTTGTGTTCTTTCTTACAGAAATAATTTTATAATTCAAGGGCTAAATAATTTGTAGCCCCCTTATATATAAATGAAACTCATCTAATCAGATTTTTCAGAATACTACACATTAAATGATTCAATACTTAAAATTAATAATAGTATACATAATGAAATAAAACCTATAAATGTGACAATGTTTATAAATATTATATTTATTTGACTAAAAATACATAAAATTCTGAGATAAGAATTATTAGAAAAATACATTATCCTATTCCTCTCAATAATTTTAAGTAATTTTTTGTTTAATATCTTTTATAACTTTTATTTAAAATTTAATGTTTTAACATTTCTAACACTTTTTATTTTAATTTTAAATAGTTGATATAAAATAAAAAATGTCACCAATGATCTGGATTTTTGGTGTTAAAAAACCATGACAAAAGCAAACATAAATCAAAAACTTGCCAACTCTGAACTAAAAAAAAATTAAAGAATAGAATAGGTAGAGAGCACAATAAATTTATTAGAATTATTTCAAAATTATGCAGCACAACCTTGAAAACTAAAATTTCTAAAAATATAAAAATATACATCAAAAACTGAACTATTTTTATAACTTATGATGGAAAAAATTTAGTAGGTAAATAAATTTTGGAATAGAAGCAAAAAGGCAAAAATTTATGAATCATAATACCTAATAATAAAAACTTTGGAATTAGGAATAAATCTTTACAAATTGTGAGTGACAAAAAGTGATTTTTCAAATGATATCAAATCACAGTTAAAAATATCAGGATTTTAAAAAACTCTGGCAACTACAGCTGAAAAAGCAATCAACAATAATAAGTGAACAACAAAATTAGTAACAAAATAATCTGTAACAACAACTAAACATTTACCCAACTAATAAAATATCTACTGGAAAACATATATATACATACCATTTGGAAAGGCTAATGTGCTAATTATGAGGAAAAAGAAACAAACACATAAAATTCCACGCCATATGTTATCTTCCAAATTGTCATCGTTACTAAAAGAAAAATATACATAAAACTATCACAGACATCAATGACTTTCAAACAGATCTTAAAAACTGGTATTTCACACGACAAACAAACGACATGAAATTATTAAATAAGCAATTGACTAAAACAGGGATGGGCAAGCTTTGGCCCACAGGCCAACCGTGGTCCGCCGAAAGATTTTATCCGGCCCTCGGATAGAATTTTAACTTGCAATCCATTGCGAATAAGGAAAAGCTTGAGACTTATGAATTTGGCTTGAAAAAAAACTCAATTTTGAGTTTCAAGGCAGATTTCAAGACTTCAGTGCCATTCAAACAGAATTAGATATTTTTACCATGCCTTTCAACATAAATCATGAAACACTTAAGTAGGATTAGCAGCCTGAATTAATTGAGTTGCAATCTAACAATCATCTGAAGCAGTTGTTTCTAAATATGCCAAAGTTTGAGTTTTACAAATCATTACCAAAAGCTAGTTTCAAAAATTTAATATCTCATGCCCAGAAAATCAGTGCTAAGTTTGTTTCATCTCATATACGTGAACAAGTATTTTCAACAATGAACCTTAGAAAATATCATTTCAGAAGTAGACTAACAGACAAACATTTAGCCTCGTTCATTAAAGTAAGTACATATCACTTAGAACCTCAATATAAAGAACTTTTAAAAATGAAATCGTAATTTCATTCATCTCATTAAATATTTAAATTAAAACTTGCAGATTGTTTTTTTTTTATTTCTGAAATTTTTACTTAGCACACCGAAAAATAATTTTTTTTTCTTGGCCCTTGACCAAAAAAAGTTTGCCCATCCCTGAACTAAAACATAGAATTTATTGCAGTCTCAAAAGGCAGATTTTTTTTCCCCTCACATTAGTGTTGCCTTCATTTAAAAAAAGCTGTGCACTTCTAATCTGTCACATTCATGCTACAAGCAGGAATATTTATAATCCATTTGGAGCTTGCAGCTCTCAAGTAGGTTGATTTAGACTTCGTAAGAGTTTTGAAACAGTACCTGTGACAAACTAAAAAAAAAAAATAGCATGGTGCACGACAAACTCAAAAAGTATAACTAATAGTCGTCCACAAGTAAAACACTCTTTTTTTTCTTTTTAGTTTTTGCAAGTAATTTAGTTTTGCAAATTGGTGATGGTAGTTAGTGTAGTAGGAAAATATACCTTTTTAACTCTCTTCAAAATAAATATATATTTTAGGAATCAATAAAAAAAAAATTTAAAATCTAATAAGTATTCTATCCCCGGCATAAAAGATTCGAATTAATTAACAAAAATATGTCTTTTCAATTTGCGTTTCCAAAAAAATAATTCTTTACATTTCTATAACAAGAAATATTTTATTTATATTGTATTATCTATGAAAAAATAAAAAAGCACTTTTATAAATAGTGTTTTTAAAAAGTACAATTTTACAAAGATTTGTAAAATTAACTAGGGATAACCTATGTTTGTAAATTAAATGTATGAAACAAGTTTCAAATTGATACTTTAACTGCAAAGAGAGATTATTAAAAAAAATATTTAAAATGCTTACTTTTGAATATGAATAAAAACTGGTGTGACAGGTGACACATACTTAAAATATTAAGTAGTGTTTTTTATGGTTCAGTTCACTTTGGAGAACCTTGGTAAGTAAATTTGAAAATCTTTTTAAAAAAGACAAGTGTGAAAGAAAACACAGGATAGTGTTCACTTTAAGCATTTTTAGAAATGTGGCCCGCCTTGTCTAACCTTTAATCCCTATAAATACATCCTCTTTGTTCATTTTGTAAAAATAAACCACCATCCCTTAAAAACATGCTTTTTTATTCCCATTTTATTCTTGAGAAAAAAAAATTATTAATAATAATTACACACACAAATTATCTTTGTTTATAGGTTTAATTACTATTATTACAAATATTTACTTAGTCATTATTATTCTTAATGGTTGACATTAATAAATTTTGTGATTTTTAAAATTCCTTGTCCCGAAAACACAGATAGGTATAGAAGGAAAGTTATTCAGAAAGATACCTTGATACCTGACAATATCAAAACTAAACTAAAAATACATTTTTCGGAATACTTAAGACCTCTAATTTTCTCAAGATCAATGTTAGTTGAGAATTTAGTAGTCGATAAAAAATGTAATTCAGTCTTTTAAATATAAAATTTAAAAAATAATAACTTACCGTAAAGAAATCGACACTAACACAGCAATAAAAGCCCCACTTAAGAGTGTGATCGTATGAGGTTTATAGAAAAATTCTAATGATATATCCTCAACAGGGCGTTCATTCACATCGCAAAAATGATCGTGAGAATTATTAAGAGTACAATTTGGCTCTGATTCAGCCATGGCTTTCTGTTAAAACAAATTAGTTCATTTGAAATTCCCACATATGAATAAATATTTGACTGATAGTTGCTTGGGAGCAATTACAGGCATAAATAACTTTACGATGAGTTGTTGATTGTAGCTTACATGGTAATGGATGGTGTTTTATACACTAGGGAACGCTGCAAGCTCCATACCGCCTATACTTCCAGGTTATTGTTTCCGGTGTAATTTAAAGCCATTTGGCTCACAACGTGATCATTTTGTTGTCATGTTACAAACGTGGTATTTGATTACTTATTACTTGTGTTTACAATGCTAAAGGTGCTAACACTAACGTAAGATGGTGCACAGCTTGCAACAGGAACAAACAGTAATAAGCAAATGGAAAGAGGCCAAATCAGGACTGACAAAAAAGCGAGTTATTCAAAATCTAGCAACCTTGTCATCTTTTTTAATAATATATCTATGAATAACTTAAACAAATTTTCACTTAAAACTCACCGGAATTACTTAATAACAGTAATATCTTATGAAATACAACAGATTTGAGGTCAGAAATCATCTAATTTACTTCTTTAGTTTAAAAAGAAATTATCCTTTTGAAAATATTGCCTCTCAGAATAAGGTGTAGTAAGCAGTTGTAATCTTTCTAACCGAAATTAGAACAGGTATTGAGCTCAAGATTGTCATTGTTTGCATTTATATTGAAAACACCATCCATTGAGAAACCAGTAGTGTTCATAATAATATCCCCTGAACAAAACGACATAATGCCAAAGTTCAAATTTATTTCATACTATTTTGAGGCTTTTTCACAGTTTTAACTTTAATTTGATCAGACTATTTTAGTACTTTTTACTAATTAAATATAAAAATCGGAGAATTTAAGCATTCGCGATCGCAACACTCGAATACGCCATCTGGGGAGAGACCGGTTTCATGCCTTTAGCCCTTCTCCCTTCCCTCTCCTCTTCTTTTCAGTTGTATAGGAATGTACTACGATATTTTCCCCTTTCTTAATATTTTTCCTTTTTATTTAATAAAAATATTTTTTAAAATTTCCATGATACTTTTCTTTAGAACTATGTTTAATGTAGTCTTCAGTTCCATATAGTTTTTCAAGTTAAAAGATTGTAATCTATATGAAAATCAAGAGAGAAACTAACGTACTTCCTTCCTCTATGACTTTCCACTCGCTACTGGGGAAAGCATATGAAGTGTTGCCATAGGAAAAGAGTTCTGCTCTACGCCACCTGCAGCCCATTTCGATCGCCAATAACAGGGCTGCGACATTTTTAATTAAATCTCGCTTATCACATTTTTTGTTCCAAACTACAATGAAAAAAGTTAGTGCTGGTTTTAATTTTTAAATAAAAATATGTATTGCATAAGTAGTGAACAATTAGTACATAAAACTAAATTTCATTCAGAAATGTTAGTTTTTCACCATTTCGAGATCAAGGAAAGAAAAGATCCATTTATCTCTAGTGATTTAGTTGGAAATGAACGCATACACATAATAGTTTATTCTCCGTTTTTAAAAATATTTATCGAGGTTCAATTTGCATGCCTTGATCGAAAGTTAAAAATTTTTCTTGATTTGACTGAACTGCGAACATTATTAATAGTATAAAGATCTTTTAAAAATTCCTTCATAAGCATATATCAAATGATGAACATATATGAAATAATTTCGTTTGTTTGACAAGTGGTGAAGCATCAAATATTAATTAAAACAAAATACAGAGAGCAGCTCAAGTGCTAGGAAAGTACTGTGACCTATAGTTATATGGTCCGACTTAAACTATAGATTGCAACTAGTGGCAGATGTGTTGCCAATGAAGTTTTAAGAATCTATCTTTAAAATACTTGTTGATAATTTATTAAAACATAAGAGAGCTCGAGGAACGTGCAAGAGAGCTTGAATAAAAAGCATTAAGTACTGGATGGGTTGTTTCAAGTTTACGAGCTGTATTCGAGAAATTATTTTGCTGCACTGCACATGCAATTTTCTAGTGCTTCAGAAGACAAATCCCGAAATTCTCCAGTGTAAAATTTTAAAGATTGAAACGCTTACAAAAATGAAAAACTGGTTTGGTGTGAAATTTTATTTTATTTTATAACCGTTATTGAACATTCGTAGGCCAATGACGGTGTCAGTAGGGGGTCAGGGCGCTTAAAAAAATTAGAGTCGCTGTGGAAACGTCTTATAAAAGAGCCTGAGTAATTATCATTATACAGGGAATTTTTATGTGAATATGAAAATGTGGGTCATATGACAGAAATACCAGAGTGTGAGAAAGAAGTAGGAACATATTATATACCACATTTAGGAGTTTATTGCCTTGATAAAAGTACTACAAAGCTTCGTGTAGTGTTCAATGCGTCCTCACAAACAACCTTAGGGAATTCTTTACAATATAAAGGTAGGGTAATACAAGATTTATTTAAAATTATGACGAGATTTTGAAAGGCGAGATTATGCAATTGTAGCAGACATTAGGAAGATATATAGGATGATTTTAATTGATCCGAGTCAAACAGTGCCGGATTACCCAATAGGCCAGACTCGTGTACATGAAATTTCCCCCAAATGAAAGTTGACCCAAAAGATAATTAATGATGTGAAACCTGTGGGCGTGAGTGTTCTCCAGAGGTCCGTTTGAGAGGGAAGGGTATAGAGGGATTTCATACAGGGGACAGAATCTTTTTCTGGGGAAAAACAACCTGAAAGGGAAAAAAGATTTTCCTCTTACTACCATTTTACTATAGATTTGAACTTCCATTGACGACATATTTTTGAGCCATTTCCAAAAATGTCGGAAATAACTTACCCGAAATCCTCGAGAGGTGGCTATTTACTACTATATAGGTAATATTTAACATATATAGCAAATATAAAGATGAAACCGTTTATTGGAAATGTGAGATCAGGACCTGCACCACCAAACTTACAACTATAAATGACTTCTTAAAATATTCCCTTAACATCATTTTCAACACACTCTTTTCCTTCGTGTGTTTCCAGTTTTGGTAAACAATAAAATCATTTTCTCTTCCTTGCACCACCTGCTCGACCCAACCCTTTTTTCCATTTTGACAGTTTGGGAGAAATAGCTGTAGGGTCAAATGAAGGTGGAACCGGCCAGACTAGGCCATGGCCCCCTTAAAATGGATTTTTTGAAAATAAATTTTAAAAAATTAAGAAAAACAATGATTTAAAAAAAATCAATTTCAAATATATATGTTAAGATTATTTTTTAGTTCTAATTTAACAAAATAAAGTAAAATTTAATTTATTATTTTAAATATGCTTTCTTAAATGAAAAGATATATAAATACTTTTATATTTGAATAAATAAAAAATATACGAGAAATTTTTTTTATCTAAGGGCTCCAAAAACGCTTAATCCGGCACTGGAGTCAAACTAAACTTTCAGAATACTTTGAAGGGAGAGAGTGAATAATCCAGTTAAAACATATGAGCTCAAAAACAGTTACCTACTTAACAGTTAATGCACCATATTTAGCTACAAGAGTTTTACTTCAACTGTCAAGAGACGAGCATAAGAACTATCCTTTACCATCTCATGTGTTAGAAAGAGATTTCTGTTTGGATGTTCTGAGTGGTGGTGACATTTTGAGAGAAACTAAGAAACTGCAATCAGCATTATCAAAGTTTCTTTTTAGTGCAGGAATGTGGCTGCACATTTGGCACAGAAATAGTCAGAAATCAATTACAGTGCTTGACAGAAGCTACAACTTTCAGAAGGAAAGAAAAGCGTTAGGAAAAATTTGGAATCCAACCAGTGTCCACTTTGCTTTCCAAATCCAGGCGTACAAAGAGATTAGTGCTTTCAACTATTGCACGTATATTTGATCCCCTTGGATCCAGCTGTGACTAAAGCTAAAATATTTCTGCAGAGACTGCGGTGGCAGAAATTAGACTGGAATGATCCTCTTCCTAAAACAGATGCACAGTGGCAAAAGGTCATCGAATCCTTGCCAACAATAAACAATGTGGGTGTTCAGAGATGTATTCTAATATAAAACGCTTGCTACCTAAAGAACGCATCAAACCTTCTCCATTTACCATAACTGGTATTGATTTTTGTGGACCATTTTAGATAAAATTTAAAGGACAAAGGAAAGGTGTATTAAATAAGATATATGTCGCAATTTATGTGTGTTTCTGTACTAAATCGATACATTTAGATTTTGTGAGTGACTTAACATCAATAGGGTCTACAGCTAGCTTAAAAATATTTTTTTCTAGAAGAGGCAAGGCTTCTAAAATTTTTACTGACAATGGACGAAATTCTGTTGACGCAGATGCTTAACTGAAACGGCTTTTCAAAATTATTAATTAACCAGATGAACCTTTGGTGCAATATTTTGGAGAGGAAAAAATTGATTGGCATTATAACTTCTCAAAAAAATTCAAATTTTCTCAAAACATTTGGAGACTTTGGAAGAGATATTATTTAATTAATCTCTTAGAATGCCACAAATGGCTGTTCGGTAAAGATAATGTTAAGATTGGGACTTTATAAAAGAAGAAAACTTGCCAAACACTAAATGGTTAAGAGGGAGAACTGAAGAAATATTTATGGGAAGGTAAGAATTGTAAACATGCGCTTGCCACAAGGCAACATACTTAAAAAGATCAGTACACAGCATTTGTATCTTACCTGTGTATTAATTCTTGTGTTAATATTTCAGTATAAAGTTGAAACTACATTTATGTATATTTGATGTTTTTGTATGAATATTGTCAATTTTTCATTTAATTTTACAATATACTAAGAATTGTAATTAATAATGATCGGATTTAAACATCCAATCGGCGGGGAGTGTTAAGAATAGTGAAATTACGCCATGAGGCGGCACTCATATCAATACAGTTCAATTGCCATTCAACTCTGGAACAGGGTGCATCTCCCTGTTACTTCGCAATGATCCTGTCTATTTTTATATCTTAGAATTTGTAAATAAATTATTATACGTGTTACAGTCCACTGATCAATTGATTGATACATCAAAAACAATATATAAACATATATATTTATGTAACCATGAACACATATACAATATATAAGCCCTGTAAGTTCACCAAGAAGTTTGCAGTATTTTTGCAGGTGTACCATCCGCCTACATTTAGCAACAAATTTTCTACTTATGAAAAGTGTTCATTTGCTTAATATCCCAGATGGCATTAAAAATTATTTGTTGCTGACAGACTGTGGTAACAATCCATATGAGCCAGAACAGACAAGATGCTCTGGTTGAAATAGCAACATAAGAGCGTCCTAAGGAGTCATACCAATGGTAACTTCCCATGCATTCATTTAATAAAAAATGTGGTAGATACAGAGGATGAATTAAATGCAACTATTATATATTGTGTTATGTAATACATTTTCTGTATACTCATTTAATATTTTTTTTTCTAAATTGTATGGGATGATAAATAAAACTTTTCTGATTTGCTTTGCTTCATTTATCAATGCTTTGCTTTGTTTCATTTATGAAGTTGTATACTGCACTGAAATATCATGTCTAACAGGAAATGCAACTTAGACTCCAGCTTGCAGGGATACATTTACTGTAATAAGTAAGACAATGGTAGAATAATGAATAGTTGCTGGCAGATATAGAACAAAATTATGCAATACACAATAATTATGAAATTATGCTATACACAATATTTGTCTTGAAGCTTAAACTTTAATATTTAATTTTAAAAAAAAGAAACAGAAAATGCTTTTTCTCGCAATAGCCATTTTAGTTTTTTTGTTCCTATTCGTTGAATCACTACCACAATGTTTTGAAATGAAAGTATAGAAACACTAAAAATTGTTGTTTATACTTCAGCTCCACTCTTCCATTCATGTTTGAAACAAAACCTCCCGTGGAAAGACAATTTAAAAATAGTAAATAAATAAATTAAGTACGCATATAGTTTAAATTTAAAAATTTCATTAGAAAATAAAAAAAAAACAAACACACATTTTCGAAATGTTAGTTTTTGGAAAATTTCCTATTTGAATTGAAATTGTTTGAAAATATAATTCATTCAAAACTTTGAACCTAGAAAAGTAATTTGAAGCAGAATTTTAATAATTTTTAATAAGAAAACACAAATTTATTTTATACAATTATTTTCGTGTATTTTTTTATACCATCTAAAACAATCATGAAACATAATATATATTGTATTCCTTTAATTATGATATAAGTTTATGAAAACAAAGTAATGAATTTTTTATATACAGGTTTACTTTAAAACTACTGGCATACAATTACATACAATTGAACATGATATTGGAATTCATTTTCTCTCCACTTTAATGAAGCCAGACGTATTTGAGAAGTACTTGGCAGATTCGCTACCTTTCTTTTCCGCAGCTTGTGGATTTACTATTTCAAGACCCTGAAAAATTAGTAATTTAAGATAAGATCAAAGATAACTGCTTATCAAACAATTTGGTTAATGAAAGAAGTAAAAAAAAAAAAAAGATTTTAGGAGTTAAGATACACTAATAATAACATTTGGAAAACTGCTTTTGGTGTTTTTTTAATAAATTATTTTGTCAATTATAATTATTTCTTTGAGTAAAATTAATAAACATAAAGGTTTTTAAAAATATTAAATTTTAACTAAATTTTCTAGAAAACATAACTTTTATGCATATTACATGCTTTTAAGTAATTAATAATTGATTAACTTTTAATAGAACGCCAACTGGACTGTGTACTGGTCAGGGAGATGACCTCGCATCAGAAAGGTCCTGGGTTGGAATCCCAAACAAGGCATGGATGTTTTTTCCTTCTCTGTGCTATCTGTCCATACAGTGAGAGCAATGTAGGTTCACATAATATGGTGCCACTGAAAGAGTGGCCAACAAATCTGCCTTACTGATACCTGAATGACAAGTGTCAATCGGGTGCGTATTAGAAAAAAAAAACTTTAAACAGAATGGACAGCAGTCTTTTAAAATTTTACCCATTAATTTGTTTAAAGATAATATAAACTGCAGACAAAAAAAAAATGTTAAAAGTTAATAATACCGAAAAAACATCTTAGTAAATTGATTTGTAAAATTTAAGTTCTACAATGATATAATTTTTATATTTACTAACAAAAATAAATTCGTTTGTACAAACGCATTCTGACGTTAGTACAAATATAACACAATATTTGCCATCTGCTTTCCTTTAAAGCCAACCTTTAGATTTCCACCGAAAAGAGTTGTTAATTTTTTTTTTGTTAGCCAGTTGTCAACAGAAGTTAGATGTGAACAGAAATCAAAATGTCAACTTTTTTTTAACAGCAATAAAGCTTCAATTTTTCTCAGACATGATAATTTAGAGGTTCACTTCACAAATTCTGTCAAACAGAAATCTAAATTAGATTTTGTAAAGTACATTTTAATAATATTCAGTAACATATTGTTTGCTGGATATAGTAAATTAATAACATATATTGAAAATAATTTAAACTTTGAATTTGTAATAAATAAATTAATACTTTGAATTGTTATCCTCATCTATTTTAAATCTTTTGAAGATGGATACATTTGAAGAAATATACAAAAAAATTGTTTAACAAAGGAGCCCACAAGAACAAAAATGCTCTAGGCTTCGTTA
Source organism: Parasteatoda tepidariorum (assembly GCF_982258835.1). Classification (NCBI taxonomy): domain Eukaryota; kingdom Metazoa; phylum Arthropoda; class Arachnida; order Araneae; family Theridiidae; genus Parasteatoda; species Parasteatoda tepidariorum. The sequence continues at coordinate 6,731,334 of NC_141758.1, read as the reverse complement.
AAACATATTATTTGAAATCTAGCTATGAAACTTTAGCACATAAAATAAAACTATTTTAAGATATGCATTAAGTTTAACACACATAAATGCTGCATTTAAACTTTTTCCTAATTTTTTTTTTTTAAAATAATAATATTGTAGAAAAACTATTAAGATATTTTGTTATTTGCATAAATTACTTTTTAATAAATTTAAGTTGTATAACTATATAACCTATATAAAGTTGTCGTGTTTGTTAACAATATAATTCATAATATTGATTGGCAACACAAATGATTTTTTACAGTTAAATAGTATTTTTTATTATAAAGGAAAGTATATTACATTGCATTAAAGTGAATCAAAGGGGGGGGGGGGTGAACCTAGCTCTGATCTCTGCCAATGTAAAAATTCTATGAATAGCTTATTGAAAATATCAGTTTTTTAAATACTAAATTAGCAGAGAAGTATATATATGATTCTTTTTCTCCTTCAAATGCACTGCAGCCCAAGATGCCCACGAATGATTCGATCCTTAGTCTCTGTCTCAAAAAATCTGAATAAACTACAGAAAAAAAGACAAGTAAAAAAGTAATTAATTACCTGTAAAGGAGTAAAAGCAACACTGGACGCTGTTCCAGATATTTGTCTACGGACAGTAGTACTTCCACCATATACCTGCTGCCTTTGGAGATTTTTCTAAAAAATAATAACAATTAAATGTAAGAAAATGATATACTTATTCAGAAATATTGAATACACACATTTAACTTTCAGAAGTAGTTTTAATGTAAAAGTTACATATTTTGTTTATCAAAAAATCTTACCTGCAAAGTTTTTGAAATCCTGACTTTAGTCTTTTCATCGATTTGTGGTGCCCTGATGCGCCCAGTACCAGCTTTTCCAACTTGTCCTAAACTGAAGCCCAAGTCATCCTGGTACGCATCCTCTTCGATCTAAAGAAATTCAAATATTAAGCAAAAAGAGTAAACAATATTTTATCATGTGAGCTACACGATTAAAGCTCCACATAATAGATATTTCTGTTATAATTTTAAGTACTTAAACTGAGGCACATACTAAAATCCAGTTTGACAGCATATGATTTCAATTTTAATTGATTAATAAATAAACTTAAAAGTGATTTTGGTTAGATTTTATTACAGATAAGATTGTAGTTCCAAAAAAGTAATTTTATATAGATTCAAGTAAAAAATTATAAATGTTATTAACATGAGCATTAAAAGAAACTAAAACAAAAATATTAATAAAAAGAATTCTAGACTAAAAAAAAGTTAATTGATTTAAATAACTTACTTTTGTAAACATTTCAAAGTTAAGTAATTTTGTAATGATACAGAGGTTTTATAATAGTCAAAATAGATAATAATTTTTTATTGGAGGAAAAAATATAAATAAATAAAAAATGAACATAAGCTTCTCACAAAAATCAATAAAGTATACTCTCGTTATCTTAAAGTTGAAGGGATGCTAAAAAATTTCAAGATAGCAAGTTCAGAATTAAATATGTTTTAAAAAATACAAATATATATTCTAAAATATTACTCAAAAAAATAGTCATGAACCATAAGAATAACTATTAAATATTTATGTAACATGATAGTAACATGTCTGCGGAAATATGTATGTAACTTAGATAATGACTATAAGTCTAAATGCAACAATGATAATTTTATTTTCATAAAACAAGAACAATTATGCATTAAATATAAAAGAATTGATTTACAATGATAATTTTATTTTTAAAAGTAAGACAAAAATAAATGTGCGTTGAATAGAAAAAAAATCTGCTTATAATAAACTTACACTGTGATTTTTTCAAAAAAATTCATTTCCTATTTCGAAAAAAATTCGACATAACAAGGTTTTGAGAAGAAAGTCTTCGATATAGCTTAAATTAGCATTAGGTGGATATATAATAACACCAAGGGGAAAAATATTTTTTGGACATAACAAGGTTTTCGAGATATGGAAGTTCGAGATATCAAGAGTATACTGTACAAAGAAAAATAATAACCACATTAAAAATGAATACATAATTATAGTTAATTTTTTATAGAAACCAAAATATGAAATGCATATCAATTCAGCTAACAATTTGAATTATACATAAAAAGTGTAGAAAAACTTACCTCTCCGAAATTCATTCTGTTGGCTTGTTTTCTGAATTCTGTGATGGCATATCTCTCTTTCATTTTTCTCACCCTTAAATAGATACATTTTGAGATTTGAAATATAAGTTATACAAGTGAACATAGCAAGGTGGCCACAAACGTATGGTAAAAAAAATTTCCTGACAATTCCAGACTCATTTTATTGAATTTCCCAGATTTTTTAATTGGTAGGATTTAATTTTTCAATTATTCTTTCTTCTTATAAATTAAACAGATTAAAACTCATGCTTGCAACTAAGAGTTAAAAATTAAATTAAAAAAGAAAATTTACCATAGGACGAATTTTTTTTTAGGAAAAAATATAGTGGACATCAAATTGTATCAAATCCAAATTAATTCATTTTTCCTATTCGGTGGTCTACTTGCATTGCAGTCTTCACTGTGGTCTGAAGAAAAAAAATCAGGAAACTTTTTGGAACAGTATACACATACCAAACTAAAAAAAAGTATAACTAGCTCAACTTAAGAGTAACAAAAGTAAACTTTATCGAAAAAAAATAATAAAATATAATATTTTTTAATTTCAGAATTACTTTGTTGAGAACAGAAAGTTTAAACACAATCAAGTATAATTTTAACAAAACTGGACAACTTATAATAGTTTGAATTTGATGCATGGGAAATTTTTATACTACTGTTGAACTAAAATTTATAACCAGTATCAATTAGTTAATATTCTTTTTTGCAAATATATAATTAAAATTTGTAATCAAGCTAAAACTGTCCTTAATCAAATAATTTTAAAGAACATATCAATAATCTTGAAATGAAAACAGAGTGAATGTATGAAAGTAACTTTAGTGAACGATGCCTTTAGTCATCATTTAAAAATTCTATGGTATTTATTACTGTATTTTTGATTTGAATCACATGAAAGAGACAAATTAGTTATTGTGAAATACAAGATTTTTACTAGATTTTTACTGTATTTGCTTGTTGTCGTCGGCTATTAAGACACAGGGGTGCGATTGCTTTTGTTTTCCAGTGACATCATCTATGGCCATGAACCTACCACAAACGTTTATTAGACGGACCCTTTTTATACATCCATTCATTCGTCTACAGATCAAAATTTTGAACCGAACTAGAGATCCATCAATCTTCACTCCCCCTGGAGTAATTGATTTGTTTTGGGAACATGGAGGATATTGTGACCCGGCAAACTTAATGTGCACTAGTCACCATTTCCTTCATGGGAAGTCTTCGGCCGGCTAGATTCTACTCCCGTGAAGAAAGCACACATTTTCACTCTCTCTCATACTAAACTGGATTATCTTATTTTTACATTGAAAAGTTTTTAAGAATGTGAATATCTATTTTATTGTACATTAAACTTCCTTGACTTTAAGCTTTTTCTCTTTATTTCCTATTATTTGCTGGATGAATAATTTAATTCCTTTTTTTCTCTCATTCAATTTAAAAATATGGAATGCGTTACTCTTAACTTAAAAGCACAAACGTGCTATAATTGGGGACCCGGACTATTATTACGGGACCTCGAAATTGTTTACGTAAGGAGTAGTGAAATGGAATCCTGCGCACAAGCAAGTTCATTAGTGAAGATGGCAATTCCCGTGCAGATAAATCGGCGTCTTAGAATTTAATAATTTTCATTATGTTATCACAGTGCAGAGTAGATTTCGTCAGCGTTACAATCAAGAATCTCCGAATTGGAAAAACATACACAGATGGCATAAGATGTTTGTGCAAAGGTAACAATCGAAGAGCTAAAATGCACTTTCATGGGTGACTGCACACATGCTTCATAATGTACAACGTGAAATGGACTATCGCCTAGATGTTGTCTGTGTGACCAAGGGAAGTCCCCTAGAAAACCTGTGACGCATGCATAAAAAAGTTCCTTCTACATTCTGTGTAAATTTTATCGATAAATTCTCTTTCATTAAATAGTTATAGCCATTTGTAATCGCTATATTCATTTCTTATTACCCTGTACTTTATTGTTTCAAAACTTATCTTAACTCATTAAAAGTTAGCTTGTTTTTTCTCATAATTTATTAATGGAGAAAGTACAGAGTTTTTAATATAATAGATATTTAATTAAAAGATCCTTTAAAAATCAATTAATTCTAAATAGATTAAAACATCAAAATAGAACTGGTAGATAAGCAAAATAACTCACCTACGACCACCTCTTTTTTTGCGTGGTTGGTCAATAGGTGCTGGAAGAGGTTTTACTTGTTTCACAGGAGGAGGTTCTTGCAATTTATCTAATTTCCTCTCAATGTCTTCTCTTAGAGTTCGACCCACTTCACCATCAGCTGACTCGTGGAAACCATCAACACGAGCTGCTATAGCACATTTGGCTGCAACCAACCTGGCAGCTTTTCTTCTTAAATCCTAAAATGAAGTTAAATTTAGAGGATGTAATGCCACAATAAGCATTACATATTTCCTAGCTTTTAAAATTTCTTTATTTTCTTAAATTTATTCTTTTTATTCATTCTTAATCTAATTTTAATTAAATAAAAAAATTATTTAATTTTTATGACACTTTATAAAAAGCGAATATAAAATATTTTTTATTCTTTTCTTAACAATCAATGTAACGGCCAACTTTTTATTTCGATACTAATGTAAGACTCATTCATTCACTTCCGCGACTAAATTGAAATCAAAAATCTATTTATAACTCTTTATTTCTTACCACAAAAATTTTTCAGTTACAAGGTTATACTAATTCTCACCGTCTTTTGGGTGATTCCCTTTCGCCAAATTATTTTCAAATTTAATACTGATTATGGGGGATTGGCTATGATATCTTTCTATATATTGCTAACCATGGATCTCTTCCCATGCTCCGAACTGTCCCTTGGGAGTAATTAATTTACTTTTAGTTTTGAATTATTGGCGATTGATAATTTTAATGCAGAACGAAGATTTATCTCTCCCAACAGGTTACACTGTATAATTTTTTGAAGAAAAGTAAGATCTGAATGATTATCCAGTAAGATTTTTAAACTTTAACAGTGATGTTTCACCTGTTAGTATTTTAAAATGCTATTTAAATTAATGTATGCGGTAATTTATTTAAAATATGTGATGTAATTTCAAACTAATAATCATAAAATAACGAAATATTAAGAAGAAATGTTTTTTTTTTTTACACTTAAAATTGTGATTCCGCAAAAGTGACAACAGAATGCTAAAGGCAGGTTTGCCAATTCTCTACTCTTTGTGGCCCAACTTCTTCTTGTGGTAGCGAAGTTTATGTTTTAAAGTATGATTCTTTGCTTTTTAAATATGATTTAATTTTGTTTCCCACACCACTACATGTGATACAAAAGTTCAGATGAAAATGACCATTTCACTGTGAAACATAGAATGGCAGAGATGCCAACTGCTCCGGACATGCCCAAATAATTAAAAGAACGGTAAATAACTTCAAAGTAAATTTTTGAAATATTTGACTATTTTTGCTTTTTTCCTAAGAGGTATAGCCTGACATTAGTACTTCAAATTGATGAATTATATAAACCTACGAATTATTTAGAAATAGTGGTGGATAAAAATCTACTAAATTGAATTTATTAAACCAAGAATCACAATTGATAAACTACCACTTTAAAATATATATTTGTTGTCCGGAGCAAGTTGGCATTTCTGGAATGGTCGGGCCCAAGCATTGCTTTAAGTTTTTACACATGCAAAAAACAAGAAAAAAGTGCTGACAAATGACTTTGTCATCTAAAAAAAAAAAAATTGTAAATTTTTTTTTTTAAATTAAATACATTTAAAAAAATGAAAATTTAACCAACAAACAGTGAAAAGGAAAGAGGGTTCCTTATAGCAACACTTCAGTATAACTATTGCAATAATAAATACGATGAATTATGACAAGACATACATGATTATAATAAAATAATTTGATGATGATAAATGATTATAATAAAATAAGTATAAAAATTATACTGCAGGAGTATTTTGAACAATGTCACTAGAGTGAACAAAGCCAATATGAGGCAGAATCACAGTTGTTGAGAATCCAGCAAGCGTCCGCCTTTGTGAACCTAATACTTGAATGTTGCAGGCTGGCATTTTTGCAAGGTTACTCAAACCACCAGCAACACCTAAATATCAACAAGACATACTTAAAACAATATATTAAAATGTATGAAAAGTAGGAAATAATAATTTGCATAAATTGACTATCAATCAAATATTTTCATCTTATGTAAATTGCAAAAATTTTAAAAAACAAACAAACTATAAACCTCAATTAGCTACAGCATAACTCCGTTATAACAACAACAACTTATAATTGCAGAAGAAATTGTTATTTTAGTGAACTTGTTGTACAAGCAAAGGCTCATCTTTAATATTAAAATAGAATTGAAAAGAAAAGTTTAAAAAAATGAACAACTATTTTGTTTCGAAATTATACACATCTATAGTAGATAGCTTTCCCCACACATTGTTGATTGAATTACAAAGTTCTGTATTTCATGAAAGGTACAACAAGAATGTTTGAAAAACAAGTTTTGAAATTGTAAGAAATTTTTTGCAAAAAAATGAAGTGCAATACTTTTTGACATAATTGGTAATGGCAAATATTGATTTTAATAGTAAGTAGTTATGAAGGGAGATAAGTAACCCAAACTAGGCTCGGCTGTTCAACGGCAGTTATTTAAAAAAAGTGCGTGACCAGATTTCTAAGAATAATGGAAGAACTTTTCCTTTGTTAAAAAGCAGATAACAGACCCCCTGGTTCTCCATGCAAATCTAAATAAAAATAAGTACAGAAAATCCTAAAAAGGGAGCATTTGTTTTTCTCCAGTCACTTTTTACTAGAAATAAATAAAAATATCTTTTATCTATACCTTTTTTATAATATTGCTTAACTGAACAGAAACAACAAAAAATTGTATATCCCTAAACCAACAAAACAATAACAGAAAACTCTATTTCCCTAAATTTCTTGTTGCCGTAATAACAGAAGACGAGTAATTTTTAACTCGTTATAAACATAAAATTTTTTATGTTTACATTAATTTTTTGACAGTGATAAGGAAATTTGTCGTAACAGCAGACTTTTAGTAATATGCTGCAATCACATAGGATTGAGATTTTACTGTATTTATCAATTAAATATTATAAATCAAATATACATAAATGTAACGATAAAAAAACGATAATTTCAATACATAATTTCTTTATGTTATTTATTTTTTAAAGACTATTATATAAATGCTTCTAAAATGGCAAAAATCAAGCTACGTGAAATGAAAATGAAATTCAAAGTATATATAAATATAAATTCATCCATTGGAAATATTAAAAAACCTGAAAGGAACCAAATATATATAGTTAACAAAAATATATAATCTACAAATGTCTTGGTGTTGCTTTATATCCAAGTATGTGATGACAATGAAGTAAGTTATAAAACATCGACAACAAATTAACATTTCAGTGAAAATAAATGGTAGAAAATAGAGTAGTACTGACCCATTAACTTGGCTGCAGTTGATGCGCCAACAATTATTGAAAGGTTAGGAGCAATGAAAGACATACGAGATTCCACATAAGTATAAATTTCTTGCTTGAAATTGTCAAGTTCAATCGCCTGTAACAGAGACACAAGTCTATTAAATATGATAGTAAAAAAAATCAAAGTAGGCAATTAAAGAAAAAAAACTTACCATATCACAAGCTTCAAATATTATTTTCAAATCATTATCAGATAAAAGTTGCCTAAAAAAATTAGAGCAATTATTAAAAAGAACATGAAGCAATTTTTTTTTTGTAAAAGTAACAATAATATTACTGGTTTGTAAACTAATTGATTAATGGGAAAAGCTACTTATTGTCTCAAAAGTAACAATAATATTTATACGGTGATTACTGGTTTGTAAACTCACTGATTAATGGGAAAAGCTACTTATTCTCTCAAAAGTAATAATAATATTTATAAAGTGATTACTGGTTAGTAAACTCATTGATTAATGGGAAAAACTACTTAGTGTCTCAAAAATAACAATGATATTTACAAAGTTATTTCTGGTTTATAAACTAATTGATTAGTGGTATCAGCCAAGGCTAAAGAGCAGGCTAGAAGGGCTGGGCCACTCCTTCGAAGAGACTCGTGCCGCTCCGAGCTTCTGATTTCAGTCAGTGACATTATGGCAGTGCAGCATCAACTTCTCACTTTAAAAACAAATTGTTTTGCATGCATTCTTTTTCTAAACTTATTTCAATACATTCATTGTTTTTAATATATATATATATATATATATATATATTGAGGTGATTTTCATCTCATCTGATAGCAATAATTTAATAGTAGTTGATAATTATCATCAGCAAGAATTATTATAAAACACAAAATGAGAAAACATAATTTTCCATGCTTTACTTCAGAAAGTATAAAGGTGACATCAAATGAATTATAAAATGTACTGAAAGAATTTCTGTGAATAAAAAAGCATTATTTTTTCATTTAGACCTTTAAGAGCTTTCATTAGCCATAAAAATCAATACCATCTTGTAACTTTAAACAGAAAAGAAGAACAAAAATGCACAAGGTGAAAGAAAAGAAAAACCCTGAGCTTCAAAAATAAAGTTATTAATGAATAAAAATTCTTCCAATTTCATAATGTATTTTTTAATGTCATTATTCAAAATATTTATAAATCCTTAATTTTAAATATTTATGTATAATATTTCTATTATATATTCAAAGATTATGTTTTAGTAACTAGTATTTAAGGTTTTTATTTAGTGATGATGCATAAATATCTGAAAATATATTAAAAATTAGACATCCCAATTAATAAAGTAGTGTTATCGAGCAATATGTAACTATAAAATTATCTTTATATGCTTCCTTTTATTTAACAGCAAAAGTTAAAAACTAAAATGGGAAAATGATAATGAAACAACGACAACCATTGAGAAATTTTTCTAATTTTAAAATGTTATTTTTTAATACTATAAGAAAATGTACGAACACTTTATTTTTGAACAGAAATAATTTGTTAGCAGTTAAGTTTGACAGCTATATTAGAAAAGTGTTGAACATTCAACTCATTTCTTACAGCAAAGTTTTCATGTAATTCAGTTGTGATTTTTGAGATCTGTGAATGGCGCGACGTCGTGAATTATAGCTCCAACTTTGAGTAAGGAATGAATCAGCCCTTCTCTTTACCCTTGGGTATCGGCCACTAATTGTCTTAAAATTTACAAAAATAGAGTTATTTTAACATCATATAATGTCAAAATTTCTTTCATTATAATGAACACAGTTTGCTGAGTATCTGAATAAATAAAACTTGGCCCCTCAACAAAACTTAGTAAAATTAAAATTGAAAAGTTGAGTCAAAGGGACAAAAGTGGCAAGCCACAATATTTTGCCTCTGCTTTCTAATCATTTATCATATATTCTGGTGTATAAGCCAACTTTTAAAACCACCAAAATGTTAAAAAGATCAGAGGGTTGACTTTTACACCAGTAATAAAGTGAAACATTCGTTGCTCATGAAATATCAAAGCATTATAAACAATGGAATCTATAAGAATAACTCAGCATGAATTTATTCCTCTTCTCATATTTTTTTTACATATAAAGCTTTTTTTCTTTGAAACAATAGCTAAAATTACGCTCAGAAAAAGAAAAGTTAAGATAATTTATTTAAGAGTACTTTAAAAATATACAACAAGGAAATTTTATAGAACATATAAAGCTGAAAATTTAAAGACTCTAAATCATCACCAAAGCTGCCAGCATGGATAGGAAAATATCCAGTAGATTTTATGCCATATAAATTTCGTGATAATTACTGCATAATATAGTAAATATTTTACTCATCTGTAATTTTAGGGATTTTTGTAGTCATCAAAATAGAAAAACTGCAATATTTTCCAGTTATGATTGACATTAAACATACTTGAAATGTTATGTATAATGTTTACACATTATTATAATGCATGTTATGTATAATGTTTGAACATTAATAGGCATTTAATACATCAAAGATAATTAAAAGATTTTTTTAAATTAATTTAAAAAGAGAGTTCGGAATAAAAATAACCTAAACATTTTAGAACAAAAAAAGTGTTGAACTGATTTCTATAAATGAGGAACACTTCATAAATATTCAAGCTAGCAAGCAATAATCTGGTCAAAAATTCTATTTCAATAGGATTTTTTTAGGAAACTTACTCAAATTTAGGGAATTTTCTAAAATATACAAAAACCAGGAGAATTTTAATTAAATCAGTAGACCAGGAAAAACTGGCAAAATCCAGTAGAGTTGTACTCAATAATGCTGGCATCCTACCTATCCCAATTGGCAATGGATCCTTCATTATCTCCTAATCTGCAGTCTCACAAAAAATAGTCTTCACCAAAGTATTTAAAATTTTACAGTTTTTAAAAGAATTTACAATATTTGAATCTACATTTGTACATGTGTATAGTATCATTTGACACATGATATATATAGAAGCAGCATGGATATTTTTTGAGAGAAAAATGTGAAATATTTTTAACTTGAGAAAATTCTGTAGACTTAGTTCATATTTTATGTTTGTAAACTTTATAAACATTTGGTTTTTCAGCAGTCATAACTTATACATCAGACATTCCAAAAATTTATTATTGTAACAAAAAATACAAGGTTGATTTACATAATGGGGTTGATTTATATGCCAGGTTATACGGTGTCTGTTTTAATATGTTATATAACAATAGAAGGTTTTTCCTTCTCTTCTTAGTATGCACTACATTCCATTACAGGTCAAGGCTGTATCCAATGAGCTTCCTCCAGCAGATACGATGAACGCTATGATCTGTCAACAATTGACCTGTAATCTCAGAAGGTCTGTCTCTGTGCAGTGTTGACTCTGTCAATATTAGGTTGTTCATATTTTTTGCAAATTTCATGATTAAAAAAATTCTCCATCTATCATTTCTCTCTCACTATTTTTTAACATCACTTAAATTCCAAATTTACTTTATCTCTACACTTATATAGGAGCAAAAAAAAAAAAAAAAACTTTGCCTGAACACTAAAGTTAGAGCATCTTTAGACTCTGTAAGTGTAGAATATTTTTTATTATTTTGTAACTATAGTTAAAGTGTTGATCCAATTTTTGGGTATACGACTACTAATGTTCAACTCTGTAGCCCTGTAATTTTTAATCTGATTCAGAAGACAAGGGAACTCCTGGATCAAGTATTGGGAGAGATTTTCCTTTGTGGAGGAATTTTTATTTATTTTATGAAACCCACATTTGCGTTACATGGAGAGGAAGACCATGAGAGCCTTCCAAGGTAAACCTGATGGCAAAGGGACTCTAATTCATGATCCGTTTACCACTGAAGATATTTCCAGTCAGCACTGTGGTAGGGACGTGGCGTGTGGATGTGGATTCATATTGACCAGCCATCCTGGAATTCGAACCCGGTCCACCTCATTGGAAGGCGAAAGCTCTATCCCCTGAGCCATTCTGACTAAAAGTGCAAAGTATGAATAAGTAATATCCATTTTTACTGACAGATGGCGGTTGACGATGTTTAATTCTTTTGGAAATGACATGACGTAAGTACGCAGAGTTGTATGGGATATGACTGATAGCAGTCGACCATTCAGTAGCATTCTTAATTTGTTTGATGTGCTGCTTGTAATAAAATATGTTGAAGGGAGAACATAACTAACCCACTAGCAATTTAGAAAATGGGTCAAAATTGGGAATTTTCATCTCTTTAACACACTATTTACTTATCTAATAACATGGAAAAACCAGTTATGCTATGAAGAGAAGAGTGCAAGTTAAAATACGACTTTTTACGTGCAAAACCGCCAGCGGGTTAATGGACATAAACCTGCATTCCCCATAAAGAAAGTAAAAATATCACAGAAAGTCTGTGAGAAATGAAAACTGAAAAAGAAAAATAAGCACCTTTAACTAATTTGAAAAAAAGTTTCATGAATTAAGAACTTTTTTCAAACTATAGGATCCCATATAACACTGAATAAAGAATGTGAATTTATTAAAAATTTACCCTTGAGTAGTAGATGCAGTGACACTCACAACCATAATGGTGGCTGGAGTTAAAAACTCCTGCAGAATTTCACTGTTTTTAGCTTTATCAAGATCATTACCCAATTCCTACAAAAACAAAATATGACAATGTTAAGTAATATAAATATGCAAGACTATATTATTTTGCTATTTTAATGTAGATCTTCTCTAAATCAGTTATACTCATCAAAATACTTGGTTAGTAGAATACTTTAAACAGTATATATATATATATATATATATATATATATATATATATACATATATATACATATATATACATATATATATATACATATATATATATACATATATATATATACATATATATACATATATATATATATATATATATATATATATATATATATATATATATATATATATATATATATATATATATATATATATATATAAGTTCATAACGAAGAATAAAACAAAGAAAAAAAATAGACATATGAAAAAGGGGGGGAAATAATAAGTAAAAAATAACAAACAACAGTTTATTAAAAATAATAATAATAATAAATAAAAAAAAATCAAAAAAAAAAAAATCATGAAATGTTAATTAAAAAACCGGAAAAAAAGGATATAATCTTTTCTTCAGCCCACACGATTATATCCGCAAAACAGAGTGCTTTCTGATATTGTATCAATAAAGCCAAAGCTAAATAAATTAATACAATAGTGTGAGGAGCACTCAAAAAATTTTTTTAAAAAATAACAACAAATGAAATAGATCACAAAAAGTACAAATAAGTAAAAATAACATGTAAAAACAGATAATAAAATAAAATAAAAAACATTAAAAAGGGGGGACTATAAAGCGAGCAGCAAAATCAGTTCAACTTACATGGACGGATATTTTTCAAGAATGATTTAAAAATGTTTTCGCAGAAAGATTGCCAGATTACAAAATATGAAAACAAAAGATGAAGACAGAAGCGCAAATTGAGTGTAACAAGAGGGTTTTAAAGTGTCGTTCTTACTGCACTGTTGAAGTGATTTGTTATTCTGAGTTTTGATTTGTTAGTTACCAAGGATGGGCCCGAAATGGATGTGCGCAAGGTAATATTATACTGGATAATTTTAAAAATTGATCATAAATAGTTTTAGAAGATAGATGTTTATTTAAGAAAAAGTATAAAATAGAAAAGAGAAACATAAATTGCCTGTTTTGCAGATAATTTTAGCCGCAGATTTTCATGATATGGATTAGCACATAGAAAAATTATTTAAATTATCAAAGAAAAAATTCTTTCAATAGATAATTTTGACACGGATTTGCCCAAAATGGATTTGCACATGGAAAAATTAACAAAGAAAAAACCTTAGTAGATAATTTTAGCCACGGATTTGCACATGGAAAATTTTATAAATTAATAAAGAAATTTTTAGCAAACAATTTTATCCACGGATTTGCCCGAAATGGATTTGCACACGGAAAAACTGTATAGATTAACAAAGAAAATTATTTAGTAAAGGAATTTTTAGTAAATAATTCTAACCACGGATTTGCCCGAAATGGATTTGCACATGGAAAAATTATACAAATTAACAAAGAAATAATTTTGGCAATGGATTTACCTGAAATGGATTTGCACATGGGAAAATCATAAAAATAAACAAAAAAATGTTTAATAAATATATTCACCAAAATATACGATTAATTCAATGATTTTATATAAAATTTTATTACATTAGTTGGGTATCCATTGTTTTTTATCAGATTTTGAAAGAGTTTATCGATTTGTTTTTTGGATAAATAAATATTACTACATATTCTTTTAATTCTGTTCATTTCATTAAAAGTGGTATTTAAATAGATGCTCCTAGAAACATTAGAATTCCAAGTAACTAGTTTATTAATATTAAAATTAAAATCATTTCTTTTATCGTATAAATCAACAAAGCAGATATTTTCAACTTTCATAATACCCAAATCCAAAAAATTGAAATTAATGTTATCATCATGATTACGAAGTAAGATTAATTCCTCAGGGTATATATCACTCAATAAAACAGTAAAATCTAGGAAATTAAAGATAATTAAGTCATCAATATATCTAAAAACAAATTTAATACTAAGAGTAAAATTTTTTTCATAATAATGCAAAAATAAGTTAGCTAAGAGAGATGAATAATTAGATCCCTGTGGTATTCCATTAATTTGAAGAAAAATATCCCTTCCATTGAAAAGATAATTATTAAAAAGACAAAGATTAATCAGAATTTCCCAATAATCAAAATCGCAACAAAGGATATTTTTAAAATCATGGTAATAATTCAAAAGGACATCTTTTAGTTTAGAAAGGGGAATGCTATTGAAAAGATCCTGGAAATCAAAAGTCGCAATATATATATATATATATATAATTGTTTAACAAATAAAAACAAACACAACACACTTAACACAAAAGTGTTATTTTTTCTCGAAGGAAAAAATAGTTATTTATCAAACTGAAAAATTTAGTTTATTTGGTTTCTAGCTCAAATCAAATAGAATTTAAATTTTTTATTTTCAGAAGTTTTTTTTTCTTTAAAATATTATGTTTGTTGCTCGATGGTGGCATGATGTACAAAACTTGATAACACACCTTGCATTACTTAAGGTTTTTTTCTTTAATATGAAATATTAAATTGATAAACTATTAATTTCAACATTAAAGATATACAGGAAATACCTTTAACTAGAATAATAGTGATTATGGTAACAGTTTTACTGTACCTGCCCAAAGAGGTATCAGCAAAACATAATTGGAAAAAAAAAACCTGTATGAAAAAATTAAAATAGTATAAGAGAAGTATATATGTTCAAATATTTTTTTAAATGACATTTACTTATATTGTAATTTTCTTTTCCTCAATTTCCATTTGACAGTGAATTTTGAAAATGGCCCACATTAATGTTATCATTATAAATTCTTCTTTAAATTTCGGTTGCTGTAAAAACTTGTTAAAGTTTTATTCTTTGCCAATTCAAAAATCAATTAGTAATGGTACTATAATTTTTAATAATTTTTTTGTAATTATTATTTTTAATTGCATTAATTGATAACAAAAAGTTTTAGATAGAATTTAGTATTTAAATAAGAATCAAAGTAAAAATGTAATGATAGCAGATAATAATATTAAGACCAGAAAATTTAGAGGTAAATGTCAGTATAACTTCTATCAATTTTATACTGAAGAAAGTCAAAGATGAATTCTGTGTTTATTAATAGAACAATCATGTTGTTTATCTGTCCAATGGAAACGCATTGACAACAATCAATCAAATGATAAAAAACCAATCAGTTTTAAGCAACTTTCTTTTTATGTCTTTAATTAGTAGAAGTAATTTTATTTTAAAAGACATTAAATTAGTTCAAAACTACTCAACCTTCACAGTAGAAACATATTGAAGAGGTATTGGAACTAATGATTCCAATTCAGGAAATCTTTTTGAATACTTGTCTCTTGTAAACTTGTGAATGATATCTGAAAATAATATATATATATATATTTTTTTTTAAAAAAAAAGTAATAATACATAAAAATATATTTTTATCAAGATGTATAAACATTAGATGCTCGGATCCACTTAATATAAGGTATACAAAGAAAGATATTAATAAAAAAAACTATACAACATCAGGATAGCAATGGTAACATATAAATAAAGATGCAAAGATCATACAGAAAATTAAAATTTAAAAATCACAAAGTGGCAATACTATACTAATTAAAACTGAATTTAATAAACAGGTAAAAAATTGAAGGTTAAAAATGCAAAACTAAAATAAAAATTATGAAAGCTAAAATAAAAGATAATTAAAAGTCAAATTTTTGTTCACAGTAAAAAGCTTACAAAAAAGTCTAAAAGTTGACAGTTTGAGATTAAAATGGGAAAAGTCTGAGTCACATAGATGATTAAA
This sequence comes from Parasteatoda tepidariorum, assembly GCF_982258835.1. Lineage (NCBI taxonomy): Eukaryota > Metazoa > Arthropoda > Arachnida > Araneae > Theridiidae > Parasteatoda > Parasteatoda tepidariorum. The sequence continues at coordinate 6,715,196 of NC_141758.1, read as the reverse complement.
AATCTATCAATAATCAATAAAGATAAACAAAATTCAGTAAGTCATCAGCGCCCATGAGATCTTCTAAAGTATATTTGAATTTTAATAAATATTGATGTATTTGAAGGCATAATTTTTTTATCAAGATGTATTTACAACAAAAAATTAGATTGAAAAAAAAATAAATAAATAATTACTTATTTCATTATCAATTTCCACTGCTAAATTATTGGCTTCTACTATGAGTAAATATTCTGGATCAGCTTCAACTGGACCAAGAGCTGAAACAAACGGAAAAAGAAATTTAAAAACTTCACAGAAATTTAAAAACTTCACAGAAAATTAAACTTAAATCTCAATATAAGGGAACACGTTTTTATTAGCTGATGATTTTTAAACACAGGAAGCATTACTTACAGCAATAAGTTTCAAATGGTAGGGGGGGGGGGAAGAAATAGAAATTCAGAAATAAAGGAATTACCTTCTTTGCGATCTTTATTTTTTCTTTCATCTATTTCAGCCATTACTCTATGTAACTGTAGAAAAAAATACATATACATATACGATATTATGCATATATAAGACAGGCTTTAAATTTATTACAGTAACAGGTAGCAATCAAACCCTCTAAATTACATTGCTATGGAAATAAAAACAATTTTTCCTTTTTTCCCAATGACAAGGCAAAAAGTACAGATATCGTAAAAAGATAAAGATACAAATATGTACATGAGATTTCAAAACAAGACCAAAGTCATTGCTCTAAAAGTTCTCTTGCTTCACAGTACTTGAGAACTCAGTGTGCCTACTAAGGGCCCCACACTAGAGCAAGTGCTCCCTACCCATTTCTTCTCCAGTACCACAAAGTGGACAAAAAGGCATGGTGGAAAAGCACATAGGATGCAGATGAGCAGAGAGACTATCATGGCTCGTAGATAGACATGAAAATAAACGCTCGCCACATTGTGAGTTAAACTAAATAAGAAACTGGTCACTTTCCCCATTGCTTTTATTTACTCTTTTTTATTGAAGATACCATAGCAAAAATTTTATATTGGCCCCATCTGGGCTCAAAATTGGCTCGATATCGATCCTATATGAACATACACTGAGGGACGAATACTGAGATGTCTATATTTTTCAATATTGGTCCTATATAAGGCCAAAACCGGCCTAAATACAACCAAAATAGGGCTTATGTTGGCCGAATAATGACTATGAAATATCGGGTGAATCTGACGACTCTATATAGGGCCGATATCAGGAAAATAACGGCCCTTTGAACCCTTATTGAGCCAAGATTAGAGCAATGAGGGTCCCAAGTTATTTTGCTGCTAGGGTAGTTCAATGATATAAGTACATCAATGTAGAAAGACTCTGGAAAACAGAATTTTCCTTAAAATGTCTCTCCAAAATTTTAAATCATTCAGAATCCATTGATTTGTGGTGGAAAGAGATTTCATTAAGAACTCAAATATTTCAATTACTATAGTTGTTTTAAAACAAAAATAAGCAAAATAAATAAATAAACTTAAAATATATAGGTATTTCTAAAAACAATGAATAATGTACTTGGTCACTGTCTCGAAGTTTGGCAATGTCCCTAATTGTTTGAAATTTAGTATCAACTTCCATGGGAATATCTTCAACTTCTTGCACAGGTGCATCCAGTTGAAGAAGATGTTCATCTTCAATCTCACCAGCATCTTCAAGATCAGCCAAGAGTTCATCAGCTAAGGACATGATGGAAAAAGAAGCTCAAACTGAAAAATAAAACAATTATCAGCTAAATAAAACAAATGCAAGCAGATTCCAAATGGTTTTTAATTATGATTAGTCTTTTTATTGAGCCATGTCATAAAATAAACTTAAAAATATTATAGCCATTTTTTTTCCTTGTAAGTTGTAGACAACAAATATTCACCAATTAATGCTTTTAAATGTTGCTTTAAAACAAAAACCACCAGTTGAAACAACCAATCAATAAGCAGGGTTGGCAAGGTTTAGGACAAAATGGATTAATCCATGGTTTAAACTGACCTGTCCAAAACCCCTTTGTCCGAAACTGTCCAAAACCCTTTTACTCAAATTATGTTACAATTTTATCAGAACAATATTTAAAAGGTAAAATAAACATAGAACTAATAACATATTGATAATTAAATCTACTAGAGAATATTTGATTTTAAAAGTATAATGTTTTATTAATATAGTTTGACTCTTCAACTTAAACATTAAATAAAGGAATATTAATCAGTAATCAAGTTCAACTGGTCCTCTCATTCAATACTACATAACTGAAGTTTGACCTTGCCATACAAGTTAAGCTATTAGGGACTAAGTGCTTGGTTAGTCATAAACAGGTTTATTTATCTATTCAAGAATATTTTTATTTCATTCATGTTCAATTCTTTTAGCATAGTAGTGATACATCACCAGTGTCAGTAACAAACTGATGTTATGCCCTTCAAAACTGTTAATACATTTTTCAGTTATTTTGTATTTCCAATTTAAACTAATATATTTATATTTAAAAACAATTTTTTTTAATAGATGTCTTTTTTATCAACCTCTGATGCAGAAGTTATAACATTTTTAAAAAAAAATATTGTAAAAAAATTATTTTTTAATATTGCATTATTTATCCTTAGGCAAAAACATTATTTATCAGTATTAAAAGCATATTAGGTATTCACTTTTGTTGTTCAATGAACTGTGGAGCTTCAAAAATTATACACCTTTTCCTATCTATATATATATTTCTCTTACACGGCGATAAAAAAAAAGCCTCATTACAACTACCCGAATGGCAACGCTTGAAAATCAACCAATAATTGCCTCTAAAAATGTCACATGCCACATCTAGATTGGGTGGCTCAACATATAGCGCTTCTAAAAACGGAAACTGAAATAACCAGAGTGTAAAATATTATGTGCTTATGCGCATCGTATTTTTTGTTAAATAATTTATTTATTATATATCAGTTTATAGATGGTAACGAGAAGAGTTTGGTGGTTGCTATGGTGACTAATTAGAATGTAAATTGCTTTTTTGAGGGAGTGTGAGATTTGATTTTTGGAATTGCGATGCTGTAATTTTATTGTTTAGTTAATAAATCTTCCTTTTATATTAAACGTGATAGTAGTTTCCTTAATTATTTGATTCGAAGTCCTTGGAGTTTTATTTGAGGTCAGTTTATTTTGTATTTTTTGACAAGAGAGAGCATTCTCACCAAATGAGATTTCTTCCGATAGTCAATGTTTTGTTTATGCAGGTTTTTCCATTGCAATTCACTTATTTCAATTTTTAATATACTTAATTATAGCCAAAATGTTAACCTTTTTAAAGAGATACCAGTTTTAGAAATTTTATCTTAAGATTTTATACTATAGCACATTTCTAATAGGTTTGACGAATTACATGTCATTTATTTGAATTCAAATTTATTTTAATGACTTAGTATTTACTAAAAAGATGCAATTTTTTTTTAAAAAAAGTTGTTATATGGATTTGAATTATTGTTTTAAATTCTTCGAATTTTGTGCATTTGCAATGTACCTAAGTTAATTGCGAGCGAAGCGAGCTTGGTCTGCGAAGCAAACCATGTAAGATTGCGTGGCAATTTTCGGGGGTTGGCGAGCTTTAGCGAGCAGGGGGCACAGCCCACTAGTTATATTATATTCCTTTAATAAGTTAAAGTAAATTGTATAAAAAATATCAAATATTTATTGATACATGTAATTATTATGTGCACAATGGTTACACCTATAGAATTTTTACCTTTTATCAAAGTTCAAGGTTTTGGACAGTTTAAGACAGTAAAACCTACGTGTCCTGTCCAAAATCAGTTTAGGACATCCAAAACTCCAACCCTGTCAATAAGATATAGATCTGATTCTATTTGAATAATTAAGATTATTTCTTTTTTAACTTAGATTTATTTAATAAAATTCAGAATTTTCATATTTAAATTTTTTATGCTACTAGATTGGTTACGAGCCCTTGTTTTAGACATTACTATTACATTGGATAATTATTTTAAACTACAATTAATCTGACACAGTATTAAAATGAATATTGTCACTTGGTTAATGCAGTAAATGTATCCTGAACCTCTAATGTAAGTAAATTTTATTCAAATGTAATACATAATTCAATTAAATAATGAAACTTTAGAAATTGCTTGATTTCCATTTACTTAAATATTTATTACAGCTTAAGTTTTCGAAAGTTCGAGGTAAGCTTGGTCTAGCCCACCTCCAACTATTCAGACTGTACTGCATTTACTTTTACTTATAAGCATAGCACAAAAGAGGTTCAGGATTTTTCCTCAAAATGCTCACCACATTTTGGCAGTCTGCTAGAAAATAATATTAAAAAGGAAAACATCACCGAATAGAGCATTTTCGAAAAGCAAAATTCAATTTTCATGGAATTTTGCGTTTTATAGATCTTTTTATGTATCATTAAACTTGGCTACCAAACATGGTAACTTATTTTTGGAAAGATAAATATTATTACTTTACTATATAAAATACTTTTTCCATACAAATACTCAATAACTTATTACTCAGGGAAAAAATTAGATTATTAACAGCATTAGAAATAAAAACCAACAAATTTATCAATTTTGGTTTGCTTTAGAGATTGTTGTTGTTAATTTACATCGCACTAGAGCTGCACAATGGGCAATTGGTGACGGTCTGGGAAACATCCCGGAGGATGATCCGAAGACATGCCATCACAATTTTGATCCTCTGCGGAGGGGATGGCACCCCCCGCTTCGGTAGCCCAATGACCTGCGCGCGAAGTCGAGCACTTTACGGTAGCACAGTTTAACGAGGACCAATACCGCACACTCTAGGTCCCTACGCAGACTGATCCAAGTGGTCACCCACCCGCACACTGGCCGTAGCCAGTGATGCTTGACTTCGGTGATCTGCTGGGAACCGTGTCATAACGATCAGTCCACTGCGGGACCTTTAGAGATTGTAAATTTATTTCTGCATATGGAGAATTACATTACATAGATCTTTTACTGTACAACTGTCTGGTTGTGACACTTTGGTGCCTTGGTGTTGAAGTTAAACAATAAAGATCCAACACAAAAATGTTCCAGAAGAACATGTTAAATGACACAGTGAATTCAGTGTGATTTTCATATATAGGATGATGCCACAATCAGTTTAAGAATTAAATGTTTTTTTTCATATTGCCTTAGATAAGGCAGTTATTATTAGAAATCTACATGTTTTCTAAACAGATCCATAATCTTAAGGCTAATTTTCACTAATTCACTTCACAGATTTTTTAAACTCTAAACTTAAGTTAATTTTGAAAAATTAAAATAATAAATGGATTTTTCCAAATCAGCATCACCAAATAAAGTTGCATTTGTACATGGAATAAATTTAAAGTTAATATAGTAGTGGCTAGTCAATCGGTGGCTTCAAGTTTGTCCCTTTCAGTAGTGTTCATTTTTCAGTATCTCAAATTCCAATGCTTAGCTATTTCTAAAACTTGGGGATTATTTTGGCGAACATACCAATATGGAAATACTCTCTGAATAACACATAATTATGTATATAGTTGTACAGTTATCTGTCACGCCAACTACAATCGCTAAGATGTAAATAGATTTAAAACTTGCAATTTAAAAAAAAAAACATAATGAAGTTTATCCAGGGGTGACTATGACCCTTCAAGTAGGAGCACTTTATGTTTCTCACAGAGGGCAATAATTCAGCAGCAGATCACGATATGCAAAAATTAGCATTATATATATATATTTAAATCACGCCTACCATTTAGAAAAACTTAGTTAAAGCTTAAGTTGCAGCTCCAAAATAACATCAGTGATGTTAAAAAATTTAAAGTATTTTTATTTAGTTTTTCCTAAACATATTGATTTACAAATGTATTCACAAGCTAGAAAGTCGTATTATTCTTAATTATAATTACATTCTTAATTATAATATGCAAACAAAAGCATGGTTTGTAGGCCCAACAAACAAATAATATAATTTTTTATGTTATGCCAAAATAATACAAACATAAATCTTAATATTGATCACCAATTTTAAGCTACATTACCTTAAGATTTAAATCTTCAATGAATATTTTTGTAATAATATGGAAAATACGCGTACAAAAAACTAATGGAAGAAACAAATGCAGTAAGATTTTGTTTACCTCTTTACTTAAAAAAGTTTTGTGTATTATTGTTCGTATTTAGCACAATAAAATCCTTAATGAACGTCTTAACTTTTTTCAGTTGCTAAAGTACGGTACAGAAAAGAATTTATAGAACGAGATTCGGAAAAAACTGAAAGGATGTGAATGGGTCGGTGATCAGATGCCAGATTGCAAATAATTAAACTTTGCATTTCTGAAACTTTATGCTATAAAAACAATTTGCTTTGTGCTTACTTTGCCAATTAAACAATAATTTTTTATAGTGAAAGAACTAAACAGCACAACTCCTTAAAATCGTTTCCGGTTTCGGAATTTAACGGAAGTAAACAATTTAAGTTTTTTGTTTACTTTTTCATCCGCGCTTGGTTCCGCCTCTAGCGTAACTTGTTTCATTTATTCAAGTCATATGCTTAGAATATTAATTCTATAATAATGGTAAGAGATTTATTTTACTCCTAATTGAACTAAACAATTTAAATGCCTAAAAATGTTGTGCTTTTTGTTATCTTATGTACATAGATTATGCTCTTTTTAATTCTAATTTTTGGGAAGAAAATAACATTTTATCGTTTAATACTGTTTAATACAATCTAGTTATTATGTGAAACTAAAATGAATTGTTTGTATTTAGGATTGTTATAAGTATTTAGGAAGATTTGAACCTAGTTTTCTTTCCTTACCATATAACTAAATCTATAAATTACATTTTATCTCAATTATTTTTTATAAATATTGATGTATTGTACATTAAATAGATAATAAATATTGATGTATTGTACATTAAATATGAATATTGATGTATTGTACATTAAATAGTCATTACAGCCTAGTTTTTTTTTTAATAATCTAATATAATTTTTTTTGCGTATTGGTAGGGTTATAATATTTCGTGTGATTTTTTCATTTATTTTTCATTATCCTGCTTTTGATAGCTTATTATATTGTATTATTTATTTTGTTTGAAAATGAAAATTAGCAATTTCTTTTGATTTTTCTATTAATTACGGAAAACTAACTGTACATTATTTATATTTTTCCTACTATATGGGCTTCATTATTTGTCACTGAAAACTTCTTTCACTTTTGGGTATTTATTTATTTCACCAGAGCAAGTAAACGTATCTACTTGATTTATTCAACTTTTAATTCATTCAAATTAAAAATCAGTTGAATGTATTGTTTTTTCATTGCAATTTTATAAGTTTTGACAATCACTAAACACTGAAATATATAAGTACCTACGATTTAATAGCATATCTTCTAGTTTCTAGTCTTTTTATTCAAACTTTGCAAATTTTCACAAATTTTGTAAAAACTTAAATTTTATCACTTGCATTATTTTAAATAAATATAAAACTAAACAGCACTTTAAGAAACTAGTTAAAAACATATAACTGTTTTGATGTTCTTACTCATACATTTTATTTATTAGATTGACGTCATGTCATTTTTTTGTTGCGAAAGTAATTTTATGACAACTTGGTCTTAAATTGTTCTGTGGGGATGAAGTTGTTATGAAGATTGTTCTGCTTTTTTATTTTGTAGTTTTGAACTTACTGTCAAAATCAGACTGAAAGTATCACGCTTAGAGAGATTCTTGAATGCCCTAGAAAGGCCTCAAAAAATTTTATTATTTTCAATTTCATTAAAAAAGTTGGGGATATTTCCATATTGTGATCTGTCGCATATTGTGATAGATATTAATATATGATCTGTCGTGCCATCTGCAGTCACCAAAGTGCCAAATAGATTTTGAACTTGCAAGTTTTTTTTAAAAAAAAATATGTAGATATTTGGCCGGGGGTGGCTACGAGCTATACTTTTTGAGTTGGTCCCTTTCTGTGATGTTTTTTTTTAGTTTCTCGTGAGCCGCTGCCCAGAAGTTGCCAAGACTCGGTGATTATTTTGCAACAGATCACGATACGGAAATTTCCCCCTAAAAGCTTAAGAATCTTTTACTGATTTTAAGGGGATATTTCTATATTAACACCTGCTCATGCTAACTACAATCGCCAAGGCATCAAAGTTTTTTAAACTCGTAGAAAAAAAAATACAAAATAATATGTTGATGGTACAAGTTATTCTCTTCAAATAGGTCTCCGTCTGTGATATTTTTTTTCTGTTTCTTAAAAGCCATTGCCCAAAACTTATGAAAACTTGGCGGATTTTGTAAAGCTGAAATTGATATGGAAAACTTCCTGTTTTTATTATTCAGTGAATTAATTTACAAAAATTATAAAAAATTTTACAAACTAATTATTTTATTAACTAATTATTAACTAATAATTATTATTTTTTTTAAAAAACTTTTAATTGATGTAGTAAAAGTCCTAATGTAAAAAACAGAATTTGTTGTAAAAAATTATCAATGGTAAAAAAAAAATCAAACATAAAAATTTCACAACCTTAAGATCATGCATGAATTCAACTCCATGAAAACAGTTTTTGTCTTAACTAAAATTAACTAAATTTCATGATTTAAATCAATGATTTCTTTTAAATCTAGATTTAAATCACTTAATAGAGACATAAAAATCATAATTATTCTGATGAATAACTTTTTTGTAGGAAGGTGAGGTATTAGTGCAAGATGATAAGAAGTGGGATCGAGTTTGGAGCACAGATGAAATTCGAAAAAATAGCGCTAACTGGACTCTTGCTGGAGATGTTGGGGTAAATCCTTGTAGACTTATATATAAATATATATATTATTATTTTAATATATAATTATAATAATATAATTATAATATTATGGTATAATTATAATATTATGATATAATATTATATGTATATGATATTATATTACAATATTATATTATTACAATATTTATAATTTTTTTTAATGTTTTTTTTTCTTTGCTGAGACAGATTACGTTATGTTTTCTTTATTATCAAAGATGTATAAATTTTTTCTAATTGATTTATCAGCAGTAATTTTTGTCTTGTTACCAGTCCAAAGTACAGTAAGCTACAATGAAAAGTCCCATATCCACTGTAGCTTAGTTCTTATACATAATTGCTATGCATAATATATGCTTGTATGCATAATATAGGCTTGTATACATAATATATGCATGTAATATATGTATGTAATGTATGCAAATAATATATGTATGCATGTAATATATGTATGAATATAATGTATGCATAATATATGCATGCATACATATGCATGTGTATACAATATTTTTATGCATAAGATTTTGTAACATATTGCAAGCATAAAAGAAAAGAAAACAAATTTGACAATTTTTTATTTTGGAAGCAAGAAAAAAGATTTGTTTATTTTAATTCTTAAAAATTGTCCCTAAAATAGATGTTTCCAGAAAGTTAAAAACTTTGATATGGCACTTTGCACTGTGTCAAATAATTTCCAATTAAAAATGATTAAATCTAGAATTAAAATGTGTAAAACTTCTTTTAAAGAATGAATTTTTTGCAGGTATACAATTATCATTATTTTATCATTTGTTTTGTAAATATTTATTACATTTATTGGATGTAATAACAAACCATTAGAGTTTGCAAATTTTAAGCAAATAATAAATTACTTATGGTGGTTAGAATCCTCAAAGTCTTAATATTATGAGATAGATAATTCCATGATTAGGGCAAAAGAGCTTTTTGTACTTGATTTAGAATAGCCAAATGGCATTTTTTTCTTCTCATTTATGATTTGTGGGATGATGATCATTTTTTAATTTTGATATCAAATTCCAAAATTTCAAAACTTTTATTACTATAGTTAATTGTACATTTTGGCAAATAGAAATAAAATTTGTCGTTAGAAAAGATACAATGTTGAAATGATAAATCAAGAATATTAAATTGTTTCAAAATTACTTGTTTATACATGAAGAACACTACTGCTACATGTAAATTGTGTATTCATATTTGAAATGATTATAAGGTAATTAATTTAAAAATTTGAAGGTTGTTTATAAGAATACTGAATTTCCTTTTCCGTTTTATTGTTTCCAAAATCTAATGAAATCGTTAAGTTCTGGCCAACAGGCTCTAGCAAAGATATCCTAATCAGCTAGTATCCTAATCTGCTATGAAGAAAGTGGGAAAGAATATGAGATATTTTATATTTTTTTAGGGATTTTCACTGTTTTAAAATTTAAAAAAATTGCCTTTTCGCAAAGTGTTTTTTTTTTTTTTTTTTTTTTTTTGATAAACAATTAAGTTCAATTATTCTGTTTAGAAACATTTGTAAATGTACAATAAAAGTAAGATATCAAAAAAGTATTATGAAACATTATTTATTTAGTTATTTCAAATATTAAAAAATAAATAAAAGTAAGATTGTTATTTTTTGTTTAGTAGCCTGCTTTTCAGTAGGAAATTATGATATATTTCTATTCCATTTTCAATTAATTTAAATCAAGCATTTTTATGTATTACTGCAATCTTATTACTATAAAACAATTTTTAATGTAGTAATATTGTTTGAAAAATATTATGATTTACTTATAGTATTTCAGTTATAATTGCTTTGATAAAATTAAGCTTAAATTTTTAAGTGTGGTTAAAAAAATAATTTTTTTTTTATTTAGATAAAAAAAAAATAATTTAAAAAATAATCTGATTTAAATAAAATAAATCAGATTATTACTATTTTTTTAAAAGAAGAAAAAATAACAAACTCTGGTTACAACCATTAGATGTTTGCTTGTATGTTTTGATTATCTTCTTTTCTTATAAATTAGTAGAATAAGCCCAATGGGCAGTTCTATGTATAGTTATCATTAAACTTGACTCTAAGACTTTTTTTTTATTGTTATGCCCATCACTGTATAATTTATTTGTGTTTTTAACTTTTGCTATTTATTTTACTCTAGTTATACAACTTGCTCAATGAAATCTCCCAGAACATTATATCTAGAACACATGAGGTACAAAATGCTGTGGACTCCCTGATTCACAACACAAAGGTATTATAATAAGTTTGTATTTTATTGTGTAATGATTGTAAATTTTCTTTGCAATTATATTATTGTCTGACTGATTTTAGTTTGACATAGCTGCTTATATAATCTGACATAATAACTTACAGACTTAGATGAAATAAAAAACTTTCTGTAAACACAATCAAAATACTTTCTGCTTGCAATTTATTTACTCTTGTAGCTAGTTTCAATTCTTTCTATTACCACCTAATTTGGACAAAATTCGTCTGAAACCCACTGATATTTTTTGAGTGTTATAATTTTTGTAAAACTATATTGATTATTATATACATACCAGCATATATTTATTTAAATATATTTTTTGAAGACATTAAACTAGTTGCTGTTGTATCCTAGTTTAATGTATTAAAAAAACTGTAACATTGAGAGAAATATATGCTAGTATGTATATAATAAACACAATAGTTTCATAAAGATTATAACACTTTAAAAAAAATCAGTGTATATTTCTTTAAATGTTGTAGTTTTTTGAAGACATTAAACTAGTTGTTGTTGTATCCTAGTTGCACTGATCGTAAAGACTTTTTCTCAGTAGAACACTGAAGTCAAGCATCACTGGCTGCAGTCAGTAAGCAGGTGGGTGACAACTTTGAGCACCCTGCGTTGGTACTAAGGTTGTGCTGTACTGGTCCTCGTTAAACTGTTCTACCATAAAGTGCTCGGCTTTGCGTGCTGGTGGTCGATCTAATAGAGCGGTGGAGTCATCTCCATCACAGAGGATCTAAATTGTGTTGGCATGTCTTCGGATCATCTTCAAGGATGTTTCCCAGACCATTGCCAATAGTAAATCGCGCAGCACTAGTGCGTTATAAATGAAGTACCTACCTGTTGTATCCTAATTTTCTAAAATTGAAGGTAAGATAGAATATGGGAATTCTAATGATGTCAGTATTAATTTTTAATAATGAGAAATATTCTGCCTTGGTGAAAACTTTTCTGCTCACTTGTTTGCTTAATTTATGCTCATCTGATTGCTTATAACTTGATTTTCATATATCAGAGCTACCAACTCAGAAGTTCTAGCTTTTCATTATACTTAACTTATACTTATTATAACGGGATCTTGACTCCCTCACAGATACCCTGACGTGAGTGTCACCTTCAGACATTGCCAATATGCTTCAACATATTTATTTCACGCATCAGATTTGAGTTTCTTTCCTCAAAAAATATACCGAGAGTGTCAAAATTACTTGTAAAATTTTCGTTGAAATTATTACAAATTATTTCATACTGTTGGGAAAAAAGCCTTCATTTGAATTATTCATCATTAATGTCTGAAGATGACAGACTTCTGTAAATATATCTGGGATGAATGTAAAGATCCTGAATTCACAAAATTGATTGTTATTGTTCGACACTGGTGCTATGTAATAACACTGGTGTACCATTGTTATTGTTCAACGCACTGATTCTTATTGAAGCAAATCATGTGAAATACCACTATGTGATAGTGAAATTATGTTCAAGTCAGTAAAATGAGCTAGAAACTGAGCAGATTTTAGAAATGAGAACTATTCATGTAAACAAACTGTGCTATATTTCTCTTTTAATTATGCTTGTTATGCAGGTTGCATAATGATTTCATGATAGAATAAAAAAAAAATTAAAATTGCTGTCCCATTAGGCAGAAATTTAGAATTGTGTATATAAAGAAAGTTCATAACTTGTGTGCATCACATGTAATTTCCAATTTGATTTGAAATGCATTTAAATAAAGTATTCAACACATAAAAAAATGGAACAATCTTTCATCAATGGAACAATCTTAAATAAGCTAATTAATTAGAGCAGACTACATTTTAAGTTAAATCAGGCATAAAAGTAAACTTACTCAGAATAGAAATTTCTTTTCTTCAATGGGTAAGGCTATCTGACCTTCAATATATGGGTAAAAGCCACAATTCTTGAAAAACTGGAGCTGTCGTGGCTCGTGGAGATAGAGCGCTTGCCTTCCAATGAGATTAACTGACTCAGCAATGGCTGAGCTGGTTAACCTCATTGGAAGTCCATTAATCCCAGCAACGACTGATCGATTCAAATTCCCCACCTGACTTGCACTGGCCACCGTGCTGATATAAAATATATTCAGTGGTAGTGGATCATGGGTTAGATTCCCCTTGCTGTCAGGCTAACCGTGGGAGTGGTTTTCCTCTCCATGTTACACAAATGTGGGTTAGTTCCATCAAAAAGTCCTCCACATAAATTTCTCTTAATGCTTGATCCAAAAGTTCCCATGTCTTCTGAATTGGGTTAACAATTACAAGGTTAAGGAGTTGAACATCAGTAGTGCTAAACCCAAAATTGCATCGGCTGTTTAACCGACGGTTATATACTGGTCCCAATATTTTGGTCAGAAATTTGGACTCCTTAAAGTTACTTTTTGCATGTTTCACCATATCTTGAGAATTTTTGAATCAAAACTTTTTGAACTTAATTATAAAATTTAGTTACTTCCATCAAAAAAATGGTTTTAATAATTACTTAATTTTTTATTTTATAATAGTTTATAAAGTTTTGTATTGTAAGTTATGCAAATTTTTATGTCATTTTCAAAAGATGTAATTTTTTATGGCAAAATTGAACAAATTTTAAAAAAGTCAGATGTTACAATTTGATTTCTCAAAAATTTTTCAACCAATTTTGTTCAAGTTTTCTATTTTGTCTTATAAAATAACATTCTTTTAAAATTATGTAAAAATTTATATATCTTACAAATCAAAATTTTTATTTTTAAAAGTATACTATTATTTAATACACTTCTTGACTAAGAGAGAACTTAATCCAATATGTAAACAAAGCAAACTCAGCTTTGAAAGTAATTCACGAAGAACTAGCTTTTTACAAAACTGGCTTGCCTTTAGCTACAGCTTTGTCTTTGGGCCAGAACAAGACCAAATACCTTACCATGTAAGCAATACCTCATGGTACCAAAGTTTGATTCAATTCTTATTATATACAAAAGTTTGATTAAATTTTTATTTAAATCTGCTGAATTTTTTCTTTATGTTATGTTTATAATTATGTGATTAAATTTGTTTTTAAATTTTTCTTTTATTTCCTATGAATTATTTCCAGTTGTTGAAGTATTTTGTATTTTTCTAGATGGTATCTGTAAAAGTAAACAACATTATGAATGATTTTCACATGCTCTCAAATCTGCAATTTGTGGAAAATGTAAGTCATGTTATTTGTATAGTTGTTGAGATTGACATGGCATTTGAATTTCGAATGTACTCAATAATAACTCAATATTAATACATTTTTATCTAATTGTCTAATTTTTATCTAATTTTAATGTGTACTTATGCTGTCATATTTTCATTTATACTCTTTCCATATTCATTTGAATTCCTCATTTTCTTTATTTAGCATAAGATTTTTTTATTGTGTATTGTTTTTACCCCCTAAGTACTCAGTGGAATTTTTTATTACAGCGTGTGTATGATGAAGAAGTACAAGAATCTGTACCAGATACAAAGCCAGTTGAAGTTAGTTATTTTTATTTGTTATAAAATAATTGACATTTTGTTTCATTTGTTATGGTTCACCGTTTTTCCTTTTATTACAAAACTTTTTTTTCTTAAAGAAAACGAAAGAACAAAGGGAAGCAGAAATGTTACCGAAAATTGTTAAGGCACTAGAATTGGGAATGTCTGTTCTAGACAAAGCTTTCAACAAAATAAATGTGAATGAAATATCCGACAGTGAAGATGAAGATTTGTCTTCTGAAGGTCGCACTATACTGGAACCTAAGGTAATAACTAGTACCTAGATTTTGATGACTTAAATAACCTTAAAAATGCTTTCAAACATAGCGAAAAATGTGCTTAAAGTAAAAGAAAATTCCCTTGTAATTCTTTAACATCTTTCCCTTTCTAAAATTTCATATTACACTTAATTGTATTAGAGCATGTGTGGGGAAAGAGCTTTCGACTATGCCAACCTTCATCTAAGAAAAGGTATATCAAGATTGAATTGAGTTAGCCTTTCTTATATACTAATGAATTGATGTTTAATAATCGTAGTGGTAGTTATGCCACGCATGTCATTTAATCAAACTTGTTCTATGAATCTTATTAAAGTTTGAAACTAATGTTAAATGCAAAAGTAACAAAAAACTAAAGTGGAAAGAAAAACTGTTTTGATATATGTTCACTGGCATATATTTATATATACTTCAAAACTTTAAGTTTGTGAAATTATAGGAAATCAGAATTGAAGTGGATTGCGGTTAAGAGTTGTCCAGCATACTGTATTTTACATTATGCAGCGCAACAATAAATCATTTTTCAGCTGCAACTCTTTTTTCATTTAATTAACATCGCCAAGATGACCAAAGGAACTATTGTTTAAAAAAATGTGTGAATTTTTTTTTTTAAATATCTAACATCTAAAATGAAATTAAATGTCTTAAAATCTCAAAAATATGCATGGAAATTTGTATAAAAAAATGTTCTAAATGAGCAAAAGTGTCAAAAACTGCAAATGTCTTCAAAATCTGGCCCTGAATAACAGGAGACGCCATTAATTTCTATCAAATCCTTTTTATTATTTATTACCTCACCTTGAAAGCCAATTAAAACTGCGAAAAGAGTAAAGTGGAAAAAATCATAAAAGCAAAGGAAGTGTCTACTTTTATACTAACATGCGCATTTTGCACGGCTTTATTTTTAATGGCCTTAGTAGGGAGATGCCATGTAATTTTGGCCCCTGTCAAAGAACAGGGACAATGTCTGAGTTTGTACACCTCTCTGCAACCTTTCACATCACAACAAGAGGACTTTCAACCACAACAGATTTGAACCTTTTTGCGTGTACACGCCTGTTGTTTTGATGACCGTCGGGATTGAACTCCCCACCCTCAGCTATTTACTAGTGGTGTGAGCAACACTGTACTTTGCTACATAAAATTTAATTCACATTTAACTGAATAAAAGAATATAATTTTATTAAAAATATTAATTACCTTTAAAAATATATTGTTATTTCAAATGTATTGTTACTTAAAAATATATTATTACTTAAAACTGTTGTTGTTAAAAATGTATTGTAATTTCAGTAGAATTAGCTAAATAGTGTGGTTCACTTTAGGAACCACGGTAATTAAGCTATGGGAAGTGGGGTGTTACTAGGTGGCCATGAATTTGAATCTAATATTAATGTTTAATCCTTCAATTAGTAATTTGTTGTTTTAGAGTTGTTTTGTATTTAAGTACCCTTAGCGAAAAGATTGTTCTTATTTACTTTGTTACTTCATACCAGTGTAAAGCTGGATTTTCAGAACTTGCTGTTTTAATGAAAAATTTCATTTAAATAAACATTAAAAGGAAAAGAAATGTAACAGTTAAATTAAAAATATTATTTGGTGCGTATAAAGTAAAGTTATTTATGTATTATTATTAAAATGGATGGGTTGCATAATTGGATGTATCTCTGGATATAGTTATGATTAATAATAGGTAAATGATTGAAATGTCATGTTAAATAAATTAAAAGCCAAAACTTATAACATATAATTAAATTAAATTAATTGGGATGTGATCGTTAAGGAAAGTGGTAGTACAATGCTTATGTCGGATAACAATAACCCAATAGGTTCAAAGGGTCACAAAGTGTGAGGTTTGAACGAATTGGATGATTTGGTATCACCAAATTTGGAAAAGGAGCGAAACTAAAAATAAATTTAAGATTAAAGATAAAAACAATAAAGTCATGCCATATCCAAATATATATATATTTAATACATACAGTAAGCTGATGTTTCCAATAAGAAAAACTAATAAATTCACGTTTATGCATGCCTATAACAATAATTGAAAGGTACTCACCCTGTACACACAGGACATTTTAAAAGACAACCATCAAAAGAAACACACATTTTTAACTTGCGTTTAAGATTTATTTAAGAAAAATATCTAACAACATAACTAGTGGAAAGACATCTTTAAAACAAATTTTAACATTAGGAACACCTTTAATAGAAATGGGTGACGAAAGAAATTATGTCATGCATAAAAAAGGATAGCAACAAAAGGTTTAACTATTGAAAAGACATTTATAGAAGGAAAGCTTAATTTAAGAGGGTCTTTAATGCTTTAAAAAAAGATATAACATGTAGATGTATGATTTATTGAAATTGATTACAATTAAGGCTTTAAACTTTTAAAGACAAATAAGGTTAAGAAAAAGAATGTAAAAAAACTGTCCCCTCGATACGGACCGAAGTCCGCATCGCAGAGAATTAAAAAAAAGATAACCTGCTAGAAAGAAGCACAAAAAGAGAATCGTCCTAAAAGTGACTTAAAAATTCCTTAACTGGTATAGGACCAGAAAAATTACGGCCAATTAAATTTAAAGAGGCGGAGAGTTTGAAATTTAAGGGAAAGAGATTGGTTAGTTAGCCCCCCTAAAATTAAAAGAAGAAAAAGAAAGGCGTGAATAGAGGGGTTGGTTGACTTTCCTCACAGGAAGTGCGATGGCCGCATTGACCACGAGAAAGGTCAACAAGAAAGTTAAAAAATTGCTAAATTGAAAAAAAAGGAATAATGTTTAAAGAAAAATTAAAGGCTTAGGTAAAATTAGAAAATAAATTGTCACATTACATTAAGTGTATATGTGACAAGTAGTTATATCAAGCTTTAATATAAGATTTGAAAAGTTTTGTAATGAACGCCCATCATATTTTACAAATTCACAATATATTAACTTTTCGCATTGATGGCAATTTTAACTTGATTTGAAATTTTTTTTAATATTAATGCTGTCGACCGGCCTGTGTAGGGGTCAGGGAACTGGCCTTGCATCCGAAAGGTCGTGAGTTTGAATCCCGGGCAAGGCATGGATGTTTTTTCCTTCTCTGTACTATCTGTCCTTACAGTGGGAGCAACGTTAGCTCACCTAATATGGTGCCCCTGAATGTCTTACTACCATTCAGATGCCTGTATAACGAAAGGCCATTTTCCAGGTGGGCAATGGGGAAAATAATGAATACTTATAATATTATAAATAATTATTAATTACTTCGTATTTAGATTCTCACTATTTAATTCCCTGGTTTCTGTTTAATAGTCTTACACAAATGATACAAGCACTATATGTATACAATAAATATTGTGCTGCTGGGATACCAAGAGAGATTTCAAATCTCGTACGAGTTGAGTTAGGTAAGAAACTGCTGTGATTCATATAAACTACTGTACAAAATGTACGAACTAAAAATGGTAGCTGTACATTCTTTCTGAAAAAACAAACTATGCTGAAACAGATAGAATCATTTTTAGCTGGTATGGAGCGGGAAATAAATACACCCTTTTGTGTTAAGGTCTTGAGTTGATTGATATGTTTTATACACATGATTTTCTAAACTATTTCATTTGATAAAACTTTTTAATTAAGATTGTCTTTTCTTCTTCTTTTTTTTTTTGAAGAATCCATATGAGAATCGTCCCTTACCATTTATAATCGGCTCTGAGGAGTTCATGTCTGATGAATATGCTGGTTTGAAAGATTTAATACAAGAAGGTATTTATGTCATTTTCTTAATATTAATTTCTATTTTTGCTTTTAAAAATATCGAAAATTTCTTTCCTTTATATATCTTTCATTTTAATAAAGGATTTTAATTGTTAATAAAATTGCTGTAGTAAACTCCTAACTGTAATGTCCAAATAGCATGGCCTTGGCAAACAAAGAACACGGGGCGCGCTCAAAAGTGCAGAAAATCAGGGTCATGAATCGTGGTTGCCGGGAGAAAAGTGTTGCACCAAGCAGACTCCTCAATTCTGCTTTTAACATGTAAAGTCTATGGCGGGCTTGTCATACTTTGAATCGATTTTTCTTGTTCAAGAATCGGAGTGATCAATTAAAAAAAAATACTAATAATTTTTTCAATCTTTCCTATCCACGAAAATGTAGGTTAATTTTTTTTATCTTTATTACTTTTTGTAATATTGCCTTTGAAACACAAGTCACTTTCTACCTTTGAGTAAGGGAGGAAGGCAACTTCCACCCCCAAGTTCACTAATCTTCTCGGTGGGAGGTCTTGCCCCCTTTTGAAAATCTTTTTCTCTCTCTCTGTCCTTCTGAAGAATTGATATGGGGAACGCTTTAAAAACCGATAGCTTTCTCTTTAGTTATAAGCTTGTAATTTATTATGAAAATTATATTTGCTGATAATTTGTTCATTCTATATACATTTTATTTATTTAGTAGTAATAATTTTCTTGCTTTTATTCATTTTGAGAATGGAATTTATTTTTTAAATACATTATTCCCCTTTTTTTAAACTTTGTTTCTTGTTTTTTAAAGATGTTTCAGAATTAAAAAAATTAGCTGCTGAATAAAGTGAGATTAATTAAAATCGAATAAATGACGTAAAGATCTTCCAATATGCTATAAAGCATCACAAAACCGCCGTTTTCCTTTTTTTTTAAAAAATATATCGTACACTCATTTGTAGGTTTAAAAAAACATTTACATTAAAAAAATTTAAAAGGTTCCAATTTTTTCATTCCATAAATAGTTTTAATTACTCCAATAGCTGGGATAGTATGTTTTTTCACGGTAAGGAAAAAAAAAATAGCTAGTACACAAGACCACGCATCATCCAAACATGAACAAGCACTTAACCCTGTTTTTAGGGCTTTAATGTAAATACACAAGAACACTAAAGTATTATGAAATTTTCATTTTAATCAGCAAATGAAGAAAAATATGAAAATACACGCATGTATTTTAAAATTCTTTAAAAAAAAAGGGAAGTAAAAGAACATTAGTGGTCATAATTAATATTCACGAGAGAAAAATACAAACGGTATCAAAATATAATGAATCGATGCTTAGGAACGCAACATTGAAAATATTGAAACCAGTTTGATTGCCAGATGAAATAAAAAGAATGAGAAATGTGATTATTATAAACACCACGAAATTTCATTACGATAAATTAAAAAATAAAAATAAGCTGTAATACTTAGAGTTAAGTTACTCTTTGTTACTTCAGACAGTCAAACTGGTTTTGATGTTTTCAGACCTGATTCCTTAGTTGATTCCCTAATCGGTAATTCCTAATTAATACACTTTTTAAAACTTTTTTTCGCAATATTCTAAAAATATATATTAAGAGTAGTAATTATGCAATATCTTATGTATTTAATAATTAGAAATTTTTCGAATTCATATTAAAAGTGTATAATGTAACTTTTATTCATAATTTTTTGCTAGAACAAAGTATGTAATCAATGTGTTATTTTAATTTCTCTTCCCTGACCCTCTTTTGCCATTCATGGAGAAGAGTTTTAGTAGAAATTTCTATACTGCAAACTTTAATTAGTGTAATTATAGTTAATTAAAATATAAGAAAACTAACCGTCATTAGCATTACATAAAGAGGAAAAACACGAAAACTTCCCAGGGTTAGCCAGCATGCCATCTATATGAATATATCTCCCAGATAACCATAATTTTCTGTATTTTTGTATTTAATAAAATTTTGTAAAGTAAACTTGTCTCAATCTGTTGTTATGTTGTAAGTTTTAATGAAAACCAATAAATGCCTTTTCTTTCAAAAATTTCGTTATCGTACTTTTTTATAAATTAATTTCGATTATTTTGATAAATCTTTATATTAATTACAGTGAGCAGTCTCACAAATCTATGTACTAAAATGTAAAATAACATAGAATTGTTTTATTTTGTTGTTTTTAATGATCCATCGAAATGATCTATTAGAAAAATAAATTTAAACTGTCACTTCAGCTTATTAGTCGAAAATGTTATAATTTATTTTTACGACAGAAATGATGGTATTTTTTATGAATCCTCAAAACTGAAATGAAAGAGTTACATCAATTTTCTTATAATATTACTTCTACGTTTAGAAAATTATAAAGCTTATCAAAGATAGTTTTTAAGGAATTTCTTAGAAATAAGTTATACTTTTGTAAGTTATTTATTTGTCCTTTTATTTACGACATTTACAAATAAAATGCGTTCATTACCCCCTTTTACCATTATTCTTTGTTATTAGGGTTATAATAATTTAATTAAAAATGAAGTTCCTTTATTATATAAAGTAATCACAAGATATTACTTGATAAAAATTATTTGATAAAATATAAATACCTTTTAACAAGCAAAAGCTGATAAATAAAATATATTCACTTTTTAATAAGTTATATTTTCCTTTATTCCCTTAAAATAAACTTCATATAAAACTGCGCTCTCAAAATATGCAGTTTAATAAATTTATACTAAATAACTGCTTTAGATCAATAAGGAATTTCTTTTGTATTATTGTTAAATAATATCTTTGGCGATAAGTTTTTAAAGTAACTATAACTGAGTAGAAATAATGTAAGTAAAAATGATGAATATGAGTTTGTGGGTGAAGTTTTAAATGTATCCGAGCTAAATTATTTGAATAAGTTAAGTGATATAATCGGAATTTAGATCTGTCTTAATATGATTTAAAATTTTGTGATAATTAAATCGAATAATTTTCAATTTTGATGTTTCAATTTGTTTGTGACAAATAACAAATAACCCCGGTGTTTATTTGTTAAGAATCAAATCAAAATAATAAACAATTCAAGATATAATTAGAAAAAGTGCATGTTAAATAAAATGATAAAACTATTTTGAAAATAAATAAAGTCGTTTTAGAGTTAAAAAAAATATTTTTTAAGTTTATCTTAGAAAGAGAAAAAGCATAATATAAGATGAAGAGTGAGTTTCTTCTGATATCTTTTGAAAGCTAGTTGACCCCCGCAGGTTGCAATTCCCCTTCTGTGACAGTGATTAGTTTCGGGTTACTTAACACACGCACCCCCACAAAAAATGTAGGGGAGACAGTGAAACGGGTTTTGGAGGTGCAATATATTTCGTCCCTTTTCGAACCTATCCTTACTGAAGGTTGGAATTGAAATGAAAAGGCCTCCTTAGGTATTCTTTGGCCAAGAGCATGGCAAAAGGAGATAATTCGCAAATGGTGCTTACTGCATCTGTTTTACTGTACACCATCTGTTCCCAATCTTTGGTTCAGCCCACTTCAAGGCAGCGTGATACTAGGCCATGGACACTAGTCAAGAATCTAAGCCAAGATAAATCTTGGAATTTAATACCATTTTTTTTTGGATCACATTTATTGAAAGAATGTAAACAGAGACTCAAACAAAACCATCGGACAAATAACATCAGTAGATCTACACCTTTAAGTTTGTCAATTGAAAGAATGAAATAGTTTCAGAAAAAATAAAAAAATTTCTTGTATAACTTTTTTTTTATTGTTTATTATTGCTTAATTAACTAAAATGTGTTTTAATTTAAACTCGGCATAATATTTATTTTGTATTATTTCAGATGTTGAATCTTCTGTAGAATCAGAAAGCAGTTCATCAGATTCCGATGAAACATCATCTTCAGAGGTATCATTACATGGAAAATTTTTTTAAAATAGTTATTCAAGTTGAGTTGCTTTTGGGTTACATCCCAATTATAGTTATTTATATGTAACAGTTACGTGCTTAGTTGTCCTCAATATGCATATTATTTTAACCATCCAAACTAAATTCGGTATAAATGAACAAAAAAAATTATTTTAAAGGTATGTCTCAAAAAGATATCTTTGTGCGTTTGCCCGGTTCAATTTTTATTTGAGAAACTAACTAGAATATCCTTAATAATTTCTTATTTTATTTATATATAGTTTGTATACAAACATTTTAAGTACACTTTAATTACTTTTTGACTATATTTTTAAATGCTGTTTATTAATTCTTTTAGTTCTGCATTAAATATGATTCCTATTTCAAATAATCCAAATTGTTTTAAATTATTCTAATCGCCTCAACCTCCTCAAAAATAAGCAATTTTTTTTTTACAAAATTATTCCAATGTACCTTGATTTTGTTATAGCATAAATCTTTCTCAGAAATTGTTTCAAAGGTAGTATTTATCACAAAATTTCTATAGCCTTGCTCCGAAAAAATGAGATAAATAAATGTATATAACTTTTCTTTTTTTTCGAGAAAAGAAATTTATTTTAATTACATCAGCACTGTTGTTAAATTATCTGTATCACATTTTTGAAAAAAATCCTTAATTTACCTATTAAAAAATCGATATTTTTCTAATTTTAACTCCAAGCATGATAAAATTATTTTTAAAAAAACAACAAGGTAAAAATATGCATTAAAATGTTTTAAAGATTTTTTTTAAAAATTTCTGTTAAGTTCATTTATTTTTGGTCTATATAGTGTTTATATCACTGTGCCTCTCTTATCCACATAAGTTTCCTCTTTTTATAGGATGAATTACCATTAGATGATGGCAAATTCTCTGGAATTCCAACACCCAGGAAAGAAGCTGAAAGTATAAGCGATCGCTATTCATCTAGTGAAGAATCTGAACTTTTTGGAGTAGAGAAAGAATCAAACGGCTTTATTTCGGATTCTTCAATAGATGTTAAACCTAGAGAAGTGCAAAAACCTGCTGAGGAACCTAAGACAGCTGTCAGGGACTCGAGGCAGAGCTCTGTGTCTTCCATGCAGTCCAAACTCAATCTTCCTCAAGTGCTGCCAACACCCAAACATGCTCAAAAGAAAAAAGGTTTGTAAAAATAAAAAAACAGAAGAATAGTTCTCAGATTTAACGGAATCAGATTTTTTAATTTAATTTTCAAAATATAATACTATATACATATATTGAAATCTGTACAAACAATAATAGTGGATGAAATTATCATTATAATGAGCTTGTTATCATAAGCATACATGCGTGTATGAAGTTAAAATAAGAATAAAAAGACTAAAAATGAAAACAACATATTTACCTCTTTTTCTTTTACTTTGAACAACATTTTATCTGTTCAAGTAAAAGAAAATAGGAAATAATTCACAAATTTGTCAAATTGTGCATATTTTTTTCATAATAGTGGAAAACTTTGCAAATAATTTATTATGTACTCATATAACTTTATTTTTAGGTGTATAATTTTCTATAATTAAACATTAATTAACAAAATTTAAATTAAACAAAAAGTAGAAGCAGCAAAAAACTTGTTTCCACAAAACTGGGTTAAGAACCAATTTAAAACAAAACTATGTATTCAAATTGATTTATTCTTTTCAAGGGTCAAATTAGTGCATCCTTTGTTCACTTCGAAAATGCACACATCAGATTGTCATCTATACAAATACAATTTAACCCATGTATATGATTTAAAAATAAATTAATTTTTGAATTTTATTAATCATTTTTATTTTAAATATAGTTCTAAACTAAGACTGAATTATGTAGCTCTGTACCTAATGATAAGTGGAAATGTGTTCAACAGGTCTGTTTAAATATTAAGTTTCAAAATCGAATTAAGTTTTGTTCAAGAAAGGAGAGAGAAAAAAGAAAAAGTTCGCTTTACTTTTTTTAACGCAAATTTTTTTTTCTTTCTTCTGAAATTATGGAAATTCCGCAATAGTTGGGTGTTTAATGAACATCAACTTGTTTAGAAATCAAAAATTGCCAATGGGCAATGCTGTTCATCTTGCTGCCATCATAGCTGTTCTCAAAATATTAGTACTTTGACTTCATCAACAGATAATTGTTGCATTCATAATTTAATTTTTTTACTTATAATATCACAGTTGCTGAAATTTGCACTTTTAGAGGAACCTTTTTAAATAAAAATAACTTTGATAACTTACAGAATTTTTTTAAAAATTTCGCACCACTGAAATATATTTAATAATTGTAAGAAATTTTATACGCAAGCCTAAATTTATTATCTGTAATGGTGGTCAATCTTATTTGAAATCAATTGTGTTAAATCAAGAAAAAATATAAATTTTGATATCTTTTTGAGTGTAATTTTTTTTTGTTGATAAAATTGATTACTATGCTCCCTTTTTTTTAATTCATTACATAACATTATATACATTTTTATATTTTTTTACTAAGCTTACTCTTTATTTTTAACTTTGATGCTACTGTAAATCACCGAATTTGACTTTTCAAGATTAAAATTTTCTTTTCTTTGAGTAACCAAAATGCTTTGCTTTTTTATATAATTGTTTTGTTATTTGTGTTTGAAAAAATATTGATTATGATTCTGTATAATACTCAAATATGTTTACAATGATTTTTTTCTATCTTTATTCCTATTAATTTAGAAAGCGAAGGTTTGTTTACAAATGATGATGAATTTTCTGATGAAGATTCACCTTTTCGAAGGAAGACTGGATTGTTTGCATCAGAACCTCGATTTGATGATGATAAGGTATTTTTTTGTTCGTAATAATTTGTAGTTGCTAATGTAAAATGTATTTTTGCTGCTTAGGCAAAAGCGTATTTTTGCCTGGTGGAAAAAAAACATTTTTTCAATGGTCTTTTCCACTCGTGGCAAAAACTTGCTAACCCTGGTGGGAAGTACATTTCCCATGGCCTTATAAAGATTTAAAATTTCTTGTTGACATAGGACTCATCAGATCTCTTCAATGTCTTTGTCTCGAATCCGTAGACCAAAATAGGCTTAATGAAAGATTTATGTAAAAAGAATTTAATTCTTGTTTGTTTTTGGAAATTGAAATTAAAACTAAAAAAGATTTTTTTAATACTGTAAAATGTTTTATTGGCCTACAAGCTTCCAAATTACAGGTTCAGATCACTAATAATTTTTGGTAACAACAACAAAAGCTATCAGTTTTTTTTAAAAAATGTGAAAAAATATTTTAAAAAATGCCAGTATTGTTAGGAATTTCATAGAAAATAAGTAAAGAATATCTGAATATAATTTGCTTAAAAATATAATAATAAGAGTATGAATAAAATTTTCTGAATCTAGTTTTATCAATATAAATATTGATTAAGATTCTTTCTGAAATCTTTGTTTTTAACTGTGCAAGGAAATGAAATTTAAGTTGTAATTGTAACAATTATACTGATCTGCAATTGGAAAAACAAACTTAAGTGCTCCATTATAAATAGTAAAAAAATTAGAATGATAACTATTATCTTTCCCTTGCTAACATTGTGAATGCTAAAATAAAATTTCAGAAAATCATTCTAAAATTTTATTTTTGAATAAAAATATCTTTCTTCGATGTCTAGTTATGATACAAAAATGCACAGTAAAAAATCTAAATTTAGAATTGCTTGCTTTGATTTTCCTATTGCATGGTAGTATAGTGCTTATGGTATTGAGTGTAAAATATAATTTATTTTAAACTATTTCTATTAACTAACTCTTTTTTTAAAAATAAAACTGTAGGATATGTTTGCTAATGATTTATTTGGAACCAAAACTAAAGAAGATACGAAGTCAGTGGAAAGTCCTAAAGCTACTCCTTCTCAAAAGCTACCATGTAAGAATATGTTTCAGTTTTATATATTATCAGTTTTTAGTTTTATTTGTCTGTAGAAATATTACAGAAAAGTTGAGTTAAATGAGAAACTGGAAACTAGTCTAGGTTTAGCATAAATTTATTTGTATTGTATAGTTGGTGATGGTGCTTACTTTGAAATTTAAATATTCTATAAAAATGATCATTGAGCTAATTTTAATAAACATTTATTAATTTGAAGTTCAAATAATTTATGTTTACACGAACCACCAAAGATGATTCCAGAGATTCTGTTCAGAAATTTTTAGAAATAAAAATGTGTTGGAAGAAAATGAAAATTAATAACAATTTCTCCTATAGTAGTTAAACTAAAATATAATTTTAGTTTTAATAATCTCATAAAGCAGTTACTGACCCTACATCTCAAAAATACTTCTATTACTAGTCATTTGAGATCTGTTACTAAACATTTGAATTACTTTCTCAAAATATCTTTTGTGGAAACGTGCATTATCTAATATAAAACATATTCGATGTCAAATGCTTTCAAATACTACTAATACATATTATAATTGCCTACATGTATTTCTAATAGTTGCTAATACACATTTTATTGCTTATATATGTGTCTAATAATTGCTAATATATTGATTGTCTACATATATGTCTAATATTGCTAATATTTTAATTGCCTAATATTTTGTAATATTAATCCAGAGTTTCTGCAATTAGTTTTTTTTAAAGGGTATGAATTTATTTTCATCCCATTATTATTCTAAAATTAGATGCAGTATTTACAAAATATTTCCCCTTTCTTGCAGACAATTCTAGCCTTTGCAAATATTTGGAATGCCCAGTGTTTAGCATAGCATTGTGATTTATAGATCAATATATGATGGGGCATTTTTTAAATCATATTGAAAGCTCTCTACAATGCGGAAAATTTTTCAATGAATGTTATAATGTCTATACAGTGCCCGCCGTTTATTGAAATCACTTTCGTTTTATGCTCTTTTGATTTTATTAAGCGGCTGATTTTATTAAAAGGCGATTCAACATTTGAAAAAAAAAAAATATTTTTTTGCGATTTATTCTAAATGCACACACTTTAAAATTTGAAATAATGACCACATTAATGCTTTATTTTAACTAATTTAATTATTTTAATAAAGTAAAACCCAACATAAGATTAAATTTACAAAAGTTTTGCAAAAAACCGATCAATGGATGCTTGAGTTGCAGTATTTAAAATTAACTTTTCAACATCATTTGAGAGTTTATAGAAGTTTTTATAGTTTTCGATATTCCTCCTCTTTGTTTTAAAGCTTGCCGTAATACATTAAGTGCTTTTCTGACTTCCATTGAAGATGGCACTGATGAGTTCATTTCATCTTCTGAGTCTGATTCCTCCATTTCTTGATGGGAAATAACTTTGCAATTTTTGATATCTATAACAATTTCAGAATCAGATTTTTCTC
Organism: Parasteatoda tepidariorum; assembly: GCF_982258835.1. NCBI lineage: Eukaryota > Metazoa > Arthropoda > Arachnida > Araneae > Theridiidae > Parasteatoda > Parasteatoda tepidariorum. The sequence goes on along the minus strand of NC_141758.1, from coordinate 6,687,235 downwards.
CTGGTGTTTGCTGGTTATCGTCAATAGCTACGTAACGTGAAAAATTCTCGTCCATTTCATTTTCTTCCTTGCTGATCATTTCTTCGAAACAGTTATGAGCCCCATCTCCATTGAAGCTTCACGTTGACTACATTTAGGAAGCTTATCATAGTTTTGCAACACTTCGAATTTATCTTTAAGACTCAAATCCTTCCTTTTCGGCATGCTGATAAAATTTAACACCAAACGAACTTAAAAATGATATGTGCTCTAACTTTAACTATAATTTTCTCAAACGGCTTAAATAATATGGAACATGCGCACAGACAGTTTTTGGAAATCTATTCATGTTCTCTGCTAAGATAGATAACAAAAGAAGCTTCTCTCCCTTCTATGGTTCATTCAATTAAAAGTAAGATAAGAATTCGACCCCCTGTTGAGTGAGATAGGTTTCTCCAAACTTCATTCAAGTCAAGGAATTAGCATTGATAAATTGATTTCTATGAACTTGCCGCTTACCACCCACATTTTTCCTTAATTCTTACACTATATATATCGCAGGAAAGTGCTAACCACACCTGCTTCACAGGTTTGTGAGTAACTGTTGCTTCTTCTAAAAAAATCTTTAAACTTCGAAAAAATAATATTTTATAAATAAGAACAAAAAATCGGAAATATTGCACCTTTGATTTTAAAAAGCGGCGGCATTGATTTTATTAAAGGATGTTTTTAACATGTATTAATATTGTAACGATTCGGTTCTTGCCGATTTGATTTTATAAAGCGGCTGATTTTATTATCCAGTGATTTTATTAGCGGCGGGCACTGTAATTGCCTATAGACATGTCTCCAATAATCTATGAGGTTCCTATCTATAAGCTCCAATAGTTTTAATCTATAAGTTTGATTCCAAAACTTTCCAAAAACTATTTTTCTTTTTTTTACAGCATTATCTTTTTTGAATAAAATAATTCATGTCACTCTTTTGGGTTAAAAATTATTTTACAGCAAATACTTTTATTTATAATAAATCTGAATGTCAATTTGAGCATATTACACACAAAAATTGATAGTTTAAATTCTTTAGCTGTATAACTCAACAGCAAACAATACATAATTAACAAAGTTTTTTAAAGTTTTATTTGCAAGTTTTATGGGTATATTAATTTTGTAAACAAATTTTTTATTTTCAAATACCCAGTAGTTTTTATCCTGGTAGTCATGGAGAAAAATATGGTAAATCGCAAAATTAAAGGTAATACAACCTGTTCTCCTAGACTCAAACGGAAAATATTTTAAAATTATTACTCTGCCAGTTATTTTTGTGCTATTGATTCCACTTTGCCTTGTTATCCGTGTAACTAAAAGAATGGTTGAGTTTGTTTTTCTTTAAAAGTTTTTTCATATGTGACTCAACATTGAAACAGATAAAAGCAGATATTTTTCTACTGATAACAGAGAATTCTCAATTTTTATTTTTAAAGCTAAAAGAGATGAAAAATCTTTTTCATAAAGGTGTTGTTGGAACTTATCCCCATGGTTTAGATTATCTCTAAACCAGATCTGTGCAAGTGTTCCATTAACTTTTAGTATTGCACAATTTCATGTAAATCAGTAGAAAGCACCTGCCGAAGATCAAAGATGGCAAGACCGTTAGTTCAAAAGCTGCTGTCACCCTAACTTAGCTCAGAGGAATGATATAGGTAAGATGCCATTAAAGGAAACGAATTAACATTTTTAAGACTTTCGTGACCAAACCTATGTATTCACTTAGCAGACAAGTCAAAGCACGATATACAAATTTATAACAAATGCCCTTACTTTCTTTTCAAAAAATGTGCTCCCTATTTTTTTCTTAAATAGTTTTGGCAAGGATTCACAAAGTATTCATTTCTCTTTTTTATTTTTATTTAAGGAGGTCCGCGGGTCAGAGAGGTTGAAAACGCTAGTTAAGTCATTATTCTTATTAAACTGAACTAAAACAGAACTAAAGTTGTATGAACACTGTGTGTTGTTATTTTGTATTCGCCTGATCTATGTGTCTTTTCTCCACTTTTCCTATTTTGATGGAATTGTATTTTTAAATTTTTCTCAGGTAAATGCTTAGTGTTAAATCAATATTGAATTGATCTAGGAGAAAAATGCAATTTCATTTAATTCTTTAGCTGCTGTGCCTAAAAGCAAAGAACCTGACTTATTTGGAGACGATGAAGATAGTGACGATGATATTTTCAATAAATTAACTCGAGCAAAGAAACCAACTCTTCCCAAAGAGAGCTTTGTAAGTGATGGTTACTTTATATTTATAAGTTATTATGTCTTTTATTATGTTATTCATATGTTATATGTCATTTTATCTTCGTATATTTAGAAGCTATTATGTCAGGTTTGCAAGTCTGTTGCTTCACAAATTTCTGTGAAAATTTTGAAAGTTAATTTATGCTTCTTTTAAAATATGTAAGCTTTACAAAATGCTACAATTTATGCAAAAATTGATTCAAATGTGGGATTATTTTGGTTTGCTTTATTTTCTTTCAATTTAACAACAATCAGTAGTTTTCTGCAGTTGCAAATCTGATAATCTGTTACTGAAAAACTCATATAGTGGAATAGGTCAGAAGTGTCTTGGCAAGAAAATAGTTCAAAATAAGTGTAAATTATGTCAAGTTCTCAATTCTTTCTATCCCTTAGATGATAAATTTATAATCATACATATCTTCAATAAAAAATGCTTTAAAGAAGTAAAAATAAAATTAAAAAATTTTCAACTCTTTTACATGGTGCGTAGCATTTTTAAAAAGTGCTTAAATGTGCTTATTTTCGATTTTCGTTTTTTGAAAGCCCTTAAAGATGCTTTTTTTAGTGCAGCGTTTTTAAAAAATGCTAAATTTTTCCCTTTTCGAAAAGGGAATGTCGATTTTCTATGTATATTATGTAAAAGCGTGCTCTTCCCATTGTTCTATTCGATATTTTCACAATTCATTCCACCACAATCTATTTCGGTGTACCGTTGTTCGTTAGCGTATGAAAGCACCAAACATTTTACGTGTTTAATGAAATACTCACGTGTCCGCTTGCGCGTCTATTGAACTGGGTTCGGTGAGATTATAGCCCTCTCATGTGCAAGGCTACTGCATTTAGCAAGATATTCTCCATTTCAGGCTTCATTTTCCACCCCCTGAAATCGAACCAAAAATATATGATCGATCTTTTTATGGTGACTAATATAATTAAGAAAAATGTTTGTTAGAAACTAGTTATTTTATCATGATCATGTAAAGTCTTTGAAAATTATTTTATATTTTGTTAGTGTATATAGTACTTAAAAATATTTTTGAGTGCTTAAAAAGTACTTAAAAGGTGCTTATTTTTTGTTGAAAGATTTGGCTACTCACTCTGTTTTATAATTTGTTTTATTATTTATATATGTTTTCCTATGTCTATGTCTTTCAGTATCTATATTGCACATACATATTATTTCTTTTCTTTTTGTATTTGTGTTCCCGCAAAATTTTCAAAATTTCTTGCAAATCTTCCACAAGGTTTCATCTTTTTTTTTTTCCAGTAGCAAATTTGTATAAAATTAAATTATAACTAGTTTTTATTGTCTGTACACCATTTACATCTTTAATTTTTAAATGTATTCTTATGCTACGTATGATTTGAATGTGCCTCAGCTAAAAGAATTTTCTTTGAAAAAAAGCTAAATTTGTAAATACAGTCGGACCTCTATTTAACGAAGTCTCTAAATCCCGATAATAAGTTTGTTATATGGAAAGTTCATTAAATAGAAAATCATCTTTTGAAATACTTAAACGACACAAAACGGGTTTCAAATTCATAAACACTAGACATAATTAAAATAGCTATGGATACACCTTCATCTTGTAAAGTAGTATCTACTATTTATTTTATAAATCTTAATCATTAAAGAAATCTGCATGGAAAGCAAGAACATTATCCAGTGTTACACAATCATACTATACAGTGGGTGATCGGTTAACGAACAGATCGGTTAACGAACAAATCGGTTAACGAACACTTTCACGAAAGATTTTTGTGTTCGGTTAACGAACACATATTCGGATAACGAACACTTTCAAGAAAGGTTTTTTGTGTTCTGACAACGAACACATATTCGGATAATGAACAAAACGAATTCTAACGAACATTTCTCGACCTGAAAAAAAATACTATTAAACGTTTGTTATCATTTTGCATACAAAATAAGATCACTGAAAGGAGAAATATTTAAAGCATGCTTAGTATTGATAATTACTAAATGAAACTTGAATTAACAATGAAATTAAATTTAAAGGTCATTCAATAATTACTATTATAAAGCTTAAAACACTTCTCGTTTACCACTCTGAGAATCCCAGAGCATTAAAAAAAATTCCATAATTAAGAACAAACTGCCAGTAATGTGGAGATCGAATCAGAGGGCATGGGTCACGCAGTATCTTTTCAAAGAATGGCTATTTGAAGTTTGTGCCCCGAGCATCAAGGACTACCTTGATACCAACGACTTGCCGTTGAAAGCACTGCTGCTATTGGACAATGCACCAGGACATCCAAAGGATCTTGAAGATAATTTGTTGACAGACTTTCCCTGGCTGACAGTTCAGTTTTTACCTCCGAATACGACTTCGCTGATTCAGCCGATGGATCAGGAAGTTATTGCGGCTTTCAAGAAATTGTACACTCGCGCGCTGTTTCGTCGGTGTTTTGAAGCAAGCCAATTCTCCTCAACAATGACTTAAAAAAAGTTTAAGAAAGAAAAATTTGACATTCTTGAAGCTATTCGTGTCCTTCAAAAGGCGTGGTCAGAAGTCACACAGCGACAGTTGATTTCTGCTTGGCGGAAGCTGTGTCCATCCTTCGTTCAAGGTGACGGAGGTGATCAGAGAGACACCCTTGAAATTATAGATGAAATTTTGACAACTGCTAGAGATCTGGAATTGGAGGTGAACGAGGATGACATAGAAGAGCTCATAATGGGACACGTAGATTAACTTACGACAAAAGAACTCCAAGAAATTTTGAATGAAGAACACCAAGAAACACAGCGAAATGTGTCTCCTTCTGAACAAAAGGAAGACGAAAGAGGATACCAATGCCGACATCTGCCGTTAAAGATCTTTTGAAAAAGTGGGAGGATGTCAGAGCAATGGTCTTAGAATGGCACCCAAACTAAGCTGATGTCAGTAGGGTTGGGGATTTTTACAACGACAATGCTATTAATTACTTCCGGAAAATCCTGAAAGAGAGAGAAAAGCAATCGACATTGGACATGTTCTTTAACGCCCCATAAGCAAAAAATGAAAAGGACTGATTAATATGCAAGACTATATGTATGTATTATTTTTTAAAAAACTTAATAAGAAAGTATACATTTTTTTAAATTTAATTTTTAGGGTCTCCAGAACGAATTAATCGATTTCACATAGAAGTCCATGGTGAATCGATGATCGGTTAACGAACAATTCGGATAGCGAACATAGTCTTGGAACGGATTATGTTCGTTAACCGATCACCCACTGTATACATTTTCAGCTAAAAAAAGCTAAATTTATGCATAAAATTATAGCTGCATTTATTATAAAATGAATTTTAAACATACATTACCACATGCGTTCTAAAGTTTAATTGCTACTGATAAAATCCGTTAATTTTAGACTGCTATTGATAAAATCCGTTAAATTTTTATGTTAGAGTTTTTCGTTAGAAATGCGAACAAAAATAGAAAGTGATTTTCCTGCTTTCTCTAAAGGTTAAGTGACTTCGAAATTCCATTCAAGGTTATTTTCCCCATAAAATGCGTTAAAAAATTTAAAATGTTCTGAAATATTTTGGGAAATAGGGAAAGTGGATCTCAATGAAAAGTTCGTTATATAGAAAATTCACTTCGCTATTTGGAAGTTATTTTACAAAGAAATTTCCAAAATGTTCTTGGTTCCTTGAAAAATTCGCAAAGTAGAGAAATTCGCAAAATGGAAGTTCCTTATAAAAATTTGACTGCATTTTCACATTCATATTTTCTCATCATATTTGAGTTTGAATACTATGATTTCCATTCCTATTTTTTAGAAAATCTTTAAACTAGTTTGAAAAACAATTATAACTTTTTTTATGTAAGTTTTATAGTTTTCTCATACTATTTTGGCTGGAATTTGGGAGCTGCAAATCAACCATTGCTGCAGACTGTGAATCTCTATTTGTGTTGAGTTCAAGTTATTTTCTTTTCGCAAGCCTGAGGCCAAAAATTTTAAATCTGAGCTTGCTCACGGAACCCGAGATTTAAGGCATCAAATAGAAGTTATTATTATAAAAGATATAAAACCAAAATTTCTTAAGAGAAAACCCAAATAAAATATGCTATTGAGATTACTCATGTTTCTATTAAAGGATTAAATGCTTCTAAACTTTTTGCATTTAAAACTTTTTACATTTCTTTTTGCATTTTTAATCAAACCAAACATATTTATATATATTTATGTATATATATTAGTTTGATAGTTGGAAGAAATTATCTAAAATTCTTTCTGACTTTTAATCAAGTTTTTTCTCACATCGAGGGTAAATAATGATTTTATATAATTATTTCTTTTTGTAGATATCAACATTAGAGTCACCTGACAAGGCAGATAGCTCCTCAACTCCATCATCAGCACCATCCGTTAAACCATCGGGTAATGCCTTTGATTTTGGAACTGGATCTGGAAATGCTGATGCTCTTTTTGGTGATGATTCTGATGGAGATGATTTGTTTTCTTCTAAAAAGACTATTACTACGTAATAATTATTTACTTGTTAAAAACCATTATTTCTTTGATGCAAAATTAAGTCATACATTTAGTGAAATAATTTTAAACTCTATTTCTCTATGTTGCAGGATTGAGTTATCTGAAATGAGTTTCTAAGGGTTCACTCAAATGAACATAAAAGTTTGCATTTTTTTTTTCAGTATTAAAACTTTTAACCAACAGTCCCTTGCCAGACTGTGCCTATATAAAGAGTATTAAATGGTGATAGTCTTTCAGAGTTATCAATGACTAGATTATTAAAAAAAAATAAAGATTTCCCACACTGTAGTTCTATCCACTGAAGTACTTGTGCAATAACCATCGTTTTTACTTTAAATGCTATTAATTCCCATTTAGGGATCTAGTTTAGCTGTTACTGTGAATGACTGAAATTGGTGGTTATTGTCTTCCACCAGTGAATGTTGACAATTGCTTAGTCGTTTGGTAAACGTTCGAAACATATACTAGGTCTAGTTATGTGCCATTGCCCCGTATACATTTGGCCAGTATGCCCTACATAAATTTTTTTAAGGTTCAGCGCCATTGTCCGGTATACATTTGCTTTGTATACCCTACACTGAGGTTTTTTAAAGTTAAGTGCCACTGCCAGGTATGTATTTAACTGGTACCCCAAACACTGATGTTTCTCCTAATCTATCCTTGGCAGATATTAAAATATTGAATAAATATAATAATATCAACGAATAAGTAAATATAAAATCGTATATAAGAAATATTTTGAATATTCACCAAAGCGACTATGTGATTGTTGACATTCACCGGTGAAAGTCGGCATTCTCTTGATTTCGGTCAATGCACAGTTAAATAGCTAATTTTTGCACTCATATTCCTTTTTTATTATATTTGATAAATCATAAATGATAACGGTGTAAGGAATTTTTGTTTATGGTTGTCACTTGCATTTAGATTACTCATTAGTTAAGTTCTCTTTCAAATATTTATATCAGTGTCAGGAACATACAGAAAGAAAAAAAACTCAAATTGGTTAACACATATTTGCCAAGCCCATGCACAAGTTACTTGTTCATGGAATTCATGGCAAGTTACTTGTTATGCAATTCAGAGAAATTACTCACACATGTGAGTAATTTCTCTGAATTGCATAAAATGAAAGTTGATTGACGATACATCAAGCATTGACCATTCTAAATGCTGTAATAGGATTCACGCAGACCACCCTTGAAAAATGTAGGCAATCTGTTGCAATTGGAATTGAACTGGCAAATTGTATTAGTGATTGATTTCTGCATGTATGCTACAAAATTTATGTTTCGATATTAATTTTCTTCAATTTGTTTCATGCTCACAAGCTGTTAGAATTTGTAAATTACAGGAAACTCTTATGAATAGTAAAATTATGCATAAATTTAATCACAAATCATAATAATAAAACTTCCTAGAATATTAAGCCTGTTCACACACCTCCTCGTAAGCGTAACAAAAGCGGAGGGATACACCGGACGTTTTCTAAATTTCTTCCAGTTTTAGACATTCAGTGAAATATCCATTAACATTTATCCATATTTCTGAGGAAGGAAAAAAAGTTTGACTGTTTTATGTATAATTTCTGACTATATTAATTAAATGTACTGATCAATTAATTCTGACTATTAATTAATCTGACTATTAATCCTGACTGTAATTATTAATATATCTATTAATTTCTGACTGTATTAATTAATAAAGGACTGTATTATTATAATTGTATTTTGTATGAAGATTTTTTTCGGCATCGCATATGCTTCCTTAATTGCAATCCCCACCCCAAATTTGAAACAGTAACTTATTTTATAGTAACTTGAACAGACATAGTTTCAACTTTGATTATTTTATTCCTTGTATACTATGTTTTTTAACACATGATGCATTTTCTTCTGTTCACAGAAAGAAATTTGATTTTGATGATGACGATGATGATGATTTGTTTGGTTCAGGAAATAAAAAGAAAGCTATTAAAACTGAAGTTAGTACCTTTCAATTTCATTCAAAGTTAAGCTGATTTTATAAATTTATATATATTTTTTCTATTTTTGAGAGTAGCTTTAACTATTTTTAAGTTTAATTTAGTAACATCAATTCTTATTACTTTTTTGTTATTTGTATTTGACACTGGATTACTCTGAAATTAAATTTATCTGAAAATAAATGAATGCTTATGAAAAGTACGATGTGCTCAATTTGTATGAATATAATATTTTATTTATTTTCTCTCAAAGAAATCTGTAATTAAAGACTGTTTTGACAGACATTTAACTGAGAATTTCTCTACTTCTTACCTTCCCACATTCTAAATGGTGTATGTGTGAACTGTATCAAAAAGGCTTTTATAAATTCCATGTTTACAGTATAACTAACTGTCAGCAAGATTTAATTAATTATTAAACAATCTCCTGATACTTGTTTTGAAGCAAAAAATCAATAGGAAATCCCCGTGGATGTGACTACGCATTTTATTCTCATCTTCTTGACTAATAAAAAATTCCAGTCTGTGTAGTGAAGCATTTGTTATAATTGCATGCGAGGTGGCCGAGTGGTTAGTGTGTCTGACCGTGAAGCCAATGGCTGTCGGTTCGAATCCTGCTCAGGGCAAGGATGTTTCTCTCTGTGTGTTGTCCTCTGTTGTGATGTGTGAATGTGGCCCACACTTTAAATGAGTATCTGTGGCGTGGGTAAAGTTGCTAGCCTATGTGATTTAGGTTTAGAGGTTCTCACTGGGTAACATTAAATGAGCAACACTACTGGCATCTTTCGAGGTGAAGAACAAAGTTCAGTACCTGACATTAAAAAAAAACATTTGTTATAAAAATTCATTCTTATGCATTTAAACAAGGACTGGCAACCATAAATTTTCCTTTAAATAAGAAAATTTATCATTGATTTCTTGTAAAATAATTTGGCACCATTGAATTTTATTCGTATAACGAGTTATTTGATTATTTAATATGTAATTAAGTAGAACTGTAAATGTAAATTCTTACTTTTGACCTGTAAGATAACAGATCTAGTTGTAGGTACAGTTGACTAGTTATGTCAGGAATTTGTTACGTGTAAGGATTGTTACACTTCTTTTTTTGATTATCTGTATTTATTTCAAAATATTTTAATTAATTTTAATTTATGTTTTGATAAATTTTATGTTTGTTTACTTAATAGGCACCAGAAAAGAAGAAACCTACTGAAAATGAAAAAGTACCTCCAGTGTCAGAACCTGCTAGCAAAGAAAAAGTACTCAATTATTATTTTTTAATTTTGATATATTTTTATCAAATGAAATTGTTTGAATAATTTTTAAATTTTGAATTTATGCACCAGCATATTTTTTATCTAAAGATTTTAAAATATCTATATAATCTGAATAATCTATATTTTCTAAATAAATTATAGTCTTAGGAATTTCGAAAACAACTTTCAGAGAGGGAAAACGTTTTGCTCGCCAAAATTCTGTGTTAGAAAGTTAGTGTGCTAAATTGCCTTTCTGCTCTGGATTCATTTTTTGATTTTTTATAAATATATTTCAAGAATTTCTGTTTATAGTAAATTTTATAAATACAGTTATAATTGTTAAAATATATTGTTAAAAATAAATCTTGACAAATACATTTTAAATTATATTCCTTAGTTGAAAATTGTTGGTTTATAACTTGCCTTTGTATTCTTCAAATTTATGGAGGTGGAGTTGAAGAACATTTTAAACAACAGGCTTAAAAGTTTTACAGAATTTTTTTCTGTTTGTTAAATTTCAAATCAATATTTTATAATAGCATTAAACTTTCACTTTTCTCTTCTTACATTCTGAAAAATACACAAGCACTATTATATTTTTAAAATGTCAATTCAAAATTGCTGTTGTTTATTTCACACTGAGTATTAATCTTATTGACACAACAGTATATTTACAATAAATTATAAAACTATGAGAATCAATAGAAAGATAAAAAACAATCTGCTTTTTAAATGGATGTTTTCTTTTAAAAAAGTCTGATTGATTTAAATCTTAGATTCCCAACATTTTTTTGGTCATTGTTTACTTGCAAGTCAAAAAATATTTAACGTTGCCTTACAAAAAAAAGAAGAAAAAGAATTGTTAAATAAATATTTAATAAAATGTTTTTGCCCCTTTTTAAGTCTTTTCATATTTTTGTTGTGACGCACTTTCTACAGCTACATCTTTAAGTTACTGAAAATAACTGAGAGGTGTAGCAATAAAAATGTAATGATGACCGACGTTATATTGGAACATTTTTTTATTCTAATTTTGAGGAAAATAACTCATATGTAAAATTTTAATTGTTTGTATAAAAGTAAATTCGGTGAATCATTTTTGAAGTTCAATTTAAATTTTCATTTAAATATTATTTTTCTTAAATTTCATACAAAATTTGTAATGATTTTTATGTTTAAATTTTTTTTATTTTAGTATTTTTATTTTGGTATTAGTAATTTTGACAAGTATACATAAATTAGTCAGCATCATTCAATGTTAACATATATCAGAGCTGATTGTGCTCCGGAAAAAATCCGGATTTCTGGATTTTTCGCTAACCGTGATCCGGAAGTTTCCTGAGATCGAAGGTTCAAATGTTTAAAAAAGTCATTGATCACAAAAGTTTCCGGAAATCAAATTTTCAAAGGTAGAACTTGAAAACACAGTTTATTTTATTTGTTTGTAAGGGAGAGCCTGATACTTTATAAGCTTATATTCAAGATTAATATGCATTTTTTATCAGTAAATAGTTATTATAATAAACTCAAGAAAGAAACACATATTTGTAAATTTCAATTACTTCTCCAGGTTATCATAAATATGTGTAAAATTTTAAATATATTTTAAGTAAACTAAGAAGCATTGAGAAAAAAGAAAAAACCTTGTTGAAATTTTTTTCTAATTTTTCGATTTAAAATTTTTTTTTACTCAAGTAATTTTCCCGAATTTTGACTTGGGCTCACAATCACCCCTGATACATTCACTCCTCTTTGTTTATAAACAAAAACCATGTGGAGGATATGACCTCATAAGAAAGAGGTGACATCATCATCATAAAGGAAGTGACATAGATTGTTTTTAAATGAGTTACTTGTTCAGTTGGGTGCTAGAACTAGAAAAATCATCTAGTTTTGTGTGTATGTGAATGCTATGTATTTAAAATTGTTTTTGTAAATGTTTCTGCTGCAGAGTTTATTATTTTTTTGTTGTTGCTACGAATGTTTTAATATTAGCTTTTTTTAATTAACAGCTTTTATTCAAAAAAGTATTAGTCCTTATTCAGTATTCAGTATAAAGTATTAGTTACAAGTAAATAAAATTTAGTGCTTTTGATTCAACTAATTTTGGATGTTTAAAGGAAATTTTTCGTATTTTTGATATGAATTCTTTTTCTCTTTTCATTAATATTAAAGACCATGAAAAAATGGTGCATGGCTTAGAAGAACAAATTTAGAGCTATATATAATGAACTCCTTCATATAACGTACCTATCATTATTAGCTTTGTTACACAGCAAGGAATAAAATGGGCAGGTCATATTATCAGAATGGATGAAGACCGTGCCATAAAAAGAGTTTTCAACGCCAGACCAGTTGGCACACGAAAAAGAGGCAGGTCGAATTTGAGATTTGTGGATGGCCTAGAAAAAGACTTTTTGGTCTTTAAAACTAAAAACTGTAAATGCTAGCAGGAAAAAGGCTGGACTGGAAAAATTTTTTAGGGAAAAAAGGCCAAGGTTCACCCTGGGCTGTCGAGTTATTGATGATGATTAGAAACCGTAATAATAGGACTAAATTTTTTTGTGACAAACAGACCGTATATTTTTTTTGTAGAATTATGCAAGACTAACTTGTTCATTATTCTTAATTTTGTATAGACGGCTGTCCGAGGAGTTATATATATATTTTTAAATGTTGCAATCTGACTGAGATAAAATTAAAAACTTTCTATGTACACAAAATCGGAAAAACTCTCTGCAAGCAATTATACCCAATTACCTCTTAGATATCACAATGAATAATTAATTCTTGAAACTAGTTTCAACATTTTAGTTGCCACCTATTTTGGCGAAATTTGTTTGAAAATCACCGATTTTTTTAAGAAAAAGTTTTTATTTTTAAAAAATCTATAAATCTATATTGATTATTATAAATATGCTGAAGATATATGTGATGTATATGTGAATGATATACGTGACTGAAAGTCAAATACGTGGCCTGTCTAAAATGTATCCGACCTTTGACCAGAAAAAATATTCAGAATACCTGACGGAGTTGGGACCGTAATCCCCTTCACAGTAGGGCCCTTGTGCTTGCACACACTTAGCTCACCGATCCTTCCACTGCTGGAAACACCTCTGGAAGTGGAATGGAGTTCAGCTCCGTCGTCGCGTTTTGCATTATCTCCTCTCTACTCTCAAAACGGGATCCTTTCAGTGGCGTCTTCAATTTTGGAAACAACCGGAAGTCACAAGGAGCCATGTGTGGAGAGTAAGGAGGTTGGCGAACTGTTGTAATTCCATATTTGGCTAAGAAAGTTTGGATCAATTGGGATGACTGTGCAGGGGCGTTGTCATAATGCAAGTGCCAGTTGTTCGCTGTCCACATGTCTGGTCTTTTGTACCGAACTGCGTCACAGAGTCGCCGGTAAACATCTTGATAGTACTCTTTTGTCACTGTTTATCCTGCCTGTGCGTATTCGTGATGCACAATTCTACGGACATAAAAAAAAAAGTCAGCATCACCTTGATTTTGCTTCGCACCTACCGCGCTTTCTTCGGCCTTTGAGGATCTGGATGCTTCCATTGCGACGACTGTCTTTTTGTTTCTGGAACGTAGCCGTACGCCCATGACTCATCTCCAGTTATCACGGTGTTCAGAAACCGAGGATCAGTGTTGGCGTTGTCCAGAAGGTCCTGTGCAACGTCTAGCTGCACTCTGAGCAGTTTGGGGCCTGCCACAACGCTGCTCACTCTCCGCTGATATGCAATCATCTTTGAATCGGTTGAACCACTCCTTAATTTGTGTTACACCCATCGCTTCTACTCCAAACACCTGCTGAATCTTACGAAGTGTTTGACTTTGAGAATCACGAAGCTTTTGACAGAATTTGATGCTGTGTCTTTGCTCAATTTGTTCAGTCATCTTGCAAGAAAACTAAATCCGATGAACACTACGAACAGCACCTTACTTGACCTCCACCAGCTAGCGACTTGCACAAGCAAACGCAATGAAAAATTTAAAGCATGTGCATTAAGGTCCCTCTCTCCACCGTGCACTGTGGGGCCGCCTTAGAATCACTACTTTGCCCGGGAAAAAATTAAGGTCGGATACTTTTTAGACAGGCCTTGTACAATGATGTATCCCAGAAAAAGTGTGGCTGTGCGAAGCAGAGAGTGAAATTATCATATCAAATCTCTGTAAGATTAGTCTGCAAATTAAAATTTGAGAATTTTCAGCTTTTTTTTTTTTAAATGAGTTGTACTAAAAAATTGGTTCTGGTGTTAAAAATATTGATTGCAAGATAAAATGGGGAAAATTTGACTGCTTTTTGTTTATAATGAGTTTTACTGAAAAACTTTCCGCGATGGTGAAAAATTTTCTGCGAACTGCATTTGTGCGTTTGTGTATATTATACATTGCAATTCATGTCTTACAGGCTGAAATAGCCTGGTTAGAAGAACGTTGAGTCCATGTCCAAGAAGTTGTGAGTTCAATCCCCCGCCGGCTGAAGAAGGTTTCCCAGATTTTACTTGAATATTTCAAAGTAAAAATGTTTTAAATCATAGTTAGCCAGACAGCCTAATGTGGGCCAGTGCCTTCCTCTGAGATTCCTCTTCCCATAACGGCTTCCGATTTATCTTTGATCTTTTATTCTTTTCATTAATTGCAACAAAGGACAACTCCACCGAGTATACCCATCTCAACCGCAGCCTTCCACGCTTTCTTGTTCCTGTGGGTCTAAAGAGCAATATCTTTTTAATTGTATTGTCATTACTCATTCGAATCAAGTGGACCATCCAATTCATTCTATTTATTTTTATGTATTTAATAATATCGGGTTGTTTATGAATCTTGTACAGTTCAAAGTTAAGTCTCCTTCTCCAGTTATTGTTTTCATTTACACCACCAAGTTCTACTCCTCAAAATTTTTCCCTCAAATATTGTAATACAATTTTCCTTTAGTTTTCTCATTCTCCAAGCTTCAGAAGCATATGTCAGGACTATGTCAATTTTATAGTCAGTACAATTTTAAAAAATTTTTTTTTCAAGTGTAGTCCAATTTTACTAACACATCTTTTTTATTTTTTTTTATTTCTTTGGTGGTTAAAGTTCTTGTTTTTCTAAAAATAGAATATGTTTTAAATTTGTTTTAAAAAAGTGATTTAAATTATTAAATAATTAAATGTGTGTCGTTATAAAAAAAACTGAAATATTTTTAAAAAAATTTCTATGCAGTCTTACAAGAAAATGGGAATGCCTCTACCAGGACTTGTTGCAAAGAAGCCAAAAGATTCTATATTTGAAGACAGTGACAGCTCTGAGCAGGTACAAACACAGTTATTTCTTCCTAAAAATGGTTTTCACCTTAGATGTGTTACAAGTACTGTTTAAAGTTGTGTTTTTATAAAAAGGATGAATTTTTTTAAGTACAATATTTTATATATATATTTTTGCATTAAATTATCAAGAATGAAGTTTGTGGAAACGAAAGGCTAAGTTGGTTGATGACTTATAAAAATAAATCTATACTCATTAATCTATACACATTACATTATCTTTCCAGACAAATCCAAACTTTTAGACAAAACTTATGGAATTTTTAAAATAAAAGAAAACATATTGTTTAAGATTTAAAAACTCATTCTTGTTATAAACAACATATTGCAATCTTTGCAAGTCCCTTAATCAGCTTGTAGTGTATCTACCACTACAAAAAATATAATTCCAATTCACTAGTATATAAAACGTGTTAATTCGATTCTACTGTGGGGTACCTTTTCATAGATAAAGGTTGAGGTTATCGATAACTTCTCTCCCCACATTGGTGACCTTCGGACGTGATGTGAACATGCCTATCTCGACAGTAACATCCTTTTCGATCTGAACACGCCTACTTTGATGGATTACCCACATTGAGCAGTTGACTTGTTACTTGTGACTGTGACATTATCCACCTCCTCGTGCCTTTGCTTCTCAGTCTCGATCACACACGACGTACAACATATACACTCGACTTCTAAAGGCAACATAAGAGCGACCACGAGCGTGAACTTAATAAAGCTCTCACGATCAGCACTCTAATGGTGATCTTAATGCAGCTCTCCCATCTTCTGATAGAACAGCAATGAATCAACTAGTGGTATCTGTTCATCGAATTCTATCACTGATATAATTTTGGTGGGGGAGTATTCTAGTGTATCTACCACTACAAAAAATATAATTCCAATTCACTAGAATATAAGACATGTTAACTCGATTCTATGGTGGGGTACCTTTTTATAGATGAAGGTTGACATTATCGATAACTTTTCTCTCCACAAGCTTCTTCATAAAACATGGTTACTCTATTTTAGCTACGCTTAGTTGAAACAAGGATGTAGTTTATTTCAATAATTATTATAAACTGTTATGGTAAATGTATGCCAATTTCTTTTTTTAAAAAAAGGAGAAATATGATTTTTAATTGTTTTTAGGGGGATAAGAAAACTAATATTCTGCCTTCAACTCGGCCCACAAAAGAAAAGAAAGAAATTAGCTTGTTTGATGATGATGACGATGAAGATGATATCTTTAGTCAGGTAATGGAAACTTTTGGTGTAATTTATTTTTTCCTTCCTTATTTGTTTGGAGATTATCCAAATTAGGAAAATTCATCAAAGCTTACAGATCATTATATCATAGTCATGCTTAAAAAATAATGCTTCATATTGAGTTTTAATGACTCATTTTTATGTTTTGTTTAATATAAACTTCTTTAACGTAACTTCTTTCATTGTTACATAATTCAACTGAGTTACATAATTCAGCTGAAACGTTCAGGACAGACCCTATCTATTTTTGACCACTTTTGGTAGGCACAGAATTTTTCCATAGACCATCCTTTTTGAAGAAAACCTTTAGGAGAGACCATCCAAACCTTTCCCAGTGACTGGATAAACATCTGCCCCAAATGCAGAAAAAATCAAATGAGGAAACACGAGAAAATATCAAAGCAAAAAATATTTACAAAAATAAGTAGATTAAAATGTATTCAAAATATTTGTTTAAAGCTCATTGAGAGGCAAGCGCTGTATCCCCTGAGTCACCATGGACGCTTAGTTTGCATCTCTTAGTAGTATGCTACATGTATGCTATTCCAAAAGTTGTCCTGATTTTTCTGAAATATGTTCTTTCTTTGGACCACTATGACTCCTGTAATTGTCTTGTGACAAAATAAAATTAAAATCTCAATAATTATCTAATAAAGTATCTAAGAAAAATAAATAATTTATTAATTAAATAGTATTGTATTATGAAAAAGGGAGAGATTTCATAGTAAGGAGTGTTATAATATGCTGTAAAATGTCTTGGCAATAATATAAAAATATCTCACAAATAAGCATACTTTAAAACATCACACAAAACTTTGTACTGATCATTGCCTAGAACTACTTTTTTTCTCTCTGTTAAAAAAGGGTTGGATTCAGATATAAAGGGGCCTAAGGTTAATGTGTAACTTGGGACCCAGTCTATACCCATTGTTATTTAGACTTCTCGGTTTTTAATTAACTTGTCATATTTTTGCCAACCAAATAACTCCAAGAAATTGTAAGTCTTTTGTAACTTTTTGCAGAAAAGTAGTTGGTAAGCCAAATAACTGATAGATATTATATGATATAACTATATGTTTGTCATTTATTAATTGGGTATGCAACATATTTTGTGCCTATAATTTATTATTCTATAACATTGCATAACTTTTTTCTTCTTCTTTTAGAAACCTAAACTCTTTTCACCGGGAAAATCTCCTTCAGTTAAAAATAAACCTGAAGATTCCCCTACAGTCAAAACTGAAAAAGTATGAATCTGACTTTTATGTATAATTGGCAACAAAAAAAAATTTTTCTATTAATTTTTTTTATAATTTCAATGTTTTTCTTCCCCCCCCCCCAGGTAGTTACGAAGAAAGAAACTCCTCCTGTGAAAGAAACTGCCCCCAGTCTATTTGACGGTTTTGAGGAGGTAAGATAAAAATAAAGTCGTATCTTCTTATTTTGTAAATACATGCTATATTTCATGCATTGAAATGTGTATTATAAACCAGTTACCAAATTCTAAATATTTTAAAAGTTTTTTTTGAAGTTAAAAGATTTAAAAATGCTGTCGAAGCCTAATTTAAGAAATTTTTTGGGTTTCAGAATTTCACGTATTAAATCCGATTTACTTGTGATATCGGAGTATAAAAAAAAAAAAAGAAAGAAAGAAATTGCTTCAATCTTAAGCACCAGCCTTAGTATACAACCATACGCTTCCTCAACCCGTTTTTTCTGTTCCCTTCAACCAGATCTTCTCCACTCTTGTGAGAGCGATAGACAAATATATGAAGAATGTGCAGGATGTGGATGCTGTGGAAAAGATTTGGTCCAGCCTCCTCCATAATCCTTTTTCCATGGACCTTCCTTGGCAGATTTTGATAATGGTCACAGCCATCTTCACGATCACCTTCACCGATTTGGTGCTTTGGAATCTTCTGGCTGCAGTCTGTGCTCTGCGGGAGAAGGGATGAGCCTTGAACGTTTGACAAGTTGTGTCTTAATGACCATTACTATTTCACCTATTGACATTTATCTTCTGAAGGCTTTATAGCCCGAATGGCTCATTAGGCCATTCCCCTGGTGTAGGGAGAAAAAAAAAAGCACTATATAAGAACAAAAATCCACTACTAGAAATTGTATATTTTTTATTCAAAAGCTAAAAATATAGTGAATTTCGAATGTCCTTATTCAGTTTATTCATTTGCCTGGAAATTCAACTGTTTGAAACAATTTTTTAATTCTACTTTTGAAAGCTGTGTCCCAAGATTGTCTCCCCAAAATATAGAACATCAAACCGGTTGGCTTTATAAGGAATTTTTGTTGCACAAACTGTGGGGATGAATATTGGTAGTTGTAAATTGAAAATTTGGTCGGTTACAAAATAAACAAAAGAACTTTTTTCTTTTGATTCATTAGAAATATTTTTAAAAATGCAATATGTCTGGAAAAAGTTTTTTTTCTCGTTTCTTTTGAAATTGCTTATTAATTTAGATTTTATTATTTGTTAAATGGTTCTTATTTTCTTCAGTTTAGTTGAGGGAAAAAACTTTGTTAAATTAGAAATTCAGTCAATAGTAATTAAATAAATCAGGGTACAGACTGTATGGAAAACGGTAAAGTTTAAAATTTAGTGACTAAGTTCCATAGGACACATATCAGTAAATAAAAAAAATTATAACTGTTGAAAAAACGAAATTATTCTTTTAACAAAGGAAGAAATTACACAAACATATACAGCTATATTAGGTAGTATATCGGAGAACTCTTAAAGAACGCTATACCTCGGGAAAACTCATTACTTTGAATCATCTAAATAAATCATTTAAGTTTTAATGTTTAGAAAAAGTGTATTCAGGTAAACATAGAGTAACTCATAAAGTTTAAAATGCTGAAATTTTTTAAGAAAATATTCAGAAGAAACCAAATTGCAGAAGGGTTACCTAGGGTTACACAGTGGGAAAGTTTCTGGCAATAAATTGCTTGCATTTTGGTAACTTGAAAACATTTTTCTGCACTTGAAATTTTATTGTTTGTTTTAGATTTGAATTCACTTTTCTCTACACTGTAAATTTTAAAATTCCTAAGTAGGCAATAAAGAATTTGCTATTAAAATTTCATCTGCCTTATAGCATCCTCTTATCCTCATTACATGTATGTTAATCAGCGTACTTTGCACTAGAGCTGCCCGATGGGTTATTGGCGACGATCTGGGCAACATCCCTGAAGATGATCTGAAAACCTACCGTCAAATTTTAGTGCTCTGCAGAGCGGATTTCTCCTCTGCTTTGGTAGCCTGACAACTTCCATGTGAAGTAAACTACTTTACAGTATAAGAGTTTAGCAAGGATAAATACCGCACAGCCTTGGTCTTCTCTAAGGCTGGTCAAAGTGATAGCACTGCTAGTGATCAACAAAATTCTCACTGACTACTGATAGTGGTGTTTGACTTTTGTGATCTATTAGAAACCTCATTGTACGGAAAAGATCCTCCTGGTGAACAATATGCTCTTCTATTTCAGTTTTTTTTTAACGAAAAGTATTTGACATTGATTATTTATTTTAATGTGTTTTTTTTTTTTAAACCTGCTAGGATGATAAGGCTATGTTTCCTGTACCCACAAAGAAAGCTGATACATCTTTGTTTGAAGAGAGTGATAGTTTTGATCTTTTCAAACCAAAAGCTGTTGAGAAGCAAAAAAAAGAAACTATCAAACCTTCACCTACAACAGTAAGTGATCATTTTAAACTTTTAAATCATCCTTATAATTTTTTCCGATTTTTATCATTTGCACTGAACACCATTTCACTTTCTTTTAAAATTTTTATTATTAACCTGTTCAGGGTCTTATCACATATAGCTGATCAGACATTTATTACATCATGGCCTTGTTACCACATGAGAAACGATCCTTTCTAACTTCAGTGGCCCATGATTACTCAGAAGTGAACTCAATTCATTATGCTCGTATTATATTTTGTATTAGCATGTATACTATTGTCCCACAGTAAACTGTTTTCAAAGACACAGTTCCTAGTAGAATACCGAAGTCAAGCATCACTGGCTGCGGTCAGTAGGCGGGTGGGTGACCACCGACCTGCGTAGGGACCGAGGATGTGAGATATTGGTCCTCGTTAAACTGTTCTACCTTAACGTGCTCGACTTTGCTCGCAAATCGTTGAGCCATCCCCTCTGTAGAGGTCCAAAATTGTGATGGCATGTCTTCGGATCTCTTCCTCAGGGATGTTTTTCAGTTCGTCCATCGCCAATAGCCCATTGTGCAGCTCCAGTGCAACATACATAAAGTACCCTATGTATACTCTCAGAGCATGCAGACCTGGGGAAATGCTTTTTTTGCCTGCTCTGAGCAGGTTAGTTTACTTTTGTGTGTAAAGAGAAAACCCTTGCACACAAAAATCCTGATAATAGAAATTCTGATCATTTACCAAGTAACTAAAATTATCATATCTCAACTGGAGCTCTGTGTCTGATGGCATTTCAAGTTTCAATTCTTTGTTGGCCATTTTTAGCAAAATTTATCACTAAAGGGAATTTATACTCAAACAACATTTCAATGACTTTTAAACTTGCTACAGTACTCCAATTATAACTAGAGCTGTAAACCTGAAGAGGATAAGAGCTTCAATCATTTCCTGCCTGCTTCAGATAAATTTTATTTTGTAACTAGCGTTGAACAGTCTAACTAATTTTTTTGTTTTCGTTTTCAACTATCAATATTTAATTCCATAGCCTTGTTAATTTGAACCCAACCTAAAAGACTAAATTACTCCTGGATCAATCATTGAGAAAAACTAACTGTGTGAAGGACTTTTTGAAGGAACTGATTCTCTTTTGAGTAACATGAGGAAGAAAACGACGAAGATTAACTTGACAGCAAGGGGACTCTTACCAGTAATCCATCTACTATTGAGGATATTTTACGTCAGCACTGTGATCAATGGGAGTAGAATTTGTATTGACCTGCCATCATCGGGATTTGAACCTGGATCACCTTATTGGGAAATAAGTGCTCTATCTCCTTAATTACCACACCTCAGACAAATTTTATTGCCAAATGCATTTTATTAGCTATCAAAGTTTTGACCACTTTCTAATTAGCTAGAGTGATTAAATATCAACTCTCTGTGTGCAAGTTAATTTTTTGCTCTGCTAATTCTCAATCCAATTGTTTCCTTGTTTCTATCGGTAGTTATCATTAATCAAAATTTTGACCCTTGTATGACTTGCTAAAGTTTTAAATTTCAACTTGAGGATGGTACTTGATGAAACTTCAAGTTACAGTTGTTTCCCCGCCACCCCGCCTCAAAAACTTATTTATTGCTATACTTTAACCAAATAGAATTTGTAGTTGAACCGAATTTTGAAACTCCTAAATTAATTTCAGTGTTCAATTTTAACAGGGTGCGTAGCGTTTGTAAAAAGTACTTAAAGGTGCTTTTTTGGGGATTTTGTTTTTAAAAGCTTTTAAGGGTGCTTTTTTCAGCTGGCGTTTTTAAAAAGTGCTTTTTTCCGAATAATTTTTTCTTCCCTTCAGTGATATCTGGTGGATCCCATGCATTTCACGAAAAATGGGGAGTTTGCTACGTAATCATTCACGCGGACTTCATGTCATACCCACGTTATGACTTGCGCATGCGCGCACACTTCAAACCAAAACCCGAGTGCTCCAATTCGGATAGAGAATATCAGATCCTTATGAAATGCTTTTCTTTTTAATTTATTTTAATTTTATTCTTGTTTACTTTATTTTATTTTACTTCTAACACTTTTTTTGACGTAGGGGGTAAGGGTACTTTTGTTCTGAGTTCAGGGTCAAGTTGAATTCACTCAGTGATGTGGGAAAGTACTGATTGTTTCGATTTACGCCCGTTTCTTTTCTTTCTTTTTTTTAACGCGAAAACTGTTTATAAAAAGTTTTTGTTTTTCAATAATATCATTGATTGAATATGAATTTTTTGAGTGCTTGAAAAGTTTTGTAAAGTGCTTATTTTTGATTCAAAGATTTGGCTACGCACCCTGTTTAAACTGAATCTTTGTGCTTTTTACCAAACAAGTTACATTTATTTCCTGACTGTTAATTACTACATTATCACCAAGTAGAAATCATCCTTCAAAATTTTTTGACCTCTTTCTAACAGACGGATATAAAACTGAAGAAAGGAAAACAAAAAAATTATTTTTTTCTCAATCTTGAAACAAAAAGTGTAGGATGAATCACTTTCATAATAAATTTTTATCACCACGAAAAGCTCCTTCCAAATCTTTTGAAATCTTTAAAATCTTGCACTTCAGGTTTTTCATTATGTGTCTAACTTAACTATGTTTATTTTCTTCTTTAATGCTCTCTGAAAAATATAGTTTTGAGAATTTATATTTTATTTCATCACTTAAAATTAAACATGAAAAGCTCTTTTAATGCATTATTCTAATGATATCTAACTTGACTCGGGGAACAGAGCATTCGCTGTCCTGGGAAGTGAACCGAGTTCGAATCCCAGCAATGGCTGATTGATACGAATTCCGCACCCGGCTCCCACCGACCACAGGACTGGCATAAAATATCCTCAGTTGTCGACAGATCATGGGTTAAGAGTCCCTTGCCGTCAGATGGGAAATTTTTGTGCTTTTCCTCTCCGTGTAACATAAAATGCCGGTTAGCTCCATCAAGAAGTCCTCCACATAGCCAAATTTTACCCAATACTTGATCCAGGAGTTCCCTTGTCTTTTGAATTGGGTTCAAAATTATAAGGCTTCGAAGTTAAACATTAGTAGTTGTAAACTCAAAACATTTTAGTTGGCTGTTCAGCAAGAGTTATAAAATAAAATGAAACCCAATTCACATTAGATATTTATTTGGCTTCTGTTATGTGTATCATTTGTAGCTACATTTTGTCTTCTATCATGGTGCGTAGCGGTTTTAAAAAGTGCTTATTTTCAATTTTGTTTTTTAAAAGCCTTTAAAGATGTTTTATATCGGGTGTTTTTAAAAAGTGTTTAATTTTCCATTTTCGAGAAGGAGATTTTTTCTTTACCATGTCTATTTTCGCCATGCATTAAGGCGTGCTTTTCACAATGTTCTATTAAGCATTTTCGCCACATTCAACCACAAACCATTTCGGTGTACCTTCGGTTGGTGGCGTTTGAAAGCGCTAATCGTTTTACATGTTTGAGGAAATGCTTGCATGCCCGCATATGATTCTACTGAGCTTGGTTCGGTAAGATTATTGCTCTCTCATGTGCAACTTTTCTGCATTTTGCAAGATAATCTCAATTTCAGGCTTCATTTTCCACCCTCTGATATGGAACCGAAAAATCTTTTGATCAGTTTATAAATCAAAAAAAGAGTTCTTGGTCAGAAACTAGTTATTTTATGATCATGTAAAGTCTTTGAAAATTATTTTGCATTTTGTTAATGTGTATAGTGCTTAAAAATATTTTTTGAGGGCTTAAAAAGTACTTATTTTTTGTTGGAAGATTTGGCTATGTGCCCCGTCTTTGTATATTCAAGAATTATTTAGCTACTGTGTCATGTTCTAGATCTTATATTTCTTTCTCTTTTAGAAGGATGATACGCCCGTGTTTTCCTCAGAAGTTACTAAAAAAGCTGATACTTCCTTATTTACAGAAAGTGATAATTTCGATCTATTCAAACCAAAAGCTGTCGAGAGACAAAAGGTAGAGCCCCCTAAATCTGCCCCCACACCTGTGAGTTTAAAAGTTTTTTTTAAATTTCTTTTTACCGTATTTCATTTCATAATCATTTTGTTTTAAAAAAATTTTATGTTTCATGATTTTTCAGAACTTTTTCTTTAATTTTTTTTTAATTTTCATTTTATTTTTAATTATTATTATATATAATTATTAGTTTTAAATCTAAATATTTTTATTTCAGATTTTCAAAAAAAAAAGTTGCTTGAAAAATATTGAAAATACTTTTTGTAACATGGCTATAAATTTTTCATTCAAGATTTTAAGTTTTCTATCCCTCTTTAACAGTTTTTATTTTTTTATCTTTTCCTATTAAATATACTTCTACGAGTTGCCTGTTATAAAATTTCTGTCTTCCTTCACAAACTCAATTTTCCACAGTTCATCCCACTTTACAGCTTTACCTTTCCTTAGCTGACTTTATAAGCCTCGCTCTGAAACCACCCTATTCGTTTTTTAAAAAAAATTTTTAAGCGTAAATCATGCACAAAACAGCTGTTTTGAAGGGATAAAGAAAATGTGTGTGGAGTCATTGATTTTCATTTACTTTCGAATTATATGGCAAAGTATTTATTTTAATTTTAATTTCTGATATGGTTTTTTTTCTTTGAAAAAAAAAAAGACCAATCTAAGTCTACACTACGCAGAAAAAGCGAAACCAAAGACTACGATAACACATTTGTTCTGCCTTATTTCTATAGTTGTATTCCGGGGGTACCCCGGAATTCCAGATTTTTCGTATCATTCTTCCGTGTCTTAGAACTAGAATCAGGGCAGACGATTTTTGCGCGAATATCGTAAAATTCCTCATATTTCAAGATTAGTGGTTTGCGGACTTACACAAATCAAAAAACCATAATCCGACAAAATTTTGCAGCTTTTGCTAAATCCCGTTAATAAGACATTTACATATGTTCTTCTGCCAATTGCGACTTACGAGAATACTACAATGTTTGGTTTGGTGGATTTTAGACAGTTTGAATGTTTGGAACTGCGTCGGAATTTGCTGATATCGTGATTCTTATTCAAGTGATTTTAATATCAAACATCGATTTTGGCATTTTCTTGATTTAAAAGCTGCCCATTGCGATTCATATTCAAGCGATTTAAAAATCGTACATTGCGATTCGTGTTCATGCGAGTTTGAAATCCAATCCCGTAATTCATTAAAAATGCAATATTGCAATTCGTGATACATCAAACATCGATTTTCGTATTTATACGTGATTTAAAAACTACGCATTGGGATTCGTGTTCACGGGATCTAAAAATTAAGCGCATTGATTCATATTTACGCTAATTAAAAATTCAATATCGCATTTTTTCCCATACTTTTAAAATCCAGTATCGCGATTCGTATTCACACGATTTTAAAATCCAATATTGCAATTCTTGTAAGAAAAAGTAAATTTTTTCTTGTATAAGTTACTCTAAAGGTATGATATTTTGCATTAATAGGTAATTTAGTTACAAATGTTTGGTATAAAACATATGTTAAATATGAAACATGTATGGTATATGCATTGATATCGATTTAATTGCATGCAAAAATTTTTTGGTTTTTTACTTCGTGCCCCTGTTAATTTTGAACTGAAGTTAACAACTAGGTTTCAGTTTTGTAATTTTAAGAGTTTAATTGATTATTATTAAATTTACAAATAAAAAAAAATATATATTAGTGAATAAATGCATTTTTTGTTTTAAACAAATAAAAAGTTTTGTTGAATCCTTGAATAATTTGCATTTTTAAAAAGCATTTCAAATTTTATTTTTAGGTTTCCAAACCTAGTGAAGCTTCTCTTTTCAGTAGTGCAGATGAATCTGATGGGGCTACTTCTACTAAATTAGCTGTGAGTTATTTTAATATTTTTTTTATATAAGTCTGTGAAGAAAAACATTATTTTTACCTGTTTTTTTTAAATTGCAACAAGCAGAAACAACTTTTTAAGGAACATAATTTTTTTTTTAATTCACTATTGGGAAATCTAACAAATTGAAAAGTTTGAGTATGAAAATATATTTGATTTGATTAAATAAAATAATCTCACAGTGATTAAATATAATAATCTTGTGTGTAAATTAGTATTAAAATGCAGTTTATGGTTGTATGGTTATTAAAATACTAGTTCTGTGATGTCAGAATCTCTTTATTACTGATATTTAGTTCCCAATTCTTCTAGATGTTTTTGTAGTTTACTGGATTTTACCTGTTCTTCTGGCTTTAATCAAAATTTCTTCTCCTTTCTATATATTTTAGAAAATTCTTCAATCTGCCTGAAAAGAAAAACTTAATAAAATCCCACACAAAAATTAAAGATATTTTTTGAGGTTGTTTTGAGGTGTCAAGGTTGATTTGAGATTTATTTGCAGTTGATTTCAGAAACATCCTTAAAAGATCACCCTCCCAAGGTGTATGAAGTTATTATATTTGCACTTGAGGTTGATGGTTTAGAGTAACCCAGCTTAGGGAGGCTGTTTTTGAAGTGTATGGAGTTTTTCCCCACACTTCAAGCAAATAGCACATATATTTGAGGTGTGAATAATTTCACTCAATCTAAACTTAAATTATTTCTGAGTTATATATGAGGTTGATTTTGTGATATGTAAATAAGGTTGAAATTGAGGTTTAATATTTATGGTTCTAAATATAACCACATTTTCTACCTCAGATGTATTTTTTACATCTGGCAACCTCAAAAACATGTTTTTTTGTAAGGAATAAAGTTTTTAATTAGCTTATTACTTGTTTGAGTATTTGAAAAAATGAACTGCCAAATAATTTGAACAACCAAGTTTTATAATTATCACTTTAAGCTTTTTTTCGAAGAAAAAAAAATAATAAAATTTTTTAGTTTCTTTATTCTGAATTCTCTGTTTTTAAATTTAAATTTTTTTAATAACTATCTAAAATGAGTTCTATATCTATTTCCATTCAAAATTATGGAATCAAGAATGTGTTGAAAACATTTTAAAGTTTGTTTAATGTAAATCATAAATGGAAAATACGGTCAAGTTTAGTTGACTTGTTTAAATAAATGCATAATATACATTAAGACCATTGTTAGGTTATATTTACAAAATATCCTTTTTAATACTTGGCTTTTTTTATTACATTTAGTCTTTTGTTTAATTTGATAATTTTTATCTCTAGTTGATTTGTTTAAATAAATATAATTCATTTTAGAAATCATCATCACCTGTAAAAACTGCTCAAGAGGCTGAAGATGGTGTTCTGGGATTTGATGTCCCTGCAGATAGTTCGAAAACATTGAATGTGATCAGCAAAGTAATGCAATCATTTTTTCTAACTTTCTTAGCACATGATTAGATTTTTATCTGGGACTTTTTTTCTTCATATTTGTCCATTTACATAACAAATGAATAGGTATTTCTTGTTAATTTGTAATATAATTATGAAGCATTACCTATTAATTATATAACATTTGTGATTGTAGTTAGTATCACTGTCTCTCAAAAGTTTAACATATTTTGAAGCAACAAATTTTGTTTTGCTACTCACTCTGACTATATTTTTGGATTTCAACTTCCAATAATGATTACCATATATCCAGTTGTATAAGTTAACAAAACATGTAAATATATTTTTTTTTTGTTTGAAACATTAAATGATGGCTACTAAAGCAGTTTTCCATTAAAATATGTTGCTTTTTTGCATAAATGATTTTTGCAAAGTTCTTGCACTTTTTTATTTTATTTTAGAATGATAACTATAAATTTTTTTTTTAAATATTTGTTGGGATATTTTTGGCCTATCCATGGATAAAGTGTTGGGAAACTTTTGTAAACAGCAACAAAAAAGCTTTTAGAAAATAAAAATAAATAAATGAATATGTGTATGAATAAATAAAATAGGCAAATGTGTTTATTTCCTCAAGTTAATTACTTCATTTGTAGTTATGGCTGAATGATATGTATTTTGGCCCTGGTTCACATTGCAGTGAGCATTTACTCAAGTTTATTAATTTATTTGCAGTGAGGGCTGGCTGATACATATTTTGCTCTTGGTTCACACCATTTGCAGTGTTGATGTAAGTAAAGTATTCTTATGATATTGTGCAGTAGAATCTTTCATGTTGGGCTAGCCATGGAAGGTTTTTGTGCTTTCCCTCTTTATGTACTACAAATGCGGATTAGTTCCATCAAAAAGTCTTCCAAGAATGCTAGAGTGTCCAATTCTTGATCCAAGAGTTCTAGTGTCTTTTGTGTTGGGTTCAAAATGACAAAGCTACAGAGTTTAACATTGGTCATAAACCAAAATGAGTCGGCTATTCAATCTGGTTATTAAAAAAAATGAAGGAAAAGTTGAAGGTGTATAACGACGTCAACATCTAAATGTTGGTTTTCTGTATACAATACCCAATCATGGCCAAGCAGTTAGTCCCGTTTTTCAAGGATTTATCTTTTACTTGTTGCTGTAGGATTGCCAGAAAATATTGGCTATTGGTCACAGGTTTTGAACAGCGTCTGAGTCTGTCATTCCAAACTTGGTTTGAATGTTTTTTTGCATCTCTAGTAATCATTTGATTTATTTTGTAGGATAGAGTCAAAATAGCATCGAAGAGAAGAAAACCTACCAGAAAAGGTCGCCTGGCGGCCATAGAGAGCAGCGATACGGACAAAGTGTCTGACGAGCCCACATCTTCTGCCCCAACTAAAAGCAGCCTTGGTCCCAGTGATGACCTGTTTTCAAATGAAGAGCCAGAAACTCATCCAACTCCAAAACCTGCATCAATCCATAAGTCCCAGGAAAAAAAGAAAATGGACCTCATGTCCCAACTCATGAGTGAAGCAGCATCTTCCAAAGTTCTAAAAAAAACACCCAAGAAAGTTGAGGAGGAAGAGGAGGAGGTGGTGGACATATTTGCCGAACTGGATGGAAAACGAGATGCAAAGAGTCAGTCCTTTTCTTTTAAATCTCCCATCGAAAGCACCGTCAAGAGCAAGTCTGATTTTGTCGATGACGATAAACCAAACGAAGAAGAAGTCAGTAGTGTTTTGGTTTCTGATGAGGCAGAAGATGATTTCTTTAGTGAACCCTCTTTTAGAAGTAAGAAATATTTATTTAATTAGAAAAAAAACTTTTTCATAACTGTCTTTACTTCCCAAAAAGCTGGTATTCATCTATCTAAAGCTGGGTAGACTTAAGCATAGCTGCCAACTCTTCTGGATTTTCCAGTAAACTACTGGATTTTGCCAGTTTCTCCTGATCTACTGTTTTAATTAAAATTCTCCTAGTTTTTGTACATTTTAGAAAATTCCCTAAAATTGATTAAGTTTCCTAAAATAATCCCTATTGAATTAGAATTTTTGTGCAGATTATTGCTCGCTTGCTTGAATATTTAAATAACTATTACTAATACAAAATGAAGCAAACCTCATTTATAGAAATCAGTTCAATACTTTTTTTGTTAAAAAATGTTGAGTTTATTTTTATTCAGAACTCTCTTTTTAAATTAATTAAAAAATTCTTTTAACTATTTTTGATGAATTAAATGCCTTTTAATATTAGAAATTTTGAGTACTACATAATAATAAAAGTATATTTAATGTCAATCATAACTAGAAAAATTGCAGTTTTTCTATTTTGATGTCTATAAAATTCCCTACATGCAAAACATTTAGTGCATTATCCCTTTCGCGCCGACTGTCACATATACGTGCCAGCAAGAAACACGCTCACTTCCCGGCCGACACACGCGCTTGCCAGAGCATCCTCTCGTTCACCCCCGGCTGTCACTCATTTGTGCCAGCGTTTTGGAACTTTTTGAAGAATAAATTTTCTGCCAGAAGATGGCATTGTATGTCCATATGGTTTCAGATACATGTAGATTTGACCTTCTACTTAATATGAGAGTACATTCACGTGGTTTATTGTGGGAAAGGAATGTTTTATGACAGCTCTTGAAATGTGCACATGGTATTTGTTTACAGTAAACGGGGGAGGTTTTTTCTCTCGCTACTTTCGATTTTCAGTTTAGTTTTTAGTGAATAGTTAGATCTTGTAGCTGGTTAGCTTGCTCCTGTTTTAAAATAAATATATATTTAAACAAGAAATAACTTAAGTAAATCCATAGAATCCATAAAAATATATATAAAGCATATGTCATTTGAATACTCTACAGAACAATATTAAACAACGCATTGATATTTCGGTAATTTCATGGAATTAGGCTAAACAGCAAAAAACCCTCTCGCCCTGGAGAGACACGCATGAGAGAGACTGCCGGCCTGAGTGGTGAAGCGCTTTTTTGCTTCCCGTCGTGAAAGGGTTAAGTAACAATTATCATGAAATATATATTATTTCGTAAAATCTACTGGATTTTTCTTTTATCTATGTTGGCATCTATACTTAAAGCTTCCACTAAGAATTAAACTTCAGTCCTTCCCAGTAACAATTCAATGCCTTAACCACTGAGCCATTACGGCTCATTAATTTTATTGCTCTGTCTTAAATTACTACATGGCTCTTACGGGTCAGGGAGAACCTTGAATTCTCTGGGAATTTTATTTTGACTCTAAAAAGCAGAGAATAGTCAGGGTAAAATACAATTTTTTTCAAAAATCTGGAAAATTCGTATATCATGCCTGGAAAATAACCTATCTCAGAATCGCCAGTAACACCAATAAGTCATTGATATTAGAGTAAGTAATTCTAGCATCTATTACAAATATTTACTGCAAAAACGTCACATGTTGGTGACACATGCTTTCATCCTTATTTGATGATATTTAAATGTTCACAAAATCTAATATTTAACATTACAAATAAAAAATAAAAGTTTTCTGATGAAAAATTGCACGGTATATGTAAAATATGGTCTGAAATTTTCTTCATAAACCTGGAAAAGCCAAGGAATTTTTTTTCTGAAATTAAGTTGGTACCCTGTAGTAATTTCGTTTTTGTGTGTGTTTAATTGTAAACTAAAGAAGGGTATTAGTTTGTTAAACTTGATTAAAAATATTTTCTTAATTTATAACTGATTTTTTTTAGAGTTTTGCCTCAGTTATATTATGCTTCTCAGAGCAAAGCGTACCAGAATTTGTATATATCGTATTGATATACCAGAATTGTTTGTATTATTATATCAGAATTTGTTTTTACAAAGATTGTCATTGTAAAGCAATAAAATTTATTTCATGCAAATGTGATAGGTCAGAATTCTTAGTATGAATTTGGTCAACTCAAATTACTTTTTGAAGAAGAAAATTGATTTGCTTTGAATTAAAATATTTCGAAAAATGTTTCTCATTTTGTAATCAATTAAACATTATATTACTTTTTTTTTACAGAATTTAGCAGCAGCATACCAAAGAAAGATCCTATATTAGATATGGTATGAATCTTTATATTATAACATATTCTATTTCTTGCATTCATGTTTCTATTCAAAAGGGTCTAAGTGACAAAATTTTTCAATAGTCTATAGTTATAGTTAGGGTTCTAACCAGCAATAAATATTTAGTGGTCCAGTAGGACCATCTACGTAGTCATTTAGTGGTCAACATGTAGTAGACAAAATTGCAAAAAAATAATCGAATCTTACGATTATATAATTCATGTTATGCTACACATCAAAAATATTGACATGTATAACACTTAAAAACCAATTTGGTTATTTATCCCATAATGATAGTATTCAATGAAATTAAGTGGAAAAAAAAAAAGCTAAATTGAAATTTGTATACTCTTTTGCAAATTCCAAACATATTTCGCCCCTGCTTATGATTTTAGCAACATTTGTCGCCATGTTCGTCCCCTAGTTATGGTTTATTATAGCTAGGGATCTAATAAAAAGAAATAATTGAAAATCTATTATTTCCAATTAAAACATCCATTTGCTTTTAGGTTCCCAAACTTATGAGTTTTGTGTATCCTTTCTAAATTTTTCGTAACGCTGTGTACCACTGATAAAAAAAAAGTATATTTAAAAAAAAAAAAAAATATTTCGTTCTAAATTTTGTTAATAAGTTTATTTGCATCAGTGAGAAGGATGATATTGTTTTTGCTGTGATAAAAAAAATGGCACAAAAGTTAAAAAAACACATCTAGCTGTTGACACCACTAATTATTAACTGTTAACTCTGCAAAAAATAGCCAATAGAAAAATTTGTAATCGTAAATTTTCATGGCTAGCTTTGTTTTTAAGTAAGTTGGGGTACGCGTACCACCCTGGGGGTACGCGTACCACACTTTGGGAAACATTGTATTAGACCAACAAAATATATCTAGAATTGTATCCTAACAGTGTTTTCATCATAGAAAAAAAATGGGTGAGAATTTCTAACCCTTTCTCAAAAATAGGGTGAGATTTCAGAAAGTTAAGTGAGATTTCTAAAAACTAAAAAAACACAGATAGACTTGAAAAAAAATCATTTCTCTTATTATAATACATTTTTACGTCTTCTATTTTTAAAGCATTGAATATTCTTGCTGCATCATCATAGAAGATTTTGCCTTTACTAGGTATTTGTCCATCTTACATTAGTGCATAAAAAATTTGAATGTCTTACATGAAAAAACCTTACCTACGGTAAACACGTGGTTGCAGAGAAATGTGTTCTGAAAGGGGTTCCGTGGTTCGGTTGTGTTCTGTTGTTCGAAAAGGTTCTGAACAATACTGGTAAATAGGGAAGCTAGATAATGGAGCAAATGTTGAAAATAATGAAAGATCCAGGAAGAAAAGTGAAACGGATTTTATTCTAAACAGCGTAATTCGAAGCTTCTTCCAAAATGAGAAAATTTGAAATTGATTTATAGAATGCGCGAATTTCTCGCAGTAATCATTTTTTAATGCGAGAAAAGAAAACAATATGCGAGATTTTCGCGTTCTCGCGCTGTAGTGAAAACACTGTCCTAAGGACATTTTTTACAAAGCACTTTTTATATAATATAAATTCCATCATATTGATTTGCAATTAACATAAGTTTTACTTAAAAAATGTAATCAACTAATATTTAGGTATTGTATATTTAATACTGCCTTTTCTTGAAGTTGCTAAAGAAAATAAATATGCTTTAAGACACAGTAACTTCATCTATGAATATGTTTGTAATATGAATATGTTTGTAATTTTATCTGTAAAATGTGGCATCAACATACTATTTTTTCTAACTATTATTTTCCATAATAACTTTCATATATCTTATGGAATGATGATAGATGAATTAATCAGGGATGATATTCAAAAATTTCATACTTCTCTCATTTTTTATTTTATTTAATTGGACAACAAGACAATATTTTTTTTTCTTCAATGTTTTCATTGGGATCAGAGTAAAACTCTGGAAGAGAAGGTTATTAGAAACTCTTTCAGTTCAGCCAGTTAGAATTAAACATAGAAAAATTAGGTCTCTTGGCTGAAAAAATAGGTCCCCTGTTCGATATCTTTTCGCTAGATTTCTCATAACCAAATAGACACATATTTTTTTAAATTAGTGATTGAATGAAAGATGTATTTTTCTTTAGGCTCAATTTATTTTGAATGATATATTCATTTGGAAAATATGTTTGTACTTTCAAAACCCATGTAACGTGTTGATAAATGTACTAAATTTTCTTGCTGTATTAGTACTAATATTATACTCAATTTAATATTTCCATTTTTTATGGCTCTGATTTTTTCTGTTTTCTTTTCTCGTAGGATGATGATGACGAGGACGACCTCTTTAGCATCAAACCAAGCTCTACCCTCAAACCGAAGACAGATGCTTCTGATGTTGACATATTTGCGGATGAAGCTGACATATTTGCTGACCTGCCAAAAGAGAAATATGAAATGTTCCCGAGTCAGCTGTATGACGATGAAGGTTGGTTTACGCCATTAGTCACATTCACGTGCAAATACTCACAACTCTGTGTGTTTATATTAAACATTTACAGGTGTCAATTATTGAGCTATATGAAATAAAAATGAAATTTTTAAAACGTCTCTTCATCAGTGGTGTGACAGTGTAGGATGGGTCCTGCCCTTCTTCAAAATTTGATACCTAGTAACCTTATCTTTGGCTCTGTTTTACCATCTGGCTATTTATGTTGGTTTGGTTATAAAATCTTTTTTTGGTGATCCAAGTGACCTTAACACCAATTACATGTCTAACACATCTTGACCTTTAGGTGTAAAAACTAGTTATATCTGGATTTTCATAAATTCTGTAAAGCTCTATATTTGTCCAAATTCCATTAACTAGAACCCCCAAAATTACATTTTAAAACTTTTGTCTCAAAAGTGGATATTTTCTTTTTATGCCAATGTCCAAGTTTCAGCTGCATAAGTTAAAATAATAAAAAAGCATTTAAACAATTTCAAAATTGAAAGTATTTAATAATTTTGGATTTCTTAAATTAAATATTCGCTGTCGAAAAAGGCATAAAATGTCGATGGTTAAATTAACAAATTCGAAAAATATGTTTTGAAATAACAAACTGGCTCATTTAAACATGAATAAATATTTATTAAATATTCCTTTATATTTTGCAAAAATTGTATTTTAATTAACATATGTCTTTAATAGTTTTTCTGACGGCAAATGACATATTATTGTAATTTCACAATTGATTTTATTATTACATAACTTTAATGAACAAAGTATTATCTAAGAATAGCGAAACTGACATTATTCGTTTGCAGGTTTATTTACTCCTTTACAGAAGTGACATTATAAGTTTTTGTTTGCCAATTAATAGAAAAATAACTTACGTTTTAAAAATGTATTTTTCAGATGATGATGACATATTTAGCAGCTTAGGACCATCATCTAATAAAGTTGATAAATCTGCTAAAGCTACAGTTCCAGTTAAAAAAGAAACTGAGAAGAAAGTTGTTAAAGAGGTTGAAAAGAAACCTGCATTTGAAGATCCTTTGACAGGATTATTAGGCGGAGATTAAGATTGAAAGACTTTTTTAGTAATTAATTAAATTTTGTAATTTATAAGAGTAAATTATTGAAAACCAAATTTGTACATTTGTGTATAGTTTGCTTTGTATATAATATAAATTTTGTATACTAAATTTTTGAAATTTGATTATTGTAAAAATCAGCGTTATCACAGATCACTTTGCACATTTTGTAATTACTTGCGAATTATAAAATTTGAGACTACTTAATAATTATCTTTAATAGAGTGTAATCTATGTAACGGGTTCATTAGGCTAATTGGAAAATTGGGCTCTTTGCTGGGTGTTGTCATTTTGTAGATGTGCTAGGGAAATTTGAAAGTTTCCAGTATTTTCTAATCAGACTAAGAGGTTTTAGGATTATTTTACTAAGCTATCATAACTTTAGGATAATTCGAGAATATATCTTCTATTAAAGAAGTTCCCAAAAAGTGTTCCATGGGGTTACATGGAAGGGTTCATAAGGTAGGATCTTTTTTTTTAAATATCTTTTCATAACTTTGGAAACCTGTCATTATATTTAGATCTGAAAAATAATTCTTCATTTAATATTTCGTTTTTAATAGAATTTTTATTGTAAGTAAAAAAAAGGGCAAAATTTAAGCAAAATTAATTTTAATAAATAATATATTGAATTAACTAGGAAAAAGATATGCATTTATTTTAAAAATTTTTTTTCAATTTTTCTTATAACAATTTCCAAATCAAAATAAAAGGTTTAAATTCATTAATAAAGAAATATGTTTCTCTAGCAGCCATTTTTAACATTTATAGTTCTTTTTAATTTTTACTTCAACAAAAACCATAATTCTATTATTTATACACTTTCAATTAACTAATGCACACTCCAAAACTAAGATGCAATATCAGGCCTGAAAATTCAGCTGTTTTATTCTTATCATTAAACATTTTCAAAATAACTAGTGGTCTTTATTGGTTAACAACTTTCACAATTCCTCCTATACTTTATGTGTGAAGTCATGTGTTGCTTCTCTATTACTCAATCAGTTGGGCTTGTTTTAATAAGCCATATGAAATTTAGATTGATCAGGCAGTTCTTCTAATCTTTTAATTATCCTAAAGTCAATGGGCTGATTGCAATGATTTTGAAAAGCACTATACTGAATAAAAAAATATTGAAAACTTTTGAAGTGATCTTGGGAATTTGCAAAATGAGGACAACATTTGCTGAGCGTTTGATTGACGTATACTGCCTGCCGTGTAATTGAAAAATCAAGGTAGGCGACAAAAAATTCAAAATTGGGATTTTTATATATTTTGCATCTTTGTATGGTACGCTACATATTTTTTAAAAAAAAATTTATTAAATTTTGTTTTATCAGTTTTTTGAATATGTATTTTAGTGTTCATAGCATTATCAATAGAAAGAAAATAGTTGTCAAGCCATTTTCCTCAGAATCTATTGTGAAGTTCTTACATTTTTTTTCAATTGCACGACAGTATAAATTTTTTTTTTACTTTTTTGTGTGTACTTAAGTAAAGATATTTTTGTTAGCATTTCTGTACTTGCAATATAAACTTAAGTTAATTGATTCTTTTTCTGTAAAAGCATATTGTTTCCTCATCTTACTTACTTTTAACCAATCTTATAATAAAAAAAATTTTTGTTTTGTTTTTTTTGTTGAGAAAGATAATTTTGACAAACGTTTGTTATACCTTTGCATATGTTTCAATTCTGGATAAAATTTTCACTTTATATTGATATATTTTTTATGCAAATATTTTTTCTGTCATAGTATGGGATTACAAAATAAAAAAGTATTATTGTTCTCAGTGTGTTTAAATTTTTCTTTTTTCTTTCATTCATAAAAAATACATCTAATTTTATTTGTTTAAAGTAGTATTTATATTTCAACTAGCATGCTGTTGGAATATCAGTACCAACTAGCAACTCTAGCATGCTGTTTTGAATTTTTTATTGCTGTTCATCAAGCGGACATACTTAATAATACATATATACTTCAGTAAGAACTTGAGAAATAAAATATATCCCACTATCTTATATTTACGCTTTTATTTTCATATTTTGTAATATGGCAAACTTGTACCGAAAATGATTTTTTAAAGATTGGTGGAAATACATTTGAATTCGCTGCTCGCTTTATATTTTGTGTTTTATTCTGTATTTTTCTTGAATTTTTTATTTACTATTTTTGCTCAATTTGTTTTATATTTTTTACTTAATAGGTTCGATTTCAATTTCAGATTTTCTTAGTGCTCCTCACAATATTGTATTGATATATTTTTGCCTTGGCTACGTTAATAGAATATTAGAAAGCACTCTATTTTGTGGATAATCATGTGTGAGCTGATGACATAAGATTATATCTTTTCCTCATTTTGTTTTCCAGGTTTTTAATTTCTCTTTTTCTCTTTAAAAAAAATTTTTTTAGCCTTTTTTTGTATGTGTATATATACAGGGCCGGATTAACCTATAGGCACACTAGGCACGTGCCTAGGGCCTACGAAATTCAGGGGCCTACGAAAAACTTGGGAGGAAAAAAATTTTTGACAAAAATAATTTAGCTTTAAAAACAACAAGTGTATTTTGCACAAAATTATGAAGATACAAATAAAAATATAATATTTTACGGTAATCAATTATTTTGCAGAATCTTATGATCTAATACATTACTTTTTTGGATTCAACGAAATCTTGTATTATGCTGTCGAATTCCAAACTACGCAAAATGTCCGATTCAATAGACATAAGTGCGAGCGATGCCAAACGATCTTGATTCATTGTTGAAAGCAAATAATTTTTTATCAATTTTAATCTGGAGAAAGATCTTTCTCCATCTGCATTTGATCCAAGAATCGACAAATATATTCTTAATGCAATGTGAACGTTAGGAAAAGTATTCACAAGTTTATCTTTAATTTGAGCCTTCAACATTTCTTGTGCAAATTTATGTTCATACAAATTTGAAAATAGTAAAAATTCATCAACAAAGTTTTCCTCTAAATCGGATGAATAAATTTTCACCGAATTTTGCACTTTTAGTTTAATCTCAGATTCTGACAAATTTTTGTGAACAAGAAAACCGAAATTATCGTACAAATCACTGTAAGCTTTACGCCTTTTAGTCATTTCTGAAATTAATACATCTAAAATGGCGTAATACATTTCCATACGAAGAAAATTTTAGCATATATTTTGAAAAGAGGGGAGGAGTGGGGGAAGGAGGGAAGGGCCCATAAACGGCTGTGCCTAGGGCCTACGAAAGGTATAATCCGGCTCTGTATGTATATATATATATATGTATATATATTACGAATACACCTTACGAGCCCATGTCTAGTTGAAAGACGCCCTCGAAATCACTCTGTTTGCACAACTACCAACAATTACAAATTGTCATTAGTATTTCATTTTTATATTTAAAGTGCTTATGAATCTTATAAACTTCTCTTTTAATTCTCAGGTTTATAAATTTAACTTAATATGGTTTTGACTACCACAAAACGCAAATGAATCTATTTTATATATAAAAGCGAATTTTCGAAACGAAAATGAGTGTATGCCATAGCAATTGAGAAAAGTTAATTTTATCTTCAATTGCACTTCAATTTGTCTTTCACTATCGCTAGGGAAAGAGTAAATTTATGTGTTTGTTGCATAGGTCAGACGGCTCCTTAGACCTAGTTCATTTCCTCTCATGACCTTTTGATGCAGAATTTATATAAAACAGATTTTTTATTATTTTGTATTAATTTAGATCAAAATAAGAGAGTATTAAATTATATTATATTAAGCATTTTAATATTAAACAAAATGCTATATTAAGCATTTTAATAATTTATGTTGGCCGGGATAACCTGGTTAGCAGGGCACTGGACTCGCGTTGGTGAGAACGGGAGTTCGAATTCTGCCGACCGAAGATTCCCCGCCCAGTAAATGGTGACTGGTGCACGTTAAAATTGTCGGGTTATAAAGTCCTCCATATTTTCTTAGCAAAATATACCTCTGGAGATACTGAATTGGAGATGGATCGTTCTCTGGTTCAGGTCGAAATTACGATCTGTGGATGATTGAAAGAATGTGTGAATGGGTCTGCCCCAGGGCTAAAGAGAATAGAAGGGCTGGTTCATTCGTTTGAAGTATCTCTTGCCGCGCCGATCCTCCGACGTCACTCTAGTGACGTCACTTTGGCGCAAAGCTCGCACTTTTACTTCAAGAACGGAGCGTTTGGCCTTACTAGCTCTAACTAATATTGGATAATTTCTTTTTGCGAGATATTCTAAGATATTTGTTATTTTCTATAATGACTTTCCTCAGTTTTTTGCAGTGAATTTACAAGAATTTAAAACTATTATCGAAATGCCAGTTTGCGCGATTGCAACTTGCAAAAATTCTGATATAAAAACAAAAGGAAAAAGTATAATTTTTCGCGTGTTCCCTAAAGTAAATGAACAACTATGTAAAGAATGGATTCCGAAATGACACAGTTAATATAAAACAGCAATACGTTTATTCTGTCGTAAAGAACTTTTATAAAAATTCATTATCTAAATAGAAACCGCCTCGTTACTTCATAAAGAAAGGCAGGTGAAAAGAATTAAAAAATAGATAAAGTCAAAGAAAATTAAAATGTAAGTAAAAAGTATAAATAAAATATATAGTACATAGTTGAAATTCTCCTAATTTCATAACATATTTTTTAATGTAGTTATTCTAAATATTTATGATTTTTTTAAAAAATTATATTCTTTTCAATTTAAATATCTATAAATTATATCATCGTAAATTTAAATGTCTATAAACAATTGTAAAATTTCTAATGTCATTATGAACCTAAATTATTATTTTGTTTCAGTAATTAGCGTTTAAGGTTGATGTTTCCTAATGATGAAGTATGAACAAATTGCTATTAACGACATATTTTAAAATCAGGGATTCTAAATTTAACTTAACTTATCTTTATGAAAGAATATGTAGATTAAAAAAAGTGTCGATATATGCCTTCATTTTTCTTAATAGTTAAAGTTAAAACTGAACTTTTTAAAATAAAGTATTCATCGTGTCATTTTCACCAACTAGCAAAACTTTTTTATAAGTTTAAAATGGTATTTTTTTAATATAATAACCAAGAAAGTTTTTTTTGAACTATGTTTATGAACGGAAATAATGTGTTAATTACGTAAAGTTTGAAGGCTAATAACCAGAAAAAGTCTAACTTATTTTTACAAAGAGAAAGATTCAAAGTTATATCTTTGCTTGCGATCTCCGAGATCTGTGGACACAGTGACGTCATGAGGAGGGAAATCGTAGCTTCAGCTCTAAGAGCGGAGTGAACTAGCCCTTGTATTCTCTTTAGCCCTGGTCTGCCCTATAAGCGTAGTCGAATTCTTGGCCATAGAGGGCGCCACCTCTGGCTACGATAGCATCAACAATAATTTTTGGTTATGAAATACAGCATGCGAAGCCAATGTATTTTTCTACACGGTCCCGCAGTAGACTGATTGTATGGACGCGGTTGCCAGTAGAACGCCGAAGTCAAGCGTCACTAGCAGCGGCCAGTAAGCAGGTGGGCGACTACTTTGATCAGTCTGACTAGGGATCGAGTGTACGCGGTATTGTTTTTTTAAACTGTTCTACCATTAAGTGCTCGACTTCATGCGCAGGTCGTAGGGCTAAGTGGGAAAGTCGTCCCCTCTGCAGAGAAACAAAATTGTGATGGCTCGTCTTCGGATCATCCTCAGGG
Source organism: Parasteatoda tepidariorum (assembly GCF_982258835.1). Taxonomy (NCBI): domain Eukaryota; kingdom Metazoa; phylum Arthropoda; class Arachnida; order Araneae; family Theridiidae; genus Parasteatoda; species Parasteatoda tepidariorum. The sequence continues at coordinate 6,646,278 of NC_141758.1, read as the reverse complement.
ATGTTTCCCAGACCGTCGCCAAAAGTCCATTGGGATGCTCTAGTTTGGCGTAAATAAAATACCTGCCTACTTTTTTCTGCGTTTAAGTGAAATCTTCCAAACACGGCAAAACAATAAAATTCAGTTATTTTTATTCGATTCGAAATACTAATGGAATTTTTCATGAGTGAATATTCTTTTCAACTTACTTTTTCGAAAATCGAAGGAACTAGAAGAAGAGGGAGACCAGCTGCAAGATGGTTGGACAGTGTTGAGAAGGAATTGTTGAGAATAAATAGGTGGAAAAATTTAGCTCAAAGTCGCCTTGCCTGGAGGCAGCTAATTGAGAAAGCCTTGGAATTACGTGGAACACCATTTGAGAACAGCTGCTCTACAAAAAGTTGTGCGCAGTAAAATACCATATTCGTCTCGAATTATTTCATACCTTCTGAATTATAAGTAAATACAAAACTCGTTTCGACAACCTATACTTACATATGCTTCAACTGCCTGGACTACTATACCCGAACACCTAATGAAAAAGCTCAACCAATGACAAGATAAAATACTCCGAAAAATCACCCGTGCCAGATGGTTCGTAATTCAAATATCCATAGAGATCTCAAAATTCCTTCTCTATCCGAATATATATACACAAATTAAATGCAGACTATGAAAATTAGATCGTTTTAGAACTTAAATTTTACAAATCAATTTACTGAGATGTTTTTTTTTTTTTTTTGTATTAGTAACTTTTAACATTTCTTTGTCTGCAGTTTATATTATCTTTAAACAAATTGATGGGTAGAATTGTGAAAGCCTGCTGCCCTGTTTTGTTAAAAAAGAATTTTTTTCTTCCTCAATGACCACTCGATTGACACTTGTCATTCAGGGAAGATTTGTTAGCCACTATTTCAGTGGCACCCTATTTGGTGGACCAACGTATTTCTCACCGTATGAATAGATAGCGCAGAGAACGATAGAACATCCATGCCTTGTTTGGGATTCGAACCAAGGACCTTTCATATGCGAGGTCAGCCATCACCTCCTACATCAGAAAGCCTCCACACGGTTTCTTATAAGTAGTCTGCGCAGATTATTTAAAAAGCGAACCACTTGTGCGCATGAACCCAAATTCTATTTTAAAAGTTCTCGAGAGAAATTTATCATATATATTTGAGAATTGAATCTGTAGTGGTTGGCAAGTGAATAAAACTAACCAATTACTTTCATAAATTAAATACATTTTGAGACACATATTTGCTACCACATTCAAATTTTTAATGGATTTCATATTAAATGGTTCTTTTACTAATTGGTTTACCTTTATAGTGGTCTGATCAGACTACCTACAAAAATCCGTGTGGAGGCTTTCAGTTATAGGAGGCGTTGGGTCTGCTCCCTGACAACTACACAGCGTTTTATTAAAAGTCAATCAATTATTAATAATTTAAAAACATGTTGCAAGCATAAAAGTTATGTTTTCCAGAAAATTTAGTTAAAATTTGATATTTTTAAAAGCCTTCATGTTTACTAATTTCACTCAAAGAAATAACTTTAATTAACAAAATAAATTATTAAAAAGACACCAAAAGCAGTTTTCCAAATGTTATTATTAGTGTATCTTAACTCCTGGGATCTTTTTATTATTATTTTTTTTAACTTCCTTCATTAACCAAATTTGCTAGACTAGCAGTTATCTTTGGTCTTATCTTAAATGACACATTTTTTCAGGATATTGAAATAGTAAATCCACAGGCTGCTGAAAAGAAAGGTAGCGAATCTGCCAAATACTTCTCAAATACATCTGCCTTCATTTAAAGTGGAGAGAAAATGAATTCCAATATCATGTTCAATTGTATGTAATTGTATGCCAGTAGTTTTAAAGTAAACTTGTATAGAAAAACTTCATTACTTGCTTCATATACTTATAACATATTTAAAATAATACAATATATATTATGCTTCACGATTGTCTTAGATGGTATAACAAAAATTACACGAAAATAATTGTATAAAATAAGTTTCTGTTTTCTTATTAAAAATTATTAAAATTCTCCTTCAAATCACTTTTCTAGGTTAAAAGTTTTGAATGAATTATATTTTCAAATAATTTCAATTCAAATAGGGAACTTTCTTAAAATTAGCATTTCAAAAATGCTTCTTTTTTTTAAAATTACTAATAATATTTTTAAATTTACACTATATGTGTACTTAATTTACTAAGATTACTTATAGTAAAAAATTATTTAAAAAAATTTATTAAAAAAAATGATGGAGTTAGGGCACATAAGACCGTCTAGAAGTAATTATGCATCCCCACTTCACATGGTCCCAAAAACGGGAACTGCAGTGCAAACACTGCAGTGGAGGCCAGTTGGTGATTTTAGGGCACTAAATGTACAAACGGTGAAGGAAAAATATCCCATTTCTTGTGTAGCTGATTTCACATCTGAACTGCATGGCTCCAAAATTTTCAGTCACATTGACTTAGTAAAGGCCTATCACCAGATTCCAATTAACCCTGATGACATTCATAAAACGGCCATTTGTACACCTTTAGGACTATTCGAAAGTACACGCATGCAGTTCGGACTGAGCAACGCAGCAGCTATATTCCAAAGATTTATTGACGAAGTCACTAGAGATTTAACTAATATTTATGCATTTATCGACGACATATTAATCGCGTCTAAAAATCATAATGAACATATACAAAACCTTTAGAATTTATTTGCAAGATTAGAACAATATGGTCTTTGTATCAATGTCGAAAAATGTACATTCAGTAAAAATTCTTTAAATTTCTTAGGCTTTAAATTAACAGAATTAGGAATCGAACCTCTACCCGATCGCGTACAATGCATATTAGAATTTCCTCAACCTCCCAATTTAACACAAATTCGCAGATTTTTAGGCATAATTTTTTAATTTCTATCGCAGATTCATCCCAAAAGCCGCCGATATCCTTAATCTTTTAATACAATTTTTAGAAGGAAATAAAACAAAAAGAAAAATCATTCTAAGGTCAAAAATGAGCCATTAAAATGGAATGAAAACGCAGAAAAATCCTTCTTAAAGGCAAAGGAAGCAATCGCGCAGGCAACCCTCTTAAAACACTCTATTCCTGGTGCAAACTTAAGTTTATGGGTTGACGCATCGGATTTTGCAATAGGGGGTTCATTAATGCAACTTTCAGAGGGGAAATGGGAGCCTTTAGCTTTTTACTCGATGAAATTAAATAATTCTAAAAAAAAAATGGTCAATCTATGACCGCGAGTTATTTTCTATTTATTCGGCAATAAAAAAATTCAAACACAGGTTAGAGGGTAGAGAATTTCAAAATATATACTGATCAAAAACCACTAATTTATGCATTCAAACAAAATCCGGATAAATGTTCCTCTAGACAACTACGCCATTTAGATTTTATATCTCAATATTCAACTGACCTTAGACATGTACAGGGATCCACAAATATAGTAGACGACACACTTTCGCGTATAGAATTAAATTCAATTACTAAATCGAATTTTCTAAATTTTCACGATCTGGCGAAGGCTCAACAAACTGATGCAGAAATCCAAGATTTTCCTCAAAATAAACATTCTTCTCTTGATCTTGAACTCAAACCATGTCAAAATACAGACACTGACTTAATATGCGACATTTCAAATGGTTTTCCACGTCCATTCGTCCCGGCAACATTTCGAAGACAAATTTTCGAACTCTCGCATGGCATATCACATCCTGGTATTACAGCTACTACTAAGCTCATCTGTGCCAGATGTGTTTGGCCAAATATGAAGAAAAATATAAAAGAATGGGTGAAATGCTGTGAACCTTGTCAGCTTTCTAAAATTCAAAGACACACCAAAGCTCCTCTAGGAACATTCATTTTACCCGATGCTCGATTTCAACAAATACACATCGGCATTGTAGGCCCGTTACCTTCATCTGATGGCTACAGCTACTTATTAACAATGATCTATAGAATTTCAAGATGGCCTGAAGCCATACCGATTGTGGACATGCAAGCCAAAACCATCTGTCGTGCAATTTTCCACACTTGGATATCTCGATTCGGATGCCCTTCGATAATTACAACAGATCAAGGTTCTCAGATGCGATCATCTTTATATCGTGAATTTTCCGGAATGTTGGGTACAAACCGAATTCGTACGAAAGCATACCATCCCATTTCAAATGGCATTGTGGAAAGATTTCACCGTTACTTAAAATCATCAATAAAAGTGCATGAAAACTCACAGTGGACAGAAGTACTTCCAGTAGTCCTTTTAGGAATCTGTAAAGGAGGATATGAACGCATCGTGTGCCGAACTGGTATACGGAACAACTTTTCAACTTCCAAGAGACATGCTAGAAACATCTATCATTCCACCATGTGATAACATTTTTGTTGATCGTCTTAGAAACACCATGCGTGAATTGAATCCAATTGCCACATCTGCGCATGGACGAAGTACATTTTACGTTAATCCCTCACAAAGCACTTGTTCTCACGTGTTTTTAAGAGTGGATTGTGTAAAACCTCCCTTATGTCAACCCTATACAGGTCCACATAAGGTTTTGAAACAGTCAGCTAAAAACCTTACAATTCAATTAAATGGTAGGCAATCTACTGTGTCCATAGACTGTGTAAAGCCAGCATATTTGATTCCTACTACAGAGAAGGTTGAATCAAACTTACGGGTTGTAAAACCTGGAATTTCCAAATCCTTACGTACAGAAAAAAAATCATTCTCCCAAGGAACCCGACAACATTGTGACTAGGTCTGGAAGACATGTACACTTTCCAGCAAAACTGGCAACTTATGTTTGTTATTAACATTATTAACTAAGCATAAGGTTGTTTAGTATAAAATATTATTTATCAATGATGTAAATAGTGTAATATTTAAAATTTTATTTGAAATATTATGTCGTTTCAGAGTAAAATCCTCTGTCACTGGGGGGATAATCTGTAGTATTATTCTTAATCGATAATGAATCGATTAAGCAAGCTGGTTATAAATCATTTCTTGTATGTTGCATGGCAACAGCCTGGATGAAAAATAGAACAGCTATGGTGAATAAATATTTGCTAACCTTCTGAATTAGTCTATCCTGTATTAAAGTGATAAAACAACACTTCACCATTATTCTACCATTCTCTTACTCATTGCAGTAAATGTATCCCTGCGAGCTGGAATCTAAGTTTTATTTGCTGTCAAACATGATATTTCAGTAAATAAGCAACAGGGACTATATCCATGGTAAGCAGGTTAAAACTTCATTGATAAATAAAACAAAGCAACAGCAAAATTGTTTTCATAATCCCTTACAACTTTTTTTAAAAAAAATATTTAATGAATATACAGAAAATGTATTACATATCTTACATAAACGTAATGTATAATGGTTGCATTTAATACCTTGCATCTCCGCAACCTTTCTTAAATTATTACATGAGAATTTACCACAAATGTGACTCTTTTACAGGAAATGCATTACATATCTTAAATAAACACAATGTATAATAGTTGCATTTAATACCTAGCATCTCCGCAACCTTTCCTAAATTAATACAGGGGAAGTTACTATAGGTGTGACTCCTTAGGACGCTCTTATGTTGCTATTACTGTTCCAGTCATATGGATTGTTACCACAGTCTGTCAACAACAAATAATTTTTAATTCCATCCGGGATATTAAGCAAATGAACACTTTTTGGAAGTAGGAAATTTTTTGCCAAAGGTAGGCGGATGGTACACCTGCATAAATGCTGCAAACTTCTTGGTGAACTGACAGGGCTATCTCCGCCTAATACAACTTCTTTGAACCACTGCCAGGCTTTGATGACTGTCGCAGCCTGCGGCGTACGTTCTACGTGATGTATTTTTGAATCACTTACAATTGGATCCATAGTCAATGTCTTTCTATACATGGCTTCAGCAGCGGGGGTGTCTGGGTAATCTTTGGATGTGCGGTAGAGGTTATAAGGTCTGTCACAATTTCTGTCAAACACAAACATCACTTGAATAGGCTCTCTCAAATAATATGTCACATCCTTTTCTGTAATGTACGGTTCAGGAATGGATGCCCACAATAGCTTCAGAACAAACGTTGCCTCATCAGAAGTGTGTCTGTCTGATTGACGTTTTAGGAACAAACGAGCCATTTGAGTTAAGCGGAGGCTTCTGTGTCCATAGACAGGCATTTTAGGATCTTCATTTATCAGCATACTAAAGAATAAAAGATAAACAATTTATAGCAACAATATTCATACACGTAATTTTAATGTAAGTTACGTTATGGTTAACTCCTTCTAATATATTGTATATATATACATACATATATTAGCCGCGATGACTCCCTTCCAAATGAGGTACGTGGGAACATGTTATTTTGCGCAATTATAAATTAGACTTATCAGCCTGTTATTTATAAAATATCGAAATGAAGCTTTTTTTAGCTCTATTTGTCTAATAAAAAACGCATGGATTGAAATTTGAGACATTTATTTTGGTAAAAGCGTATTATTTTGCATTACTGCAAAGCCTCTGATGCAAATTTTTTTGCATTATCTCGCGCATTTATCTCTTGAATATTTTAAATCGGTGATTCGGCAATCGCCAAAATGTCTATCGCGAACCACAAGCAGCTCGTGTGGGCATTTTTGGCAGATCCCCTTGGCGCTCCGGTTGACTAACCTTAAATTTTTCACTGAGCTACTGTACCAAAGAGTATTTTTCATTTTATTTATTTCTTCCTTTTTTTTAATGTTGGTAATTCACAGAAGAATTTACTGTAGCTCAGAAGCTGTATTAGTTTGGCGACCATTGTTATTAATGCATCACAAATTTTTTGCCGAAAATTCATATTCACCTGTGGATTCCGGTTCTTGATCCTCAATATATGAAAAGATGGGCGTCTGGTAAAGTTAACTCTCAAATTCCCGGTCTAAATCTTAAAAATCTAATAAATCGAAAATAAAATTTTTTAAAATTAACAGCCAAAAAAATTTTGTCTACGAAGTTAAATAAAACTAACTTGAAAAAGTTAAATAAAAATAATTGTCAATTAAAAATGCATCTTAATTACCAATAAATTTATAATTATTAATAATTGATTACTATCAGTTTGACATTTTTGAAAGTTTAATTTTGCTTAAAGCATTTTTAGCTGAATAATTTATAATAGTCAATGCTGCTAGCAGTTGATGAAATCGGAAAAAAAGAAAAAAAGAAATTGGAAACAAAAGAATCGGTTGATTAAGTGAAGTGGTTATACGACGTATAAGAATTTCGAAAATCCGCAGTTTTGCTGAAATTTTTTCATTTATTATATTCAGGAAAATCTTTTACTTCTGCTCCCCCCCCCCTTCATTGTGATCATTTAAGGCATCACTGTTGGCATTACTTTTTAAATCTTCCATTTTGGTAGAATAAACCAAGGAACAAAACAATAGAATAAACCAAATTTGGTAGAATAAGCTAAATAAATTATTCTACCAAAATGGAAGAGTTTTATCCTTAATGTTATATGTGAACTGAGACTTCTTATCACTACTTTAACAAAGAATCAGGAAACGTTACGCAAAAACATAGATTTCTTTTAAAACTCCAATATCTTTTTTCAAAAATAATCAATATTTTAAAATAAATAAATAATCAAAATAATAAATCCTACGAAAAAGGATTTAAAAAATACTATAACTAATGTTTTAGTTCGACAGTTACAACTACTATAAAGTTTCAGCTGCTATAAAGTTCAAAAGCTTTTATTTTATTTTTTATTTATTTTCAAAGCAGGCATATTATGGACAAATACTTAAGCAAAAACGTTATTAAAATATAGCGAATCACTGTTGTGTCATAGTCTGTCGATGAATATGTGTGCTATGGAAATAAGAATGACCCCATTTAAGAGAGGGGAGTTTTTGGTACTTCTTGTTAATAATATTTCTCTATGTTAATAATAATAATTTCTGATGTCCGATAGATGGCACTCTGCGCAGTTATGTAAAAGGATTAATTGAATCCAGTTTCCTCATTGGCACTGTAGTATCATACCTTTTTTGTTATTAAATATATTTTCGATTGCATTGTACATCATATTTAACAACATAGCTGCTTTGGTAAATGGTTGCATAATGAATTTGGTAAATGGTAAGCAACATAGTTGCTTTTTCACCAAATTTTGCGCTTTCAGTTCGGCAGTATGTCGGTATTGCAGATAAAGTTCGATAAACAAATTTGTAAACTAAAATCCATATTAATAAAAATGTTACAAAAAAATATGCAAGAAAATTTTAGCATATATTTTGAAAAGAGGCGAGGAGTGGGGGAAGAAGGGGAGGGCCCCAAAACGACTATGCATAGGGCTTACGAAAGGTATAATCCGGCTGTGGGTGCCCGGCATATTCTACTTCATTGTTAAAGGTTCAGTGCCACTGTTCGGTGTTCATTTACATTACGTTCTCTTGCCGTAACATCTCCCTAAGTGAAATAATTCAACCTCGTCACCGACAATCAACCAGACGATGGGTGAGAGGGTTACTTTACATAGACAAACTTAAACTATACGCGTACCTTAAAGCATCAAAACGAGTTTGATTGCAGAAGGAAAGAGAGAGGAGTTGAAAATGAATTCTTACCATTCCCACCACGTTCCTTTATTCTATCAAATTTGGTTTTGACATTTTAAGTTTGCCTTCCTCATTAATGATTAGTTAGATTTTGATAGAATTTTTTTCAAAAAGAAATTTGAGCTTGAATGTGTTTAGTTTTTCCATTCATTTTGAAAAGAATATTATAAAAATGTATTAAGAGAATGCTATACCGGGGAAAAAAATTTCCGTGGTTTCTCTTTTAATTACATGAGTCATTTAAAATTTTAGGCAATGACATGATATTTTAGTTCTAAAGCTTCTTAGCAATGCTGATGTTCTAGTAATATGTCAAAGAAGTATGAAGTATGTCCAAATGACGTCAATGTAAAATAAAGAACATTTTAGTGACAAAAACGATATAGTTGCTTCTGTGAATATCCGAAATATTTGAAATTTTAATGACAAAAACCATAAGAGTGCAGAGAAAAATGTAAACATATTTATTGCAAAATATATATGCTACCGTGAATGGCCGAAATAAAGAGAATGTCGACTTTTAACCGGTGAATGTCAACAACCACATAGTTGCTTCAGTGAATGTCCGAAATATTTGTAATTTTAGTGACAAAAATAAGAGTATAGTGAAAAATGTAAACATATTTATTTTGCAAAATATATATGTTACCGTTAAGGACCGAAATAAAGAGAATGTCGACTTTCAAACGGTGAATGTCAACAATCACATAGTTGTTTCAGTGAATGTCCGAAATATTTGTTATTTTAGTGACAAAAACAATAAGAGTGTAGTGAAAAATATAATCATATTTATTGCAAAATATATATGTTACTGTTAATGACCGAAATAAAGAGAATGTCGACTTTCAACCGGTGAATGTCACCAATCACATAGTTGCTTCTGTGAATGTCCGAAATATTTGTTATTTTAGTGACAAAAACCATAAGAGTGTAGTGAAAAATGAAAACATATTTATCGCAAAATATATATGTCACCTTTAATGACCGAAATAAAGAGAATGTCGACTTTCAACCGGTGAATGTCAACAATCACATAGTTGCTTCAGTGAATGTCCGAAATATTTGTTATTTTAGTGACAAAAACAATAAGAGTGTAGTGAAAAATGTAAACATATTTATTGCAAAATATATATGTTACCGTTAATGACCGAAATAAAGAGAATGTCGACTTTCAACCGGTGAATGTCAACAATCACATAGTTGCTTCTGTGAATGTCCGAAATATTTGTTATTTTAGTGACAAAAACCATAAGAGTGTAGTGAAAAATGTAAACATATTTATCGCAAAATATATATGTTACCGTTAATGACCGAAATAAAGAGAATGTCGACTTTCAACCGGTGAATGTCAACAATCACATAGTTGCTTCTGTGAATGTCCAAAATATTTGTTATTTTAGTGACAAAAACCATAAGAGTGTAGTGAAAAATGTAAACATATTTATCGCAAAATATATATGTTACCGTTAATGACCGAAATAAAGAGAATGTCGACTTTCAACCGGTGAATGTCAACAATCACATAGTTGCTTCAGTGAATGTCCGAAATATTTGTTATATCTGATTTGGGAAACTCTCTCTTTTTCTTACATAAATGTTAATTGTCTAAAATCATTAAAATTGTCCAATTAAATATGAACCTTATTAATTATAAACTTCTTTAAATTATCTGGCATAATAATACCTTGCGCACATTCATTTTCGGGCCAATCCTTGGAATCTAACAAATCAAGCACGCCTCAGTACCCCAGTAGAAATGCGCTATGAAACAAAATTCCTATAATAACCCTTTTACCTATATTTGCTCTACTGTTTTCATATTTTGTGATTCTGGCAATTTTATTAAGATAATATTTTAAATCATTCTTGAAAGTTTTCCCGCATGTGTAAATTCATTTAAATTTACTCCTCGCTTTATAGATTTAGTTTTATGCTTCTGTTTTTTTTTCTTAACATTTTATTTATTGTTTTTTACGTAATATTTATAATTTTATAAATTCTATTTTGTTTCAAAAAATTTTTTGAGTGCTCCTCACACTATTGTATTGATATATTTTGCTTTGGCTATATATACAATATTAGAAAGTGCTCCTTCTTGTGGATGTAATCGTGTGAGCTAATAAAGGAATTATATAATTTTTTCCCGGATTTTTCTTAAAAAATCTTTTTTTTAAATTTATTTTTTTTTTAATTATATTATTCTATTTTAATAACTTCCTTCCTCTCTTTTCAATATTCTGTAATTTTTTCAACATTTTCGGTTATAAATAATGAAAATTATAATATTTTTTTAGAATAATTTATGTGCATAAAATCATATATAAAACATAAAAATTATCTTAGGATAACTAATTTTTATAATTGTGTAGAAAAATGTGTGATTCATTTAAAAAATATTCGTCCGCTCTCCTAATATTTTGAGGCTGAAGAATACAGATCAAATATTTCATTTATTCAGAAAAAAAATTTGTGCCTGAATTATTAATCCTTTACACAGAAAGTTGGTTTTAAGATTAAAACCAACCATGTGAAAATCGGATCATTAGATAAAAGTTAATTCAGGGTATTAGGATTAGATATAATAAAAACATCGTAATAACTGTGTTCTAATCTTTCATTTCAAAAAGAGTGTCACCTGTCGGTTCCTCCGAGGTTTTTAATTTTTTAAATCAGTAAATCATCGGCTGAACATCATGTGTAGATTTGGGGGACAAAATTAAACATTGCTTGATTAATGAACTATTGTATGGTAAGTAGGATGCAGATATTAAAAAGTTTTCATTTTTTGTAATTTAAGCATGTAGAATATATATATATATATATATATATATATATATAATATCAAAATATGAAGAAAACATGGAAAATAATTAAATAATAATGAAAAGAGAAGAAAAATTATTGAAATAAAATAACATTAAAAAACATTTATAATTAAAAAATATATTAATAAAAATTCGGGGAAAAAAGATATAATCTCTTCGTCATCTCATACGGTTATATCCGCTAAAAGGAGTGCTTTCTAATATTGCATCAGTATAGCCAAAGCAAAATATAGCAATACAATAGTGTTAGGAGCACTCAAAGGAACTAAAATAAAATAGACACATTAAATAATAAATATCATATAAAAAGGAGGGGGGGGGGGAATTAAGAATGAACAGAACAAAACAAAAAACGAAATCCATAAAGCAAGTAGCCAATTCAAAGTGAACTTACATGAACTGGAAACTTTCAAGAATGCTTTAAAATAATTTCGTTATAAGATTGCCAGATTACAAAATATGATAACAAAAGTTCTAATTGAGCTAGAAGCGTATGTAGAGGGATTTTGTCTCACAACTAGTTCTTACCGCAGTACTGAAGAGCGTTTGATTTGCTGGTTACCAAGGATTTGCCCCCGAAAATGAAATTGTACAAGCTGATAATATTATACTGGATAACTCAAAGAAGTTTATAATTGATAAGGTTGCTATACTATTATTCAATTTTAATGATTTTAGAAAATTAACATTTATTTAAGACAGAGAGAAACATGAATTTGCTTGTTTTGCACAAATTTTTAGCCCGGATTTGCCCCAAATAGATTTGTGCACATGGAAAAAATATAAACCAATAAAGAAGTTTTCGGTAATTTTATCTATAATAACATACAATTAACTCTATTATTTTATATAGAATTTAATTACTTTAGTTGAGAATCCATTGTTTAATCAAATTTTTAAATAGATTGTCTATTTGTTTTTTGCATAAATAAACATTACTACATATTCTTTTAATTCTATTCATTTGATTAAAAATGGTGTTTCAATAGATGCTTTTAGAAACATTAGAGTTCCAAGTAATAAGTTAATTTGTATTAAAAGTAAAATCATATATTTTATCGTATAAATCAACAAAGTAGCCATTTTCTTCTTTTATGATACTCCAATCCAAAAAATTAAAATTAATATTATCATCATGAAAGCAAGATTAATTCCTCGGGGTAAATATTATTTAATAAAATTATCTAATCTTAGTGCTAAAATAAGTTAGCTAACTAGAGATGAAAAATTAGATGCTTGTGGTATTCCATCAATTCAATCGTTTTATTGGAAGTAAAACAATATGAATAAACTTTAAAAATGTTTAATGCCGTATGGTAAAAATTATTCGTTCGCAAGGTTTGCAAAGATATGCACTTTCGTAAAGTTATAATAAATTGGTAGATAATTAAATAGTAAAACTTGAGAAGTATCGAAAATTACGCCCACTTTTTAAAATAGTCACCCAACTAAAGAAAACAAGAGTGACCGGTCACCAACGCTTTTGGCCACAAAAACAAGAGTTAGCTCGTGACCGATCAGCAATGTGTTATTACATAAGTGTTTCACTTACTTTTCACGACAGTCAATTCCTCTCCACTTCAAAATATCCCAATCTTCTTTAGTGTAACTGCTGGTAGCACCGAATGTAACTAAAGTCACAAATTTTGGCAACATGAAGTTGAGGCACAAATCAAAACAATTAAATATTCCGTGTTCCTTTTCATTAAGATGGAATGGCAGTCTTGCAGCAGTCTTCTGAATACTTTCGAATACATACTTTAGATCGAGCACAGATTTGAAAAAGAATTGCTTATGTTCAAGGGTGGAGCACAGCACTTCCATAACGGTGGCCACAAGTAATCCATCGCACTTATATTTCTGAATCATTCTCAAGTAATCTCGTAGTTTGTAAGATAGACTACGAGAGGCTCCCACATGAGACATCAATAATGATTTAGAATAACTGTCAGAATACAACTGAAAAGCTCTCAAGGAAAGTTTAATAGCGAGTGCTACAAACATGGAGCATTCGTGACGATGATGGTATTCGAACAACAAATCAATGACCCACGGCAATCTCTCTTCTCGTTTCATCCTCTTCAATCTTTTCTTCACGGAAACGGACATTAAATCTTTGTAATCATCAAAACGGAATAATTTCTTTAAAAGATTCAAAGGCTCTTGTTTAGGCGTGAAACGTCCATTATGCTCGCTCTTGAAAAGTCCATAGCTCAAACACTCTCTCGTGTATTTGGATAAAACACTACGATCATGATCGTGGAAATCCGTGGTCTCGATCGGGTCATCGTTTCCAAAATTTTTGAATCTAAGATCATAACGTTGAAATGCTAAGCTTATTAATTCCTTTTCCTTCGCTGTTATGCAAAAAGATGACGCCATTTTTTTCCTTCTTTTTTTTCGTCGTACTACTTGGATATACGACAACGATCCCTCAGCATGTCAAGGCCAAGGTAACTTTATAGAACACTCCTCGCGCGCACTGGTTTACTTCAAAAATATCAAATATAAAAAACCTGTTTCTCTCGTAGTATTGGGGAACCCCCTCAGTGGGGCAGGGGATAGATAGAGCCTAACCTTTGACCTCTCTCCCTTTCCTTCACTGACTCGATCGGGTGAAAAAGCAACCACATGTTATTTAAATCGCCCATTTTCAAGATGATATCGTTCTGTTTGTTACTGTCGGACTTCTATTTAACGAACTTCCATTTTACGAATTTCTCTATTTTACGAATTTTTTCGATGAACCAAGAACATTTTGGAAATTTCGTCGCAAAATAACTTCCAAATAACGAAGTGAATTTTCTAATTAACGAACTTTTCATTGAGATCCACTTTTCCTATTTTCCAAAATATTTCAACTTGTCCAACATTTCAACTTGTTCCAAACATTTCAAACTTATTAACTCATTTCATGGGGGAAATGACCTTGAATTAATTTTCGAAGCCACTGCTTTATGAAATGTTTTACTGTTTTCTCTAAAATTCATCTTAAAGAAAGCAGTAATTTCTCTTTACCTTTTTGTTTGCATTTCAAATGAAAAACTCAGTTCAAATTAACGAATTTTATGCGTGGCAATTAAACTTAAGAGCGCATGGGGTAATGTATGTTTAAAATTACTTTTATAATAAATGCAACTATAATATTATGCATAAATTCAACCTTTTTTTAGTTGAAAATGCATATAGCATGATAGTGTAACATTGGATAATGTTTTGCTCTATTCTTGCTTCCCTTGCAGATTTTTTTTATGATTAAGATTTATAAATTAAAGAGTAGATACTAAATAAAGTAGATAATAAAGATAGAAGTTTGCAGGATAAAAGTGCTATTTTAATTATGTCTAGTGTTTATGAATTTAAAATCTGTTTAGTGTTTAAGTATTTTAAAAGGTGATTTTCTATTTAACGAATTTTCCATATAACGAACTTATTATCTGGATTTAATGACTTCGTTAAATAGAGATTTGATTGCATAAATAATTATTGTTAATTATAAATTATTATACTTTTGATCATTTAATTTAAGATTTGAACCTCCCTCCGCATGTTGTGGTGAATTGTTTGTTGGAACAATTCACCGCACCGTTTTGTTTGCTGGGAATGAAAGAAAATAAAAATGCAGAATACTCTTTCGATGTATCTCAAAAACTTTGTTATATCAAGAAAAAAATATATATATCTATCCCCTTGGCATTATATATATCCAACTAATGTTAATTTGAATTCCTATGTCGAAGGATTTCTTCTCAAAACCTTATATATAATTTTCTTCCGAAAGAAAAAATGATTTTTTTTTTTTGTTGGTAAGTTCATTGTAAACCCATTCTTTTCTATTTATTAATGCATCATTAATTTGATCTTATTTTTAAATATAAATACATTAAATATATTCTTACTTATAATT
The DNA here is from genome assembly GCF_982258835.1 of Parasteatoda tepidariorum. Lineage (NCBI taxonomy): Eukaryota > Metazoa > Arthropoda > Arachnida > Araneae > Theridiidae > Parasteatoda > Parasteatoda tepidariorum. The sequence continues at coordinate 6,630,918 of NC_141758.1, read as the reverse complement.
TTTGTATTTAGACTTTTAGTCAACTATCATTGCATGCATATTTATTAGGAGTCATTCTTATTTTTCATGACTCTACTTTTTAGAGTCATATTTTAGAATATATTTTTCTACTTTTTAGGATAAATATAAAAGAACCAATTTAAAGAACTTTATTTCATATTTTTTTGAAATATTGAGACTCATAAACTGTTCTACATTTCAAATAATTGCACTTAACTGTATTGTGTTATAATAATACTTTATAACCAGTTACTGCTCGATCCCTGCTGACCGAAGACTCCCCGTGTAGTAAATGGTGAATGGTGCAAGTTAAATCTATCGAGTCACAAAGCCCTCCTTGTTCCTTTAGCAAATCAATACCTCTGGGGGTACTGAAGTGGACATGGATCGTTCTCTGGTTCTGGTCAAAATTACGATCTGTGGATGAATGAATGGATATACAAATGGGTCCACCCTATGTCGTATTCTTGGCCACAGTTGGCTCCACTGGAAAACCAAAACAATCACACCCTTCTCCGCCTTGATTTCCAACAACAGCCAAATATAGGGTACTCACAATCTAGAAAAATTGTACTTAAAATTACTAAAAGATAATTTAATATTATTTTTATAAAATCAGTTTTGAAGCTTTACACGCTATGAGGACCCACAAAATGAGAATATTTTTTAACTGTTATGAATATTTCGAAGTATGTATAGTTTTCAAAATTTAGCTTTCATTTTAAATCAATTTTTCAGGCCGTGCCATATCAGGTCAGTAGATGTTAAAATTGACGAGACTAAAATTTATTTAGTAAAATTGTTATAAAATTTGAACAACTACCACTTATCTAATTAAATAATTACATATATATATTAGAAAATAATCTCCATTACATTAGTACCATACCTGCCAACTTTTAATCTCTTCCATTATCATTTTTCCCAGTGGTATTAAAATGGAATTTAAACTTCAATTTTAAGCAAACAAATACGTTGTATATGAGCAAACTTAAGTTGACAACCATGATAGTAACGCATATTTATACATGTGCTTAATTTTCGTAAGAATAGTGGTGATCAAAATCATTTAAAAATTAAGTTTATAAAAGAAAAAATTTTATATATTTACTACCACTTTAAATATGAAAATAAAATCTTCCGGAAAATCCGGAAGAGTTGGCAGGTATGTAGTACTATCTTTCCTATGTATGTTCCCGTCATGGGATATTTCAAAATGAATGGGAAAAGGGCCATTTAGGCCTTAGATGCCCAGTTCTACAACAACGAAAGAACGAACATTACATTAGTAACAGTCGCCCTAGGGCAGGGATGGCGAACCAATGGCACGCGTGCCATTTATGGCACGCGACACAATATTTTGGGCACTCCACCGATCACAATTGTTGTTACACTATGAATTGTTATTACATAAATGTTATTACGCTATGAAGCATATCTAGCAATTAAATTAAAATTCACAAAAACAAACAAAATAATAAACAATTATTAATAAAAAAATTACAAATTAATACTAAAAAAACAATAAATAATCGTAAAAAACAAGCTAACAATAAATAACTAGCAAAAAAAATCAACAGTCCTGCTTAAACTAACATCTTACAACCTAATATAAGTTATTGGTCATCTAATCTGCAACAACAGAAGTCACACTGATGTGACTTTAAGTTGAATTACGCGTATAACTGAGACATTGCAAAATGTATTTTTTTTTCAATGTAAATAAAGAGTTTTGAGTTGATAGTATTTAGTATTATTATTTTCCCAATAATCACGAAGTCAAAATTATTTGACGGCACGTCTATGACCTCATTTTAAGCAATTTTTTAGAGAAAATGGCACGTTCGTGTATAAAGGTTCGCCACCCCTGCCCTAGGGCATAATATCAGATTAAGAGATCTCGTTCGTTTTAGCTGCTATGTGCAATTGTATACATACTATAAAAATAAAAAAGCAGTTACCAGCAGTGTAAATCTGGTAAGTGCTGATAATTTAATCAATTAGCTAATTAGTTTTACGAAATGATCGGGAGCCGTCATACCCCACATGGTTTCTGGCTTTTCCGAATAATGTCATTTGATGAGGAAGAATTGTGAATGAATAAAAGGGTGATAGTAAAAATACTTTCTATTTCAGAGATAGGTGAGTACTATCGCGTAATTTAACTCCTTGACGCAGAAGGAACACCCCTTATATTTTTTTCTGACGCTCTCATTACAAGAATAAATGTATACACAATACTAATTGAAAATGTATGCATGATTGAAAAATACAAATTGGTATTTTTCAATTATAAAAAGCAGTTGAATAGTTACAAAGAAATATATGTTCAAAATTACAATCTAAATGTGAAGGAATGGGTCCGCCTTATAAACCGGCTGTGACGTGTGTGTGTGACTGTGTGTAAACTTGGTCAAAAATGGCACCACTGAAAAACAAGAAACGCACCCTCTGCCTTGAATATGCTTGGTTACAACAAGCAGTTTTTTCACGCCACTTTGTTCCAGCTATTTCGAGGTGAGGCTTTTGATATGTTCGCGAAATTATCAAAAAATTTGAAAGCTTTATGCCTACTCTATTAAATATTTTGAAAAAAGCGTAGCAGTTGGCAGCCTATGAATGACAGTGAACATATGAGACAATCTAAAGAGTTTTAAATTTTTAAAATGAAGATATAGTCATTTTAAGAAAATACCACCTTTGTCAAAATACAAACTTTTACAGGATTGCCAACTTTCTACGCTTTTTGTAAAAATTTATTCTAGTGATAGCTAAGTTAAAGTTTTAATTTATTATTCATTTAAACTTATTTTCCTCAACACTACACATAAATGATACAAAAGTTCATATGAAACGTTACTTTTATACAACCTTTTCGTGGTGAAGATTTTCAATGGTTGGCTAAATTACTAAAAATTCCGAAAACTTTGGATTTATTTGTCTACCACTCAATAAATTACTAACAAAAAGTGTAGTAGTTGGCAGGTCAGCTTTTATATAGGAAGTTAGTATAGAATTTGACCTCTTTCTGCCATCTAATTTTATACATTTTCCGAATTATTTCCTTTTTTATATTTAAAATGGTAGCAAGTTTAATGAATTTACTTTTAATTTTGGAATTTATAAGTTAATTTTAAACAATGTTCCCCACCACTACGATTAAATAAACGAGTTTTATCCAGGATGTTCCATAAAGACAACTCCTAAAATGTATTTTGAGAATTCTTATGAAAAGGTGAACACAATGGGGGTCGCCAATTAATATTAGCCTTTTGTACAAAGGCAAATTTCGAGTGAAAATTTTATTTAGGCCAAAGAACAGCAAGTGAGACCATAAAGAGTTCATTCTAAATGAAGCGACACACTTTAACTCTTTCTTGTAGAATAATGGTTGCGAAATGTTTAAAATCAATTAGTAATACAAGGGCAAGGATAGCCTGGTTGTAGGGCACTGGCCCCCATGTCCAAGAGGTCATGGGTTCGATCGCCGCTGATCGAAGACTCCCTGTGTAGTACATGGTGTGGCACGTTAAATCAGTCGGGTCACATAGTCCCTCATATTCCCAAAACAAAATATACGTCTGAGTTACTGATCCAGGAGTTTCCTTGTCCTCTGGGTTGGGTTCAAAATTACAAGGCTACGGAGTTGAACATTCGTAGTCGTAAGCCCAAAATTGGGTCTGCTTTTCAACGACGGTTATAAAATAAAGTAAAAAAAAATAGTAATACATTTTTAGTGGTGAACTAGTTTGGGTGGTTGAATTAGTGTTGCCTGATTGGTTGCACTGCTCACGAAATCTGACAAATCTCAGTACAGAAGGGCGTATGCAGTTGTTACCGTGACAGGCCGTAATCAAGAGAATGTCGGCTTTCACAGGTGAATGCCAACAATCACATAGTCGCTTTGGTGAATGTCCGAAATACTTGTTATATCCGATTTGATATTTATTTGTTCGTTGATATTATTATATTTATTTGATATTTTAATATCTGCTGAGGATAGATTAGGAGAAACATCAGTGTTCGGGTTACCGGTTAAATGCATACTGGGCACTTGACCTTAAAACAGCATTGATACACAGCATGCCGGGCAGTGGCACTTAACTAGACCTAGTATATATTTCGGACATTTACCAAAGCGACTATGTGATTCTCAACAGTCACAGTAATGAAGTAAAAAATAAAAAGAGGTTTGATTGTGGGAGGACACAATATTAAACAGAAAAAGGGAAGTGTTGGTTTAAATCATGGATGAAAAGAAAGAGAGAAATAAAAAAATTGGTAGCAAAACCATTCCTTTTATAAACTGCTGTTTGTAGAAAATGCAACACCATGAAAGAATCATCAGAATCAAATGAAATTTAATGCAGAAACGACTTGTACTGATACAAATAAATGATGAAATTTTCAAAACAAAAGAAACAAATTAAGAGTCCGAAATCAGTATTTGGTGCAGCCACCACGCGCTGCAATAAGTGCTGCTATACGACGTGGCATGGAGTCAAACAGATGTTGAATATCTGCTTGAGGAAGAGAATTCCATATCGCTTGTATGCGCAACCAAAGTTCGTCTTTGGAAACTGCAGGACGCGGATCACGAGTGAGACGCCGACCAACCATATCCCACACGTGCTCAATAGGCGACATATCCGGCGAATAAGCAGGCCAAGGAAGAAGTTGCATGCGTTGTGCTGAACAGAAGTCTCTAACAGTCCGCGCAACATGTGGGCGTGCATTATCCTGCTGAAAGATAGCTCCAGGGATGCCTTGAAGGAAAGGAACGACTTCGGGCTGTAGCACTTCACGGACGTATCTGTTGCTATTGAGATTACCCTCAATTCGTATCAAATTGGATCGTCCATGATACGAAATCGCACCCCAGACCATAACTCCGGGTGTTCGACCACTATGTCGTTCAATAATACACTCAGGAAGGCAGCGTTGACCGGCATAACGTCTAACACGAACACGGCTATCATGGGTCCACAAATTGAAGCGTGATTCATCTGAAAAGACAACTTGGTGCCAATCAGCTCGCCAGTCTCTGTGCTCAAGAGCCCACTGCCGACGCAGCCGTCGATGATCCGCCGTGAGGGGAATCCTGTATAATGGCACCCTTGCACGCAATCCACAGCGCAGCAGACGACGACGAATTGACGAAGCCGACAATTGTACACCTGTAGCAGTAGACCAATGTGCTGCCAGCTGCCTGGAGGAAGCTGTGCGATCATTCACCGCCATGCGGAGCAGGTGTCGATCATCGCGCTCTGACGTCACCTTCTGTCGTCCAGTGCCTGTTTTTCGAGTTGTTCGGTGCTCGTCGGTCCACTGCTTCCAAACTCGCATCACTGTGGAACTGTTCCGCTGCATACGAGCTGCTATTGCGCGATAGGAAAATCCTCCTTCTCGAAGGCCGATTATCCTCCCTCGTTCAAACTCCGTAAGTTGCTTGAATTTCTTATTCTTCCGTCGTGGAGGCATACTCAGGTCTCACTAAACGTTTGCCACTAACAAATAATCATAGACTATTTTCAACGTCCCGCTACAGCACTTTATTTATACGCTTTCAGCATCAATTCAGAGGGCGCTGCGCGCGCCACGCACGCGCGATGGCTCTGAAACTTTATTAATTTGCATAATATCCTATAATTGACATTTGCTGCGAATTTCATTTGATTCTGATGATTCCTTCATGGTGTTGCATTTTCTACAAACAGCAGTTTAGTTATTTTTCGTGAAGTGTAAAATAAGATCTTAATGTTCGAAATTGGTAACCATTCGTCACTATTTACTTTACTCGAGTAAAAAAAAAAACAGTCTTATATACGTTTATGACTGATAAAAAATTCTATGTATTCATGGACATTTTAATCTTCCCGAAATAACATACTATAATAAAATTACACTGTGGAGTGAATTGTTAAGTGTCACTGCCCGATATACATTTGCCCGGTATGTTCTACAGTGATGTTTTTTTTGAGGTTTAGTGTCACTGCCCGGTACTCCGGAAACTAATGGTTCTCCTAACCTATCCTCAGCAGATATTAAAATCTTAATCCGATCTAAATCATAAAACATATGATTTTAACGTTTCGCAAGAGAAACTGATACGTATTTCCGCTTTCGCCATATGTACCAGGGAAGTGGGGATACTTTGCAGTCAATAGAGTGAATTTTGAAAAGTCCTAGTTCGGACTAAATTATTAATTTACACAAAAACTGTAGCTGGTAGAGCTATGCAATTGTATCTAAGATTTGTTTTTAAAAAAATCTTATGCAACAGAAGAAAAAAAATTCCCCAGTGTTATTTTCTCATCAGTTTTTGCTCTTTTCCGCCTGCAGTTTCCAGCCATGTTTGAAATGGTTAAAAAAAAAATTTTTCCTAACACTAACGTATATTAACAGTATGAATCGTTCACTAGGAGTTGGCACTTCGATCCGCCTTCATCACGTGTTATGCGACGTCACTATTTTGGGGAGAAGGTTGTGAGCAATCCTAAAAAAGGTTGCTTGTCTTTCGTTTTCAATTAGTATTTCTATCGGGTTTACAATTACACCGAAGATTGATTAAACTATTTCGGAATTTATCTAGTTTTCTTGAAATACAGGAAAACTACTCAAATACAAAATAACTAGCCAAAGGGGTAAGCAACAAAAAAAGGCATATTATTTTAACATGATGTATGGATGGGTGATCGTGTAAAGCTAAGGGTGGTGGCGCTAGTGGTTAAATTGCTCTCACAAGACTTCCGGGTTACTGCTTCCGATATATTTTTACGCCGCAGATTGAAAAAACGCGATCATATTATTGCATCATATCTTTTGCAGTATTTCACATGTACCGAGTTCTTTCTTTCAGCCTTTAAACTTCAGCATTATCATATTAATATTATAATCATTAGAATATTTTCTAATTAGGCTAACTTAAAAAGATATTTTTAAAGATATTTTTGGCGACATTTTATTCAAATGTAGCCAAATAAGAGATAAAATACAAAACATGGCAAACCTTAAGAATTATTCACAATGAGATATTAACTTTCCAAAATTTTTTTTGACCTTACGACCTCTGAGAATCAATACATTTCTGAAAGCTCTTATGAATGGTACAATTATGTTTAGATTTGAACCCAAATTACAATAACAAAACTGCATAGAATATTAGGCTTGTTCACACATCGCCTCGTAGTCATAACATAAGCGGAGGGATACACCGGAAATTTTCTAAATTTCTTCCGGTTTAAGGACGCTTGTTATTGTTTACATTAGGCCACCCATCCATACAGGATAATGGATGCCACTACTACTACATTAAAAAGTGTAGATGTCTTTTTACAAGAATCTTTTATGACAGTTACGGTTACAATTGACAATTAATGATGCCATCTAGTGGTGGTTCAACAAGCATATATCCACGTTTGGCGATCGTATGGCAATATTTATTTCGCAAACTTCATCTGCATTTTTTTAACGTTCAAATATTTAAACATTTGATGATATTTCAATCTTTTGAGTGAATAGTTTGTCCGTTTTGAGACATTTCGCTGGGAAAAACGCAGTTTTCAAATTTAAAATACATTTAATTAGCTAGAGAAACGAAAGGTATAATAGCAGATCATAAAGTGAAGTAAGTGACTGAAAAAGAATTCACTGTTTGCGTTCGGCGATTATTAAGGGTTGTCTCAATTTCAAGCACGGAGACGTTTATCCTCTAACTCCCGTGCTGAAATGCACCCTGTGTCCGAGGAGTTGGAGCCAAGTGCCAATTCTTGGTGAATGAACTATACTGAGTAATAAATTCTGTAAAATATTTTACGTAGTTGTAGATATTTAACTCTTTGCACTCCGATGTCCCCACTGAGGCAACATCAACAGTCATTAAGACATTTTATACCTTAATAATTTGTAACCACGTTATTTTATTTGTACCTCCAATGCATTCGACCGATCATCAGCTACGCAGCCCCTGAATGGAGCACAACCACTGTTACTCAAAAAAAGAAACTGGAGATTACTCAAAATAAATTCCTCAGATATATCACAGGAGCCCCCAGATCCATGAGAATGAAAGATCTAAGACGAGAGTTAAAAATCAACAAAATAGATGAGCACATAGCTGAACTATGTGCAAGTTTCTTCAGAGATGCACTCTCTTGTCATACGTGCAATTACTTTAAAAATTTTGATTTTGAGCTCATCAAAGACAACATAAAATATAGCCCGGCAACCGCCTTTTTCCTATCCGACGGAGTTTTGTCCCGTAAATTTTGTAAATAGCTGTAAATACTTGTAAATAATTTTGCGCATTTATTATGTATTTCTCCTTTTCTCTAAGGCTATGTGGCTACTGTGCACCTGAGAAGCTCGGGGGTAATAACCTCGAAGGGAGGCGAGGCAGTCTGCCACAAAACCTCTTCTCTCTCTTAAACTTGTTTGTTCAATCTCACTACTTCATTTTAATTTTCTCTCAGTAAAAGATACTGAACCCCAACTTTCACCTTTCAGTTGCGCTTCGGCGATTTATTATTTATTTCCACTCAGATGAATTAGTTAGAGCCCCTAGCGGGGCTGATGCTAAGATAACCATCACATATGAGTATGAGTTATTTTATTTGTTTTGTCCATTTACGTCGCAGTAGAGCTGTACAGTCCGCAAAAAAAAAAGATATCACCCTGAATAACTTTCGTTCTAATGATCGGATTTTCACGAACTAAGTGTCAATCTTAATGGTTCTTGGGGGTGACCTCAAATATGCTAATTAATTAGTGCTAACTATTAATTAAGTTACGAAATCAGACACAAAAACGTACTTTTTCTGAATAAACATATATTTTTTCTTACATATTTGGATTCTTAACCTTCAAAATATAGGGGGTAGCCGCAATCTGGGAAATATGGTCCCCATAGTTTGGTCAGAAGAGCGATCCAAAGTTCGTACCCCTTAATGTTAATTTCACTTTTTACGTTTTTAGTCATATTTTAAAAACTAATAAGGCAATTCGAAGAAAATTTCACCCAGTCATAAAACTCATTTACCCAAAGATAATTTCGCGAAAAATATAATTTTTAATAATTGTTAATTATTTTTTATTATTTAATTAAATTAAGGATGAAAAATTTTTGAATTATAAGGTATGAATTTTTTTATACCATATTAATCTACATATTTTTTAATTAAAAAACCTAAAGTTTCAACTGTTTTTATTTATTAGAAGCTGAGAAAAATTAAAATGAATTATTTTTAAAAAAATTATTTGGCGACAATGAAGAAATGATTAAATGAGGCGATTAATATTAAAATGTAATAAACTTGCGAGGAACTTGACTTCGCGCGCTTAGCATAAAATTTCATTCATATTTTTTTCGCTAATAATCGTTTGCTTATCTTTTCATTTTTATTTTTTAAGCTATAAAATACGATGTTTCTTTTTTAGTCGTCTAAAATTCTATTTGCAATTTAGTAAAGAAATTTGAAAAAACATTTTATTGAATAAAATACATTTTATTCAGAGAATGTGGAGTTTTATAAATGCATGCTTCTGATAGAATATGATTATACAACAGATTGTGCTTCTTTAATGTGATTATTTTTTATTATTTAGTTTTTTTTCTCAATAACTGATAAAATTTCAATAATATACATACGAATGAATAAATTTGGAATAAAATATTCATCAATTTCTCGAATATATATTTTATAAATATTAATAAAAATACGTAGTCAACATTTTTAAGCATCTCTCACAACATCGCAAATTTCTCAAAATCTTATAGGGTAAACTAACCAGTGATGGAATACTTAAGCTTAGCTTGCCTTTAAAAAAAAATCATAAAAATTTCAAAATTTGTAATTTTAGCTAAATGACGTATTTGTTATTAAATGCATGTCGACATATTTGTTATTAAATGCAAATTATGTAAAAAAAATTTAGATAACTGACATAATATTGTTTTAAGCTTTAGGTGGTTTAAATAATAAGTAGTAAGATAACCAAGTGAAGGAACAGTTCTTAAATTGAATAAACACTAAATTTTCCAGTGAATGAACACTTAATTTTGAGAATGTTTGATGCTCGTTAGGAATCCTTAGGCCACACAGATATCTGTCGCCCTGTAGATGCCTGAATTGACGGATGTTAACACAGGCGGGCATTAGGAAAAAAAAATCTTTTAAGTTTTCGTGCCCCCATTTCAGTATCTTAAGGGCCTTACGAGCTCTGTTTAAAAAAAAGAGAGTATCATATCATATCAGATATATATATATATATATATATATATATATATATATATATATATATATATAAGAAAACAAAAATAATTATAGTAGCAGTATTTGGTGGTAAATGTAACTTATCGTAATTGAAGAATATGCTGTGCGACATTTTATGGTGAATTTGCGAACGTAAGTTTCAGAATGTATCGAAACATGTGGATGCTATTTGCTAATCATCTTTATCCAAAGAAAACCATGTAACGTAAATATCTAGCAAAATGAAGCAGTTTTTTAAACAATGAATCATACAATATGCAACATATTATTTCAATATCTTATTCTTAAACATAAAATATTTCAATGTTCTTAAAATGTCACTAAACATTCAGCAATTCATTGAGTTATAGAAAAAAGAAATATCGTAAATTATAGAAAACCTTGTGAATGTGCATTAGAATTACTATACAATCTACATTTTATTTTTCAAGCACTTTTTTTTTCTTCAAACTTTCATGCCTAGAAGACTCGATTAAAGCTGTAAAAATCATTATCCCTAAAATTTTGTATATAGCTAATTTTGTATATAGCTAAAATTTTTTATAAGTTATGTTAATTTGATTTTAGTATGAAATCCTAGAATAAACATAGCAAAAATAGCATAATCTAAATAATATCAGATAAAAAGTTCATGTATTTAAATTCTAAAAACTTATAAATCGATTCAAATTTTCTTTTCAAAGGAGAATAAAATAAATATTTTTTTTTCTGCTTTTTGGACATAAATGAACTTAAAAATTGTTTTTGCCTAGAAACTTCGAGATGTTTTCTATTAACTATTAATTAAACCTCTCAGAGCAATCACAAAACATTATTTCAATTTTTTTACAGTCAGAAATTGGTTGCCTAGCAACCTAGTAAAATTAAGCGTTTCTCTTTTGAATCAGTCAATGGGTTATCTTAAAATATTTATTTGCGCAGGCGACTTTTTTGGCGGTTTTCTGGACTATCGCCAAATATATAAACTTTTATTGCAACCCAATTTACGACCCATTTGTTTTAAAATTTTGTCTACCAATTTTGTCTAGATTCCAAATATGTAAAAAAAAAATATATGTTTATTCAGAGAAAGTACGTTTTTGTGTCTGATTTCGTAACTTAATTAATAGTTAGCACTAATTAATTAGCATATTTGAGGTCACCCCCAGGAACCATTAAGATTGACACTTAGTTCGTGAAAATCGGATCATTAGAACGAAAGTTATTCAGGGTGATATCTTTTTTTTTTGCGGACTGTACAATGGGCTATTGGTCACGGTCTTTAATTTTTAAAAACTTTACCACGTCAGAGCTGGAGCAAAGTCTCGGTTGCATATGAGCCTTTGAATGATTTAGATGTAGCGGTAAAAATAACTTTAAATCAAACTTACAAAATAATTCACTCATACACAACATTACTATTCGACTGCAGAAAAATTATAGAACTAATCATCAACTAACAATCGAATATGTGCTTACCCCAGAAGATAAAGAATACTGAATAATCACCTCACCTTTTTTTTGGATTTTAAAACACCTTGAGTTATAAATTCTCTTCATCTTTTATCACGTTCCTGACAATTTAACAATTTTTTTAGGTTATTTCAGCACTGTTTCTGATTTTTAATTTTAATGGAATACTTTGTTGTTGTTGTTATTGTTAATTTACGTCGCACTAGAGCTGCACAATGGGCTATTGGTCACGGTCTGGGAAACATCCCGGAGGATGATCCGAAGACATGCCATCACAATTTTGATCCCCAGCAGAGGGGGTAGCGCCCCCGCTCCAGTAGCCCGATGACCTGCGCGCGAAGTCGAGCTCTTTACGGTAGAACAGTTAAACGAGGACCCATAACGCACACCCTCGGTCCCTACGCAGACTGATCCAAGTGGTCACTCACCCGCACACTGACTGCAGCCAGTGATGCTTGACATCGGTGATCTGCTGGGAACCGTGTCTTAACGATCAGTCCACTGCGAGGCCACATTATTTTAAGAATTTTAAAATTGTATAATAATACTATATTGTGTATTTCAAATGCTATAGTGCAGATATTAAATCGAACGGCGCTTAAAAGTACGGGGAGTACAAAGGGTTAAAAGCAAAAGATTTCAGAATTTTTTTGGCAATTTTGCCGACATTTTAAATGCCTCACCACAAAAGAGCTAGAATAAAGTGACTTTGCATATGAACTTTTAAATCATTTATGAGTAGTGGCACAGAATGTTTAAATAAATAAAAAATAATGAATTAATACATTAATTTACCTACCACTAGAATAAATTTTTACAAAAAGTGTAGAAAGTTGACAGCCCTGTTACAGCCTCTGAAAGACTCAGTTAATATGGAAATGACGATTGTTATAGCCACCTCAATGTTTCCACAGTGATGCCAACTTGCTCTGGATAGCAGATAAATATTTTCGAATGGTAGGCTTTTAATGAATGAATCTTGGTTTAAAATTTCGATTTTTAGGGTTTTAACTCTCCACTACTTCTAAATAACTCAACTGCTTATCTGATACGCCACTTTGTTGCAGTTAACCCGGGGGCATCATTGACCGAGCAGTATCATCCGCCAAACGCTGTGCGACGCTAGCGTCCGTATTCATCAACACAGATTACCTCCGGGTAATCTATGAGTAAGAGTAAAATCACGAGTTTAGTGCGAAACGTTATTCTCCAGCCGAAATTTTGCCAAACTCGCAGATTTCATCAGCAGTTCTGACTCTCCGGGTAACCCTCCGTTTTTGCCGAGTTATCGGAGGGTAACCTATTGAAGAGGAGCTTGTAAACAAAAAAGATGGAGGATTCTATCGCTGCGTTTGAGTTTGAAGATCTTGAATTTCTTGAAACTGTTGAAAGAAGAGAAAGATATGTCCCAACTATCAGAAATAATGACCTAAGAAGAGTTAGATGAAATAGACTTTTTTGAAAGATATCGTTTCTTAAAACCTCTCCACTTAAATTAGCGATACTCACGATGCACGTGCACGTGTTTATATTATATACAATGTCACATGGTTTTACCTTGCCCAATCAAAGGCCTCGTTATATTTCCTGCAAGAGTTAAACTCGAGTTGTGAAATCCTCTGTTGAAAACGGTTGGAGAATAAAAAGCGAGGGTTAATCCGAGAGTAACTCTGAACCGTGGATATTCCGATCCCCGAGTTACTCTTGAATTTAACTCGGCGTGGTGAATACGGGTGTAGGAGGTGGCAGGCTCGAATCCCGCCGTTACTCTGATGTATTCTTCGTGATGCTCTTCCCTGAATTGATCCATCTGTCTTTCTACTTGATAAAGATTTATAGGCCTAAATTACTCATACAAGCCTGCATATATATGTAATTCTAATAAATGAACAATAACATACGGTTAAGCTGTGTTGAGTCCTTCAAAAAGTTGGAAAAATTGACCGAAAATCTATAAAAATTGGTTTGTAGTTCTCTAACGAGAAAGAAAGGGGGGAAAGAGAAAATACTGGTAGAAGAACTATTTCAATATTAGAAAATATTCGGGAGGAGTTAATCTATTCTCAACAATAACAAATCACTGTAAGGAAGTTTATAACGGTGAAGACGCAATTCAATATAAAAATTGCATCCGTTAAAAACAATTGGTAGTTATGAAATTTTATTATTCCCGGAAAAAAACTAAAAAATTAAATTTATTTGTTACCAGTTTTTACTTCGGTGCGCCGTCAAGATGAGACAATCTAGCGTGACCCACCGGTGGGTCACCCCGGCGTGAACATGTTAAAACAGTTTGTCGAACCCGGAGCAGTTGATATCTCTGTAAGCCCAGCGGAGTCATTTGTTCGTTTACTCTCATTTCTGGTTAACTAAAAATAATTTTAAAAAAAGACAAATCTAAAGTGACAACTAAAATATGCAATAAATTATTCCTTACTATAGTCTCTTTTATTATTTTCGATGTTAAAATACAGACTAAAATCGAAATTAGAAAACAAATTATGACCTTACTTTTTTGATCTAAATTCGCTAAATTTGTAATTTGCTGAATTTTCTAATTTGCTAAGGAACAATACGATCACATTGCCACACGAAATTTTGGAACTTTATCCTCCAGGATTATCCTGGCTTACAACAGGCTGTAATGGGAATGCTTTACTCTACCAAGCGATCTAGTGAACGATTGCGATTTAATAATTATGAAAGTGTTTTGTTTGTCTATCTGACAAAATTTAAGGAAAAATTTTGAGTGATATAAAAACATTTTCTAAACAAACTTCACTGTTTTCTCTCTTTTTCTACTTATGAGACATATGCAACGTCTTTTCAGTAAATTAGGATGAAAGTTGAGGGGAAGGTTCTATTGACAGAATCTAATTTAGAAAAGTCATTTTAATTGTTTAATTGACCATTTATTTTAAGTTAGGGTAAATTTTAATTTATTTTTTAACGGTCGTTGAACGGCCCATTACCCAAACAATCATACAAGCTTGGTATCAAAGACTTATGTATGTATTTCATGAATATCGAATCAAAAAATTTTAGTTTTGAAATCTCCACACTTGAATTTGCTCCCCATTGTTATTAATCATACTCATGGTAACGGATAAATCATGTTACTTCATGTTACCGTAACTATGACAGACACATAAAGAGTGTTCCGAAAGATGACTTTAAAATTTGCTTTTAAGACTTTGCTAATGAAAAAAAGATTTAAAGATTTCCGATACATTTAATCGTCAGGATTGAAGAGCATTCTGAAAAAGGACTGAAAACTTGTTTTTGGGACATTTATAAATGAAGAAGATTTAAAGATTTCGGATGCATCTAGGCATCTGATCTGAAGAACATTCCAAATGAGGACATTAAAATTTGGTTTTGAAACTTTGCTAAAAATAAAGATTGCCGATACATTTAGTCGTCAGAATTGAAGAGCATTCTGAAAAAGGACTGAAAACTTGTTTTTGGGACATTTATAAAAGAAGAAGATTTAAAGATTTCGGATGCATTTAGGCATCTGATCTGAAGAACATTCCAAATGAGGACATTAAAATTTGTTTTTGAAACTTTGCTAAAAATAAAGATTGCCGATACATTTAGTCGTCAGAATTGAAGAGCATTCTGAAAAAGGACTGAAAACTTGTTTTTGGGACATTTATAAAAGAAGAAGATTTAAAGATTTCGGATGCATTTAGGCATCTGATCTGAAGAACATTCCAAATGAGGACATTAAAATTTGTTTTTGAAACTTTGCTAAAAATAAAGATTGCCGATACATTTAGTCGTCAGAATTGAAGAGCATTCTGAAAAAGGACTGAAAACTTGTTTTTGGGACATTTATAAAAGAAGAAGATTTAAAGATTTCGGATGCATTTAGGCATCTGATCTGAAGAACATTCCAAATGAGGACATTAAAATTTGTTTTTGAAACTTCGTTAAGAATAAAGATTGCCGATACATTTAGTCGTCAGAATTGAAGAGCATTCTGAAAAAGGACTGAAAACTTGTTTTTGGGACATTTATAAAAGAAGAAGATTTAAAGATTTCGGATGCATTTAGGCATCTGATCTGAAGAACATTCCAAATGAGGACATTAAAATTTGTTTTTGAAACTTCGTTAAGAATAAAGATTGCCGATACATTTAGTCGTCAGAATTCAAGAGCATTCTGAAAAAGGACTGAAAACTTGTTTTTGGGACATTTATAAAAGAAGAAGATTTAAAGATTTCGGATGCATTTAGGCATCTGATCTGAAGAACATTCCAAATGAGGACATTAAAATATGTTTTTGAAACTTTGTTAAGAATAAAGATTGCCGATACATTTAATCGTCAGAATTAAAGAGCATTCTGAAAAAGGACTGAAAACTTGTTTTTGGTACATTTATAAAAGAAGAAGATTTAAAGATTTCGGATGCATTTAGGCATCTGATCTGAAGAACATTCCAAATGAGGACATTAAAATTTGTTTTTGAAACTTCGTTAAGAATAAAGATTGCCGATACATTTAATCGTCAGAATTCAAGAGCATTCTGAAAAAGGACTTTAAAATTTTTTTTGTTGCGATTTTTATGAAGGAAAAAGAGTTAAAGATGTTAGATATGTTAAGAATTAAGTATTGAAAAGCATTCGGAAAGAGGACTTTACAATTTGTTTTTGAGCTTTTTTTCTCAGTCGAGTGCAGAAACGCATGTCGGTCGCTTCGATACACAATAAATATGCATGTAGAATATTTTCATATCTTTTTTTTTTGTGCAGGAAATTAATATCCGCATCTTGTATAATTTTATGATTGATTTTTGATTTGACAATAATTCATTGTAAGAAAGTGATAATTTACAAAGCTTTTCACCGACATGCCGCAAAAATGTTTTCAGCGATAGTATTTCTTTGAAGTAAAGCCGCTCTTTGATCTTCATTGTTACAACAAGAATATCTATTTACTTTTAATAATAAAATGGATCAAAAAGTGACTCGCAATACCGAATTTTATTGATCAGTCATTTATTGTAATTAATTATGTGATTTCTATATAAGATGGTTTTGCGTGTCGCAGAAAAGGATTTTGATTTCTAAAAGTAACAGTTTGCGTACAAAGTATTTCTAGTAAGAAAGCTACAATGGGAAAAAGTGAAAATTATTATATTGAAAACGGGATTGTTGAGAAATTAAGTGGCGATGAGTAAGTATTATGATGTAATATTATTAATTTATGTTTAGCTTCAAAATTGTATTTAGCGATTACTACGGTAAAAATGTATTTTTCAATTAAAAAAAAACTGGGTAAAGTTTCTCTCTCTATTTCTCGTGCCCATGATATTTCCGGGCTGGAGAGTTCAAAAGTATAACGCACTAAAAAGTTGATTGCAATTGATATAAAAAGTTGAAAACAATTGATATATTATGCCCAGAATCGTGTTTATTTCTCAATATATTTCCCAAAATATTTTGAACTAGATTTGAGCACTGATCAAACATGTAAACTAAAAATTAGCCAAAATAAATAAATAAATAAAACTAAAAAGGAATAAACATCTTGTACGTACACTTAGTTTTACATAATTTTCTCAAAGAAAAGAAATTGTGACTTTTTCAATCGTTTTAATTGAAATTATGTTACCATTAAGGGGCTCTATGGTACGTCAAAAATTACACTCTGTTTTAGTAATGTAAGCAATTTTTTATTAAGGAACCATTTACATTACGCTAAACCTTTACAATCGAATATTCCCCTTATTGTGGAGATTTTTATATTCTTACAGAAAACAAGGAAAGTTACTTAAGAATGATTATTTCTTATAATAATTAATCAAGATTGAAATAATAGGACAATGTAAGATTGCTTATTCAGTAAAATCTCCAAGGTATAATATTAATATAAGGTTTATCCTAAGGTATATCCTAATAAGGTATATCCAATAAGGTATATCCTAATCCAAAGGGCACTCACTCTATTCTTAAATCTAATCCATATTCCTGTGGCTCATAAATTAATGTTGGGGTTTCCTCACCGCATAATTTTTAGGTAAATAAATCTCTTGAGGAGAAATATTGATTATTTTTTACGTCATGGTCTTCGCGATACATTTTAGTAACCAATCTGTTTTCGAGAAACGCTCTTTATAGATTGATTATTGACACAAGTAGAAGATTTACTTAAAATATCGTGTGTAGAAAACCTGATTATCAGATCAAAAGTCACTCAGAGTGAATGGTTTTTTTTTGTTCATTTTTTTCTTACTGTAAAGCACGCAAAATAAGGAACAATTTAAAATATGGAAATACAGTACATAAATATGCAAATTAATTTCTGAAGACGATATAATAAGTTACGATATATGACACAAATACGTATTTTCTCTTCATAAACATACCTTTTCTTCGACAGATTTGGATCTTGACTTTAAAAATATAATAAGTATGGTACTAGCCGCCTATGGTGCCATGCTTGGTCAACTTTCAAATTTATCTTGTACCACGCATAAACTTTAATGGTAACCAAACCAATTTTTCTGCACAACTGTGTTTAAATATTCTAACTTTTCAATCCCTCCAACGATCCTAACGCGATAAGTAGTTTTAAACAACATATTAACCAATTTTTTTCACCGTTTAACAGTTGCCAGTGCGAAAATACTTTGATTTTAATTTTTACTATTTTCAAGACATTGACAAAGTTTTAAGTATTAAAATTTAATAACAATATAAAATCTGTCCGGTAGCCTTGAAATGACAGAAACTACCTAAGTATGAGTTCGTGACATTTTAGCATAGTAGAAGTATTTCATTTTATAATTGTCGTTGAATAGCCAACCCAATATTTGGGTTTACGTCTTCTAATGTTCAACTTCGTTGCCTAGTAATTTTGAACCCAAGCCAAAAGACGAGGGAACTTCTGGATCAAGAGTTGGGAGAAATTTTGCCTTCCTGGAGTACTTTTTGACAGAACTATCTCGCATTTACGTTACATGGAGAAGAAGACCGCGAGAACTTCCCACGGTTACTCTGACGGCAAAGGAACTCTAACCTATGATCCGTCTACCACTGAGGACATTTCCCGTCAGCACTGTGGTCAGTACGAGCCAGATATGGATTCGTATCGACCAGCCATCACTGGGATTCGGACCAGGCTCACCTCAGTGGAAGGCTAACGCGGCTCGCAGTAGAAGTATAAAAATAATTTCATTCTTAGTCGCGAGATAAGACCAAAAAAAAAAAAATTTAAATAAATAAACTCACCCCAATGCTGTATTAAGCACTCTACTACTTTTTTAGCAGGCCTGCCAACTACTACCTTTTTTGCAAAATATTTTAAAGAGTGGTAGACATCTAAAAACCAAAGCTTTCTGTTTTTTTGGTAATTCGGTCAATATTTTAAAAGTCTCACCATCAGAGAGTTGGAACAAAGTGGCATTGCATATGAACTTAAGAAACTAAATTTAAATGAGTAAAAAATAATACATAAGAACATAAACTTAACTACCGCTAGAATAAATTTGTACTAAAAGCGTAGAAAGCTGGCAGTGTTCCTGTGTTCAGACCTGTTACCTGTGTTTAGACCTTACCTGATAGCAAGTTCCTGTGTTCAGCTTACAACTAATAGACTAGTTTTTGGTGTTAGGGATATTTTACATAGTTAAAAGAAAAAAGAAAAAAGAAATGGAATGAGTTTTGGATCTTTTCCGCTTTGATGTATATAAACTATCAGTCCTATGTCGCTGGGCATTGATGGGCTAAAAAATGTCGTCTGTCGATCTTATTTGAATCGAGAATGAAATCTATTAATCAATTTCGAAATCTGAGAAAGAAATCATTTGTTACTTCGTTACACTTTCACTGAAACTGTAACACATTAAAAATACCTCAACGTGCGTTCATTATCTTAAATTTAAATCAATATTAGAGTCTCATTTTACAAGAAATCGTTTCCCTTCTCTTTGCTTGTATTCTAACTAACTTTGATGTGTTTTTAATAATGTTTTATTTACGAGGTAAATATTGTGTGATAGTATTTCCACAAACATGACCTTTAGTGTGTGTAGTAAGCGATATCGTTCGTCGAACTATTGGAGAGTGAGTACTGGTTTCTAATGAAAGTTTCGATTACGAAAGTCAAGAATACGGATACAGTTACAAGAAAAGAAGCCTCAAGGCTTTGTTTCGCGAACCAGAACCTGGTTACACTTTCATTCATTGAGATTTTGGAAGAGGAAATTTAATCCGTGTAATCCGTTACTAGTTTTTTCGCCGGCTATAAAAAGGTTCTTTCTACCGTTTAAAAGAGTTCGGTTCGTATATTATATGCACTATAGGTTTGGTCTGTACCCATAGAATTACTATTTGTTATTAATTTATTAAGCAACTGAAAAAAAAACCCTCCATTTCTCATTATTATTTTGACAATGAATTTCAACTCTTTAATTGAAAATGGAATGTGTTTTTCCTGTAAAGTTCCTCAGTCGAATAATTTCTGTGTCCTAGGAGACTACACATTCAGGTAATGTTTAGTTCTTTTACTTTTTAACTCACAGGCATTTAACTCTTTTATTGTTTAAGGCATTGGCGTTTATCTTTTTTATTATTTAACCTCATGGGATTGTTCATCACTCTTATTGTTCAACTCATAAGCGCTCAATTCTTTCATAGTTTAAATCATGGGTGTTAATTCTTTTATTGTTTAACCCTATGCACTCCGAGTACTTTAAAATGCTGTTGAAACTAATTTAAAGATTCAACCATTTACAATTCATATTGCGATATTTTTATATAGTTTTTATAATTTCTTAAGACAATGTGGTTACTAATTATTAAACTATAAATTGTTGATGGCACCACACAGAGGCGAAATCGGAATGCAAAGGGTTAACTCATGGGCGTTTCACTCATTAATTATTTAGCTCATAGGCGTTTAACTGTTTTACTCATAGGCGCTCAACTCTCCTTTATTGTTTTATCCTTTGCACTCCACGTACTTTAAAATGCTATTTGAACTAATATAGGAACGAAACCATTTAAAAAATAAAGAATTCAGTATTTGTATATAATTTTTAAAATTCTTAAATTAATTTGGTTGCTAATTATTAAGGTATAAATTTTTTCAATTTTAGAGAGGTGATTCTTGACAGCGCCACAGAGGTGACATCCGAGTGCAAAGGGTTAACTCATGCCCGTTAACTCATTAATTATTTAACTCCTTTGACTATTTTATTGATGAACTCATAGCCGTTTAACTCTTTTATTGTTTAACTCATAGTCATAACGTTGGTGGGAGGCAATGGTCGAAGAGTCATATAAAAAGTTAAAATAGGGTAGCCAATTTACTCTAAATTATCAAAACAAAATTTTATATTAATTAAAGCTAACAAAATACTTAACTTCATTTTAATTAATAACACCCCAACAGTCTAAATATTATAAATTATATTGTTCACATAACGTAGTAGTTTAAATATCATTCAAAAAATAAACGAAAAATTTTATAAAAATCTAACCACTATTTAAATTTTTGTAGGAAGCTTTGAACACTGTTGAGGAAGACAAATGTTCCTCAAGAATTTTGCAAAGCTTCAAAAAAAATTTTTGGAAGTACTTTCTTTTTAATCATCACCTAAAAAATAAATGCATTTTCATTTAAAAGTAAAAATTAAAAATTTTAGTCATTTTATATGCAATCAAACGAAATAATTTTATAATTATCACTTTTATGTAATTGGTATATTATATATAAAAGCATTTAATGATTTGTTTTATAATTTTATAATAATTCGAACACTATGATTTCAATGAATTTAAATTTACGTATTTCTATTGTTAGCTATATTTGTAGGTAGCACAGTATAATATTTTTTTATAAACATCGTGTATTAGTTTTTACATAATTTTCCTAATTGTTAAAAGGTTTTTAGCACCGTTTCAATTTATTTTTGATTCATTGTAACAACTTAGATCAGTGTTTCCCAAACTTATGACTTTTGTGTACCCTTTCTAAATTTTTCGTAACGCTGTGTACCCTCAATAAAAAAAATTAATGCATTTTTTACTATAAAAAATTCGCACAAAAAGTAAAAATCACAACTGGCTGTTGACACCACTAATTATTAATTGTTAACTCTGTAAAAAAATAGCCATCAGAAAAATACATAATCGTTAATTTTCATGGCTAGCTTTGTTTTTAAATAAAATTTTATGAAATTTTCGTAATTCGCATAAGAACGCGTACCCCCGCTAAACTGCTCCCGTACCCCTGAGGGTACGCGTACCACACTTTGGGAAACACTGACTTAGATCATGAACGATTCTATATTCTGACTCGTTATAAACATGTATGTCTAGATCACATTTGATAGATCGCTGTGTTTATTATTCTTATAATTATGAGCCAATAAATTTTATTTCATATGAATTATTAGTGTTTTTAGAACTCATTAATTTTAAATGAAGTTTGTGGTCTCTTGATTTGTTCCAACAGAATGCGTTCTGAACTATTTTGCTTGATTATCAAATAACTTTTAAAATTATGCGCCGAACTTGAAAGCACCAAATGCATAAAAATATTTTTAACAAAAGCAAACTGTTACACATGGTAAAACTTGTGCCAATCATGGAAAAATTATGAAAAAATGGTAAAAATTATGAACCAATCAAATTAAGGTCAAAATTCTTTTAGATTTTAAGACCATACCAGACTTAAGAATTACACTCATGCACAGTGGGCCAGCATCCAAGGTTTTGTGGCCAAAATTAGTATTTCGATGAAATTTATTTCAAAATTTGGGTTTTTTTTATGTGCAGGTAAATTGAATTCATAGTTGAAATTCTGAAATACACTAAAAATACCCAAGAAAACAAAATGGCGGCTGAAATATGGCGAGCAAATATAAAAAAAATATTATAGTACATTTAAATAATAAATATAGCAATAAAAATATTATAATTTTCGTAATTTTATATTAAAAATAAAAAGCAAATTACATTTCCGAAGTAATATTACAAAATAACTCGAATTAATATCAAAATAATGCGAAAACATGAGAAAAAAAACATAATTTTTGTTTTACGGTATATTTAGTTTACCTTTGCGATACGGGCAAAATGGGGCAGGTTTTTTCGAAAGAAGAAACATCAAAGAAGACAACAAAAAAAAGTTTAGTTAATTACCTCGTGGAACTTTTTGGAGCTAAGTTTCGAAAGTCATTCAAACATTGTAAAATGTCAAATGATAAGATATAAACTATAAGTTTGTCAAGAGTATTAACTAATCCAACAAATTGAAAAATTGTACTAGAATTTCAGACTAATTACTCTGATAAAAATGTAACAGTAAGGTGAAATTCCTATATATATTTCTGAAATAAAAATTTGAAAGTTACATTTAAAAAAAATTTTGAACATATTTTTCATTACATTGTACTCTCGTCTGTCCAAAATGTAAATTATAATGTTTGGAATGATTATGAATACTTAATTTTGGATGTATTAAAACTGCCTACTCATATTTTAGTTGAAAATTTAATTTTTTGACATTTGGCCAAAGATCGTGGTCTTCTGGCGCACAGTGGCATGGTCCGATTATCAATATATATTATTCTGGATCTGATTATCTAAACAATAAAAAACTTTGAATAAAGATATAATAGAAACGATTTCATACAGATCTAAAAATTATAACACTGTTTCTGTAAAAAGGCTCGAACTGTCCATAAAAAATTTTAAAAAAAGTAGGGAGAATATTTTTAAAAAAAAGAATTAAAGATTTATTATTTATTAGCTTTTAATTTACTATCATAAATGCAGAGATTTTGTTTATCTGGAAAAATTAAACGTAGTGGCGAACGCGAGTTTATAAAATACATTTTTATTTTCGAACTTTTGTGACCTCTTTTAAGACATTTTAAGGACACTACGAGCCCTGCTGTAAAATCTTATAAAAACAATTTTAAAAATATTTAATGAAATCGTTATCAGACATAATAAA
Organism: Parasteatoda tepidariorum; assembly: GCF_982258835.1. NCBI lineage: Eukaryota > Metazoa > Arthropoda > Arachnida > Araneae > Theridiidae > Parasteatoda > Parasteatoda tepidariorum. The sequence goes on along the minus strand of NC_141758.1, from coordinate 6,607,222 downwards.
AACGTTTCTATAAACATTTAATATAAAGGTTTCTGCAAACATCCAAAAAAATATTTCTAAAAACATCGAATAAAATTTTTTCTCCAAACATGTAATAGAAATGTTTTTATGAACATCGAATAAAAATTTTTTTACTAACATCCTATAAAAATGTTTTTACAAAAACAATTCTGCATAGATTTAATAAAAATGCTTCTATAAACATCTAATAAGAACAATTCTGCATAGGTTTAAAAAAAGCGTTTTTATAACGATCTTATAAAAAGGTTTTTATAACCATCTAATTAAAACGTTTTTATAAAGATCCATTAAAAAAAAATCGTTTCCATGGAGATCTAAATCAGTGAGTTTAGAATCACAAATATCTTGTAGAATTACAAGATATCATTCATCTTTAATTGTTGCGGCAATTTTTGAGTAACAATTAAGAACAAGATAAAGTACAAGATTACAAATAAAAGATAACTGAATAGGAAACACAATTCTTAGTGGGCAAAGATTTATTACTCAATGATTGAGAAACTACAGCAGTATATTACAGAAAAATTTAGAAAATAGTCTTGCTTTGATAAGTATAGAAAGATAAGATCAAAATGAGAAAAGTATGCACATGATGCATTTTTCCTCCCCCCCCCCTTCCAGGGTCATCTCAAAAGATAAGAAATGTTTTTACTGATATTCAAAAGATTTTCAGATTATGACTATTTTTCTCTTAATTAAATTTATAAATTTTATAAAAATTCCGTAAAAAGAAAAAAATTAAATTAGTAATACAAGAGTTTTGAGTTTATAATTTATTTTGCAGAAGAAAAGATATTTATGTCTACTTAAAATATAGACAATTTAAACTTTCTGGTTTGATCTAGCTGGGTTCCAGAGGCCAATAATGGCCCTTTTCCCATTCATCCTGTAATGAGAACGTAAGCAAAAACAATAGACAGATTGCATAAAAGGCAACAAATAATGGCACATGTTAAGGTTGAGAAAAAAGAATGGCACTTTGTCATGGTAAAAAGTAACAAATAATTGAATGTATAGAAAAGTTCAAGACATATTTACAAGAAGGGAAATGAAAGGAAGGAAAAATGTTTACAAAAAATGAGAAAAATTAACAAATATTCAATAATGAATAATGTTAAGATCATAAAAAACTTCATTTACAACAAAGTGTATCTCTGTTAAAATAACCGTCCTGGTTATTTACCACTTGCGTCGGGTTGCTCTCTACCCTAAAAATGACTCGGATTAATCTCGTCGTGATCAGACTTACTTTTGATCAGATACTCTCACAATTTGAACTTTCAAGCTTAAATCTAAATAAGTGGTTGGGTTTAGAATGAAATAACCACTTGATGATGTAAACAAAAACAAAAAGTACTCTCCAACGTTTAAGATTTCTGTGAAATATTTTTTTAATGACAAGAAAATAAAGCAGAGATTGTTTTTAACAAATAGAATTAGTATTAAGTGATTTATTTGTCTGACCTTTCAAACAATTGTTTAGTTTTTTTATGCGTAATGGTTGATTAAAATCTTTCATTTTAATATATTAAAATAGAACGTTTTTAATATTAACGTTTGCTGCCACTAGAAATTTTTTTTTCTGAAAGTGAAGAAATTCTGTAGTTTTATTGTGAGAGGGTTCATATGTACCATAAATTCTTAATTTTAAATTTACACTTTGTGAAAATAGATTAAATATCCCCCCCCCCCTTAGATAAAAGACAAAATTGAAAATTGATTGTCCTACCACAATATATGTTTTTGAAAAAGGAAACTGTCCTATAAATATGATGCTGGGCACTAGCAGGTTAAATTTATAAATTGGTGGATACTGAAGAAGTTGTGCCTTTCATCTATCAGCTTCCAATTTAAAGTAAATAATCAGCCTTAACAAGATTTCGCGACTAGATACGCTTATTTGGAAATACAGTACAGAACCCGTTATCCGGAAATCAGAAAACCGGAAAACCAAAAAACCGGAAAACCAAAAAACCAGAACGAAATTTGATAAATTTTCCCGCTATTTTTTTTTTTTTTTTAATTTTTTTTTTCCTCATAAGATTTTAGGATTTTTCTTTCTTTTTTGAAAGATGTTTACCCTAGCATCATTTTGGAAATAATCATTAGTGTATTACTTCGTTTTTTCAAGATTATTTCCAAATATTTTTTTTTTAGTTGGGTTTAACAATAAAAAAAACGACTTTTTGTTGCGATTCAGAAAACCGGAAAAATCAGTTATCCGGAATAGCGATGGTCCCGATCGTTCCGGATAATCGGTTTCCTACTGTATTAGACATAGGGGTGAATACATAATTATTAAAATGCATTCTTATTTGCTTAACTTTGCTACCACTTTTTTATTATTATTAGAACTATACCCACTTTGATCAACAATTTTGAACATTATATTTTCTTGATCTCTCTTTTACCAAAAAGATCAGGATGTTTTTAAATTTTTATGGAATGTGGTTACCCTGGTATCGTTTTGCCTCGAATTTCTATTATTGCAGGGAGGTTAACTGTTCCAGCATGAGCCAAAAAGTTTTATAACATGGCGGAAAATCAAACTTGAGAACTTCCTAATATTTAGATAATTTTGTCAGCTGACCTACTATTAATTAGCGCTTCTTTATAAAAATTAATTCTAACGACTCATATCATCATCGTTGGGGAAATCGTACCTTAAAACCTAGATAAAAAAAAATCATCGAATGTGGAATAAAGATAACGAAAGTTCTTTTGATCAGTAGTCAACCTGATAAAGGGTTAAATTTTTCTGGAACTGATGTTAATAATATCAGCGAATGTAAGGTGTACAAATTAATAAAACATATTTGTATATGAAATTTTAAATAAAAAAAATTAGTTAATTAAATTTATTATTTTTATTCTTGACACACGAGATATTGTTCTGTCTACAAAATTAGAATATGTTATAATTCGTTACATTCCACAGAACATGAAAAACGAATTAAAGAAAAAAAGTGATTTTTTCCCCATTGCATTTTATAAGGTAGCTTAGAGATTTTTTTATTTATTTCATTGTTTTTATGACAAAAAAAATTCCCAAAATGTGTTACACCCGGGAGGACGCGTGCCTCCTGAACAAACGTATGCGGGGGAAATGGAATGATCGCAAATAAAATTCCTTTATGCACTGATAAAAAAAACCGTTATACATTTTATTGGAATTAAAACACTTATGAGTTTTAGACGTTGAATATTTATTGCTCAACTATTTAAAGCGTTTTACCATTCTTTTCGCGATTGAATTTAATGAAACGACACTATTTACTTATCTGATAATTAGAATATAAATTATTATATTATATACTACATTATCGTTTTAATGCGGGAGACGGTTCGAGAATTCAAACAGGGGACAATGGCAGACTTATAAATAAAACTGCATATGGTGTTGTAATGAAGATAAATGGCAAACCCATCAGTACCATCTCGGCGCCTCTAAATAACAACAGCAGTATTTATCTGGCTGAGCTCCTTGCAATCCAGTCAGCGCTCCAATGGCTTAAAAATCATGGTTCTTCAATAGCAAGCATTTACACAGATTCCCTTTCTTCATTCTTGAAGTACAATTTTTATACAAAGAAATTATATATTCGTAGAAGAAAATAGGCTCAAATCGTTAGCTCCTGTAGTTCACGATTTTTTCAGCAAACTTTCTTTTTGAGAAAGTTTTTACCCATTGACAAAATGGATCTTGGTTAGGATTTGATGGAGTCCACACACTTTTCAACTATCGTCAAAAGTAATAGTAAGCAGTGCGCTTGCGTCGTAACTGCATGCGTTGCTATGGCGACCGCTGCTGTTTTTCTTTTCATTTTCACTAACATGCATTTTTAATGTATTTACATAATAATAATTTAAAGTACTTTTTATATTCTTTTTATTATTAACGTATAATTACTGGATTGACGGTGATTTTAATTTGAATATGAATGAAGCTGAAGAAGGAAAAGTATTTTGTGACGTCTTGAAACACGTACATAGGCAGGATTTGAAAATCAATGGAGATAGTTTTTGCAACCCATGAATTGAAATGTTAACGGAGTCAATCCAGAAAAAAAAGAGCATTTGACCAATGTTTAAACAGTGATTGCAATAAGGCGATCACAACTTTTTTGTTGATTTTGTTTTTAATTTTAATTTTGGTGATTCCTAACAGAAAACGTTTAATACTTGAGCTTGTTCTTGATTTTAGATGCGGAATAACCGCACATTATATGTTGTTCATCACTAATAAGTGATATACCAAGGTCGTTCGTACACAGTTATTAGGTAACGTTATCTGTTTCAATACTCAGTTAGTGGTATTTTGTTAGATACCAAGGTGCAAGGTTTCTTATAATTATTGCGGCAAAATTTTCATGAACAATGTAAACAAGTTGAAATGACTAATTGGGAACTAACTCACTGAACTCAGCAACTGCGAGAAATAATATGATTTCTAGAACAAACTGAGAGACATTAGAATGACCCCGAAATAACTGATAAAACTAGGGGAGGGAAATGCAGGAAATTCTTTCTTTAAATATACACAAAAGGCAGATATGGATGGGAAACTCAGCTACTAATAAAAAAGGGACGAGCGAGTCGTAAAATGTCCCCCGAGAGTTCACATGGGTTAATCTTCCGCAATTATATTTCCCCTAACCCCGCCGCTTACCATACCGCGAGGCAAACTTTGCAGCGCTGATTCTCTTTTATCCCCATAACTAATTTGAAATTCAAATCGCATGAAAAGTGAATTCAGACAAACCTAGAATAAATCATGAAGTTTCAATCGATGAAAAAAAGAAATTCAAAAATACCAAAAAAAAAAAAAAAAAAAAAAAAATTGAAGAGAACTTCTCTATTGCGTAATCTTAACCCTTTAATGGACCCTTTATTTCTAGTAAAGGTAAATTAAAGCATTTTTGGAATTGAAATTGTTTTAACAACAGTAATTGATATAAAAAAAACTCATTTAGTTTATAAAAATGCCATTTTAATGGTGGTAAATATATTTAACATGACCTATTAGGAACTTACTGACTTTTATTTTTCTTTATTTATAAAATAAATTCCTTAAATGCTACAAACTTCAAAAGGAATGATGTATTTTATAACTTTTATACGTTTTTTAAAAGTGACAAATGGTTACCAATTTTATTCAAACTCACTTCAAGAAAGCTGAAGTTATTGAAAAATGGAAACCTAAATTAAAAGTGATAAAATGTGGTGGTAAGTATACTTTCCACGTCCTTCAAAAGGATTAAATTATCATCTCATATTTTATTTTTTATTTTTACATTTCAAAAATTTATTACCAGTATTTGAAACTTTATGGCCTATTCTAGGTTTGTCTGAACTCACTTTTTCTTAATATTAAATTAGTGATTGAGGTGAAGAAGAATTTGGGACGAAAAGTTTCCCCCTCGGTATGGCGTCCTCTTAAGAAATTATTTCACCAAATATCTACTCATAACTACTCTAGCTTGAGCCACTCTTCTTATAGCTTTCTTTCGCGAAGCTTCCTTTTTCGAGAGGAAATTTGAAATTCGTAAAAAAATCAGAATCTTTCCACGCCTAAACGTTACTCGAATTCGAGAACAATGCATCTAAGAAAGCGTTTTTGTTTATAGACTCTGGCATTAATCCAAAACTAGAAGGACCTTTTTTTTATCCCATCGATTATTGTTGATGTCATAATTTCTCTTTTCCATTTCGGCAACAGTTTCAGATGGCTAAAATGCTCTTGAAACTAACCTCTTAAATAAGTCGCCTATCTCTCACAAGTCAAGTGCGGAGATTAAAAAAAAAATAGAAGAAGATATCTTGTTAAACACACAGATACAGATCACTTCTCTCTGCGCTGTTTCACATTAAATACATCTTCCTAAATAAGTCGAAAATGATTGAAATTATGAAAGGCATGTCAATTGACACAGAAGGAGACGGGTAAGTTTATAATTGTTTAATCATTCAATAATTTAAGTAATTTTACTTACTTTCTATCTATTAAAAAAAAAAAAAATCATAAGTGTCGCTGTTTTGAGGTTCAAGTTAACGTTACATTTCGTTTTACTGCACAAATACTATAAGACTTAGAAACTTGAAATTAAGATAGTATGGAGGAAAATAAATAGGAAGTACAACGGAATGAAAAAAAACTAACTTTGGATAATTAGTTCCAGAAATATTAATTGTTAAACTTGTAGGAAAAAAATATCATAAGGGTCACTTTCCAGACCGACAAATACGCTTTTGTAAGATATTTTATAGCGTGGTAGACATTCAAGAACCATAACTTTCAGAATTTATGGTCATTTTACCAACATCAAGCCTCCCTACAACAACGACGCTTTTTTCAAAATAATATACAGAGTGTTAGACATTTAAAAACCAACGTTTTCCGAATTTTTGGTAATTCCGTCAACTTTTCAAAAGTCTCCCCAGTAGAGAACTGGAACAAAGTGGTGCTGCTTATGAACTTTGGAATCACTTATGTGTTTTGGTAGTGTGAAAAGTAAGTTTAAATAAATGAAGAATTATACATTAAAATATTAACTTCGCTACCACTAGAACAAATTTTTACAAAAAGCGTAGAAAATCTGCTTTTAATTCATGACAGACATGTTCTACATTGTCTATGTCAGAGATGCCAACTGCTCCGGTCACGCCAAAATAATTTAAAAAGCGGTAAATAACTACAACTAAAATTTGCAAATATTTGACTAATTTTGCTTGCTTTTTAAAAGGTTTAGTATAGCTTGACTGTAACAAAGTGGTGAATAATATAAGCCTTCGAATTATTTAGAAATAGTGGTGGACAAAAACCTAATAAATTGAATTTATTAAACCAAGAATCACAATTAGTAAACTATCACTCGAAAATATTTATTCTTTGTCCGGAGCAAGTTGGCATCTCTGCTATGTAGTGGTGTGAACAAATAAGTATAAATAGATAAAAAATAATGCATAACATAACATAATCTTAGCTACCACTAGAATAATTTTTTACAGAAAGCGTAAAACGTTGTCAACCGTCACTGTCTACAGGAATATACTACTACAGAGTTGAGCAACTGCAACAAGTAACGGGGTCCTCTTTGTATTTACAATGTGTGGATGATTCCACATAGGCATTCCACGAAAGTATGAGATAGGAGGCAGGCGAAACTGAGCCTAGTAACGGCTCGGCTTATATTTAAGCTTTTTATATGCTTCTTACTACCATTCTATATGCTTCTTACTGCTATTAAATATATTTGTTTCAGTTACCTCTCTAAAATAGTAAGCGACGTTTACGTTAAGTTATACACCCAAAAGGGTGTTTAACTTTGAGTTACATAGTTTTGCTGCACGTTGCATATTGTATTGTTATCGACTTTCTAAAAAAATATCTCCATTACAAGAGAACTTTGATATTTTCTCATCGAAAACTGTAACTAAATCATCCATTACTCTCATCCTTCTGCAGAGGAAATATACTTCCCTATTCGCGATCGCAACGTTCGAGCAAAGAATTGGCTCGAGTACGCCATCTGGGGAGAGCACCGATCTTGAACCTTTCCCCTTCTCTTCTCAGTTGTACTGGAATGTACTACGATATACCTCTTTCTTAATATTTTTCGTATTTAATTGTAAAAAATATTTTTGTTAAAATTTCCACGACGCTATCTTTAAGAACTATGTTCATTATAGTTTTCAATTCCATATAGTTTTCCAACTTAAAAGTTTTTAATCTATTTAAAAGTTGGTACACAGAGGTGATCTTTCTTAGAGGTTTCACTATATCTGGATAATTTTAAATAAACAATTTACATTATTATTATTAGTAGGGCATGTTTACTACTTAGCTCTGCGAAGTCGGATATATTTGTATGATGTTGGGTCATTCTCTCAAAAGCAATCAAATTTGGTTATCATTAGTTGCGCATGTCTGTCACTAAGATGCCACCTTCCATAAGAAAAAACCATAAATTTTGAACAGCAGTATCTACCAGCATGTTTTATTGCTGGTAAATACCTTTCAATATTTAAGTAAATTTTTTAAATTGATCAAAAACGACAAAAATACTTTAAAATTTATTAAAAATGATTTTTTTCCTGAAGTGGTAGATAATGAAATACTTATTATTTTTGCCTGCCCTCTTTTCCTTCTAAAAATTACAACGTTTTTAATATAATGCGTGATGATAGATATGAAGAAATAAATTACTTTTTTTTCTACTTCTTGCACTTTTAGGCGCACTTATTTTTCTTGTTTCATTCTATTAAAAATGGAAAATTCCCACTTAAAATCATATGATTAACCGTCACTTCTTACAACTGTAGAACAACATTTTTTTTTATTTTCCGAGGGAACTCTGCTCAAACAATTTCAAAAGTGATATCATTTTGCACAAAATCTAACTACGATTTCGAAAATAGGGAAAAGAAAGACTGGTCTTGATTCATTATTTTGTTTATGGCTAAAAAAGAAAAAAAAACAATTTTAATCATCAATTTCATAGATTTTATACCACTGGCAGTCCTACCAACCATCTACGGGGTCTCCCTGGCCGAGCGATATGCAAAGCGTGGAGGTAGCGGGTTCGAATCCCGCCATATCCCTGGATGTATTCTTTGTGATGTCCTTCTCTAAATTGTTCTATCTGTCCTACAACTTGACAAAGACTTATAAGCCTAACTTGAGCACAAAAGCCTGCAAATATATGTAATTTCAATAAAGCAATAATAAACCAACTTTCTACTCTTTTCGAAAAACTAGTGGAAGCTAAGCTTATGCTTTATTTTATTCTGCCCTAAATAAATATGATTTCAAATTATTTTTTAAGTCACTACATGTTACGGATCCCAGCAGAACACCGAAGTTAAGTATCACTGACTGCGTGCGGATGAGTGACCATTTGAATCAGTCTAAGATGAGACCTCGTGAAACTGTTCTATCTTAAAGTGCTCGACTTCGCGCGTAGGTTGTCGGGCTACCGAAGCGGGGATGCCATCCTCTCTGCAGAGGATCAAAAGTGTGATGGCATGTCTTCGGAATATCTCAGGGATGTTTCCCCGATCGTCGCCAATAGCCCATTGCGCAGCTCTAGTGCGACGTAAATGAACTACAACCATCTCCTTCGTGGTGAGGTTTTGTAAAAGTTGGCGAAATTACCAAAGATTCTGAAAGCTTTAGTTTCTAATAGTGTACCACCCAATAAAATATTTTCCAAATAGCGTAGATTTCCTGTATTTAACGTAGTTGAGATACGACATAAGAGTAATAATCTTTTATTGGCTCAGAGGAAATATTTACTGGAAAATTCCTTGTAGAGATAAAATGAATAGCTCAAGCTTTCAAGCTTTTAAAACGAATCTAAGCGATTCAAAGCATGTATCCTACGCAAGTAACGATAGATTTTTGAAAGCAATTAGCTTTTAAAAATTATAACAGCTTTCACTTTTATTAATGCTGTTTTTAATTTCTGTTAGCAACCAAATAAACATCTTAATCTTTGATAAAACTTTAGTTTTTAGAGAAGTCTAACATAGAAAGTAGATAGACTAATGGGGGACAATAAACATTGCATGTCAAGAAATGATTTTGATGAAGTTTCAATTTTAGTATTCTGGTAGTGCACACAATGCTTTTGATTGGCAATAAACTTTACTTGTCCAAAAATGATTGAAACTTATTTTCGATAAATAATAATTTCTAGAGGATTATAAAAGGGATAGTAAGAAACGAAGACAATTTTCGAATAACAATTTATTTATGTTTTCCCTATTCCTGAATTAGGTTACCAGGGGCCATAATTTTTAAGAAAAAGTACAGCACACAAATTATTAAAACGAACCACCCGGAATAATTTTTGATCTAATTATCATGGAACTCAACGTTCTATGACTTAGTCTTAATGGTTAGAGGGGGTGACCCAACGCCTCCTATAACTGAAAGCCTCCACACGGTTCTTTGTAGGTAATCCGATCAGACCACTATGGAGGTAAACAAGCTCTCGAAAGAACCACTTAATACAAAATGTAGTAAAAATAAGATAGTGGTAGGAAATTAATGTCTAAAAATTTGTTTAATTTATAAATATTATTAGTTTGTCTTATTTACTTGTCAACCACTATAGATTCATTTCTCAAATATATATGGTAAATTCCTCTCGATTACTTTTAGAAAAGAAATTGGATTCATGTGTACAACAGGTTCACTTTTTAAATAGTCTGCGCTGACTACTTATAAAAAACCGTGTGGAGGCTATTAATTACCTCAAATATGCTAATTAATTAGTGCTGTCCATGTTTTAAGGTAGAAAATCAAGCACAAAAACGTACTTTCTCTGAATTAATAAACCTTCAACGGATTCAAATTTTTGACCCATAAAATATAGGAGTAATCGCATGGGGATTATGGCCCCAATAGTTTGGTCGAACTAGCGGCCCAAAGTTTGGATCCTTTAAAGTTAAGTTTATTTTTTGCATATTTCGCCATATCTCGAGAACTTTTTAATCAAATGGAAACATTTTTCCACCTAATAATACATTTTTTTATCCAAATATTGTTTTATGAAAAAAATAGCTCTGAATAATTATTTTTTTAAAATTATTTATTTAATAATAGTGGAAAAAATGTTGAATTGTAAGGTATGCAATTTCTTACGTCGATTTAAAGAATGTAATTTTACATTGAAGATTGCAGAAATTCTGCGAAATCGGCCGAGAGATTACTCAGCAACCGAATTCTAAAGAAGCCGTATTTTTAAAATTTAATTTCTCGGAAAATATTCGACCCATTTCGTCCAAATTCTGTAATTTTCATTGTAAATTACATTCTTTAAAATGATGTAAAAAATTGTACATCTTACAAATCAAAAATTTTTCGATTTTTTTTTTAAAGAAAATGATAAAAAATAGTAAATGTTTACAAAATTTTTATTTTGCATTGAATTATCTTTGGATAAACAAATTCTCTAATCTTGTGCGAAATTTTTAAAATTTACTTAAAAAGTTCTTTAGATATTGCGGAATAGGCAAAAAAAATAAAATTAACATTAAGAGGTCCATACTTTGCCCCGCTCTCCGGACCAAACTATGGGGATAGTATTTCCCAAATTGCTACTACCCCCTTTATTTTGGGGATCAGAAATCAGCATTCGTCAAAAAAGTTGTGTTTACGTGTCTGATTTCATAACTTAAACTCTCGTCCGTACTAATGGACTAGTATATTTGAGGTCCCTCTTTCGAATCTTTAAGATTATAATTCTCAAAACGTAAAGATCCAATCCTTAGATCAAAAGTTATTCAGGATGGTTCGATTTTTATTTTGTGTACTAAATTTTTAACCCCCCCCCCCCACCCATTTCGATCCAGTCTTGATCCTAATCGCTTATATCAGGGGTGGCGAACCTTTATACACCAACGTGTCATTTTTTCTAAAAAAATTTTTAATGAAATCACAGACGTGCCGTTAAATAATTTTGACTTCATGATTAATGGGAAAATAATAATACTAAATACTATCAACTCAAAACTCTTTATTTACATTGAAAAGAAAATACATTTTGCAATGTCTCAGTTATACGCGTAATTCAACTTAAAGTAGCATCAGTGGGACTTCTGTTTTTGCAGATTAAATTACAAATAACATATATTAGGTTGTAAGATATTAGTTTAAGCAGGACTGTTGATTTTTTCGCTAGTTATTTATTGTTAGCTTGTTTTTTATGGTTATTAATTGTTCTTTTAGCATTAATTGTTAAATTTTTTATTAATAATTGTTTATTATTATATGTTTTTATACGTTTTTTGTGAATTTTAATTTAATTGTTACATATACTTCTTATATACCTGCCAACTCTTCCAGATTTTGCGGAAGATTTTATTTTCATATTTAAAGTGGTAGTAATTATATACTATTTTTTCTTTTATAATATTAATTTTTAAATGATATTGATCACCACTATTCTTACAAAAATTAAGCACATATATTAAAATGCGTTACTATCATGGTTGTCAACTTAAGTTTGCTAATATACAACTTATTTGTTTGCTTAAAATTGAAGTTTTTATTCCATTTTAATACCACTGGGAAAAATGATAATGGAAGGGATTAAAAGTTGGTAGGTATGTTCATAGTGTGTGACATTTGTGTAATAACAATTCATAGTGCAATAACAATTGTGATCGGTGGCGTGCCCAAAATATTGTATCGCGTGCCACCCCTGGCTTATATCATTAACTTTAACTCATAGCATCTACCAGCTTATTTATTGCTAGCAAATACTGTTTTTAATTGTTGTTTAGTTATATTTTGTAATTAATATATTTAATAAATTTGGAAACATAACTTAACAATTATTTAATTTTTAAAGTGGTAGTTTAATTGGGAATAATTTAAAGATTTTTGGCATACTCTTGCAATTAGACTAGCTAAATCAGGTTTTTTTAACCTAACCTTTAATCATAGGCCACTGAGATTAGTAATTGGCATATTTTCTTCACAATAGTGGCACCAAAACAATTTTTGACCCGTTTTCTGTTAATCCGTCACCTAAACAGAACAATGAGAAATATTTTGAGTTAAAAACCAGAGATGCCAGCTGCTCCGTACAAGCGATAATAAATAAAGACACGGTAAATGATTACGCATGCTTGCATTTCACAAGGTAGAGTTTAAAGCAGGTATAAAAAAATGGTAAATTATTTAACCCTACGAATTATTTAGAAATAGTGGTGAATAAAAAACTTCTAAATTGAATTTATTAAACCAAGAAACTATACTACTATTGATAAACTACCACTTTGAAATTTATATTTGCTGTCCGGAGCAAGTTGGTATCTCTGAAAAACCTATTAATTAACTCAATCTGATGGAAAGAAAATAAAAGTATGATCGAATACTATAGCAGAATTTTGACAACTATAGGGTTGCCGAGTTAGACTAAAAATACAAGATGCTTGTGCTTAAAAAATTCATTAAAGGAGATTAAAACGAGCTACTTTTTCTAGCATATCTTTTTTTCTCCAGTTCACTATTATAACTGATTGGAAAGAATAATTTTGGTTTACTTTTCAGAAATTCTCCTCTAAATTAAAAGCCATACTAACCATCCATCGAAATGGTTCGTGTAGCTGTATTCTATTATTTTTTTTTAAATTTTATTTCTGACAATGTTGTTCTCTTTAATCCTGTATCTTATTTGTCTTTTACTTGCTTTCGTTATCAAGACCTTGCCTCTACTTAGTGGTCTCATATCAATTTGTTGTCAATTCGTTCTTCAAATTATTTCCTAATTATTATTATATGTTTAAACTTTATTACTTATTCCTGTCCAAGTCCCGCAGTGGACTGATCGTTAAGACACGGTTCTCATCAGATCACCGAAGTCAAGCATCACTGGCTGCGGTCGGTGCGCGGGTGGGTGACCCACTTGGATTAGTCTGCGTAGGGACCGAGGGTGTGCGGTATTGGTCCTCGTTAAACTGTGCTACAGTAAAGTGCTCGACTTCGCGTGCAGGTCATTGGGCTACCGAAGCGGGGGTGCCATCCCCTCTGCAGAGGATCAAAATTGTGATGGCATGTCTTCGGATCATCCTCCGGGATGTTTCCCAGACCGTCGCCAATAGCCCATTGTGCAGCTCTAGTGCGACGTAAATCAACAACAACAACAATTCCTGTCCAAACAATTAAAAATGGAATCAATTGGTTAACTGTAGCCGTAGACCAGTGATTCCCAAATGATATTTCGCGGAACCACAAGGGTTCTGCTGAAAAGTTATGGGGGCTCCCTGACTTCTTTAACAAATATTGATCTTTTTTTTGAAGCCTGTAATAGGCCTGAACAGTACCAATTATTTAATATTAAGGTTATTTTTATGAAACTATTCATGCAAAATTGTAATAAAATCTAAATAGGAAATTTTAAAAATATATATTTTTGCCAATAACAATGCATTGATCAAATTGTTAAAATTATTGTTACAAATTATTTGTAACAGAAATTTTTACAAATTATTGCATCAGTATTTCTCATCGAACTTTAAAATTCAAAATAAAATAACCAAATTTAAGAATAAAGAATTATATTTTCTGATAATCTTTCTCACAATTAATAACAATTCTTTTTCAAAAATTATTACTTTGTTTTATTCAATTTAAACTAAAAAATTGGCAAAAACTACTAGTAAGGATGCGTAGCGTTTTTAAAAAGTGTTGAAAGGTGCTTATTTTTGTTTTACGTTTTTTGAAATCCCTTAAAGGTGCTTTTTTTATTCGGAGTTTGTGAAAAGTGCTTAATTTTCGATCTTTTAAAAAGAAATTTTTTCTTTGTCGTGTCGATTGTCGTTCTAAAATTGCAAAAAAATGCATGATTTTCACAATTTTCTCTGTAATACTTATCAGAAACTTATTATTTTATCGTGATCATGTAAATTTGGAGAAAATGTTTTTGAATTTTATTGAATTTATGTTAATGAATAATGAACTTTAAACGATAGAAAGAAATAATTTTTATTACTACACAGATACTTATGATTTTTTTTCTGGAAAGTGATTAAAAATATTTTTAAGTGCCTTGAAAATACTTAAAAGGTGCTTTTTTTTAAAAAAAACCTGTCTAGGCACCCTTCTTGTCTTAACTTATACAACAAAAGACGTAGCCTCTGCAGCCTTGCGAACTCAATTGCTCAACAAAAAACCCAATTGCTAGATTCATTGATGAAACAATAAAAGAAATTTCCTTCACATTAAATGTTTCTGATTTAATTCAAAGTTACTGTTTCAGTTTGCTTACTTACACTTGCTGAGGAACGTTTTTTAAAAGTCAGAGTTCCACTAAAATAATTTTGATCGTTTAGGGCTCCGAGGCTTTTTTTTTCCTTTCCTCCAAGCCCTGACCATGTACCTAGGTTATGAAAAACCCTTAACCATATAGTCCAGGACTTGGCCACAAGGGCTCCGAGGCTGAAAAAAAAACTAGAAACCACATTGCCGTAAATCACACACTGTTTTTCAAAAGCACTCAGCACAAACTATTTCGTTTTGAACTTAAGCCAACTCATGAAATAAATACTGCGAAAGAAGCTCATCTCTTTAAAAACATATACATATTTAGAAACAAATTTATAAAAATATTTATAAATCTGAAAAACTATTTCAAAAATTCAAATATAGTCCGGGATTTCAATTATTTCGCTTCGACAAAGAGTTCAGAATTTGGTGAGCTCAAAAAACTGCGGGAACTAATAAAAATATGATACGGAGTACCTATAGCCAATGAGGCCATCTCCGTAAATTGTGATATGTTTATTGAATCATTGACTGTGACGTTACAATTAGTTGATTAGTTCATTTAGATTAGTTAAATTAACTTCTGTTCCATACATAAATATTTATATTGCTAATTTTTATTGGTAGACAAAATTATCTTTCCTCTACAAACAAATCTTTAATATTGAAATACTTATACTAACACTTTTATCCTTTTTGATAACAAGATGACATCCTTTTTATAAATTTACTAGCTACAATGATCATGTTAATTCTGCATTAGCAACTCCTTCCATCTTCCTTTTTCGTAATTTTAGATATAATAGCAGATATAGTTCTTTCATCAGGAGTTGTTATTTGGAGCCACCTTCATCACGTGGTATCCGACGATACTATTTCGCTATTTTTGGGAGAAGAATGTGAAAAATCCTGAACAAGATTGCTATTTGACGATCGTCTGACAAAAATATTTATTTCGCAATCTTTATGTGCATTTTTTTTAATCATTAAATATTTCATAAATTTGATATTTATTCTCTCCTTTGAGTGAATAGGTTGTCCTTTTTGAGACATTTTGCACAGAAAACAGAAGTTTTTAAATTTAAAATATATTTAATTAGCTATAGTAACGATAGGTATAATAACAGATGATAAGGAGATGTAAGTGACTGAAAAAGAATTCACTGTTTGCGTTTGTCGCGCATTAAGGGTTGTCTCAGTTTCAAGCGCAGAGATGTTTCTCCTCTTACTCCAGCGTTCAAATGAACTCTTCTTCCAAGGTGGTGGAACAAAGTGCCAACTCCCGCTGAACGAACTATAAATTAATCTGAATACGAACTCGCATACGATCGACTATAATTGCAAAAAGGGGGGAAAATATTGGTTAAAAAAGGTTGAAATTGTTAACTTTGTATAGCATATTTTTTGTTTAACATAAAGCAGAATGTTTTTATTGTAATTATGAATAGTTTGAAATGTAAGTCCAAGTGACGCAATTTAATAATTAAAGTGATTATAAATAAGCAAAAATGAATTGAGTGAAATGAATTCTGTGGCATAAGATAAGATGACAATTAGTAACAGTCACCATATAGACCGTTAGCCTTAAAGTTCTACCACAAATATAATAAGAAACATGATGGATGGGATAGTATCAAGTATGAGGAGAAATTAGCTTTCGTAGAGGATAGATTGATAGAACTAACCCCGCTTTTACGTTACATGGGGAGGTTAACCACGAAATCCTCCCATGGTTAACCTAACCAGAATATACCTCTAACCTGTGATCCGTCTACAACTGGGAATATTTTATGTCAGCACTGTGGTTGGAGCGTGCCGAAAGCGAAATTCGTATCGACCCACCATCGCTGGGATTCGAACCCGGGGCACCCCAATGGAAGGTGAGTGCTCTATCCCCTGAGTCACCAAAGGTGCTCCCGTTTCAATTTGAGCATTTCAGAAGAGGAATTCTGCTTAGTGATAAATTCCATGAGGCAATTTTATTTTTATTGTTGTTTATTTTTATTAAAAAGAGACCAGACTGGTCTGCTTTAAATTATTGCTATTGTTGTTACTGGGGATTAGTTGTTGTTGCTAATTCCCATCTGGTCTGACGGAGTCAGACCAGATCAATAAATCCGTTGACATTTAGGACGTCCGAAACTGAAAGGGGAGAGGAATGAATGTCGTTTCAGTCCAACCCTAAACAGTTCAACGTGTGCTCAGGTGATGCCTGGTTTTGTTGGCATTTAGGGCAAAAGAGGAAAGATCTTTTGATTAGCAGAAAATGTGAGACTTTTCAGGTGTCCACTGGCCAGTCCGGATAAGCAAGTGCTGGTCTGCCTGTCACCAGGAGGAGTACTCTCCTTTTTCTATTGAAGAGTATATTTTCATAAAACCCAGAGCTAACTAGTACTTAAATGGCCGAATTTTCAATGGGCATATAAGTCAGATCGTAGAGTTTAAGAAACAACTGCAAGTATGCTTTGACATCAAGAG
Source organism: Parasteatoda tepidariorum (assembly GCF_982258835.1). Taxonomy (NCBI): domain Eukaryota; kingdom Metazoa; phylum Arthropoda; class Arachnida; order Araneae; family Theridiidae; genus Parasteatoda; species Parasteatoda tepidariorum. The sequence goes on along the minus strand of NC_141758.1, from coordinate 6,589,947 downwards.
CAGAGATCCAGTTTAAGTTTGCGCTGCCTAACTAGCATGAGATTGATCAAAATTTTAACTTCAGCATTCTTTTCTCACACACGCGAAAGCTAATTAATTTGTGTATAGTAAATGTACAGTTTGCAGCTTGTTCTATTCAATGCATACCAAAATAGTATATTTAATAACTAGGAGGCTCCGCCCCCTGCTCGCTAACGCTCGCCAACCCCCGAGAATTGCTACGCAATCCTATGTGGTTCACGCCGTGAACCATGGCTCGCTGCGCTCGCTCGCCAATGAATACAATGTTCTAGCATAAAGACATAATATATTATCATCAAAGACATAGTATTTTATCATCAAAGACATAGTATTGTACTTATGTAGAAGAATTCTGCCAATGTTCTTATTGGCTTTTAAAAAAGTATATTAGCTATTTAGATTGAATATTTAGATATTATTAGAAAAAATCAAAACATTAGCTAAATAAGAAACATATTAGCAAAATAAATTATCACATATTGCTTCACTAATATTCTGCATTTTAAAGCGTGAAAATTCAATGCATAAATAAATGCGAAATATAAAAAAATTCAATGCATTCAATACAAACACTTAAACGTTTTTTAGACGTTTAGGTAGCTCCCAGTAGAAAAATATCAATTTAACAGCGGCCTTTTAAAGCATTCTCACTTCAATTAATTAATTAATTCCTGATTGGGTATAATATAAAAAAAACACAACTACTTCCACTTAGTAGGAATAACATATGACGCAATGCTAAACGAATGGAATTTAGTTGTTGTTTATTTAGTTGTTGTTATTAGTAGTTGTTGTTATTTGTTTTAGTTGTTGTTGTTTATTTAGTTGTATTTAGTTTCAATAACTTTTCTTTATAATGCAATAAAATCTGGCGAGCAGCTATTTAAACGATCGAACACTTCGTTTGTTTATTTGTGGCTTGAAGTTAGGCTCGCAGAAAATGCCGTTCATTGGTTAAATTTAGTAGGAATAACACAACCTGTGACGTAGGCTATATTATACCCAATTGAGTTTAAATTAAATATTGTCATGTTTTTAGTGCATGAATCTGAATTGGGTATAATATGAAAAAAACACAACTACTTCGATTTAGTAGGAACAACATATGACGCAATGCTAAACGAATGGAATTTAGTAGTTGTTTATTAAGTTATTGTTATTAGTAGTTGTTGTTATTTGCTTTAGCTGTTGTTGTTTATTTAGTTGTATTTAGTTTCAATAACTCTTCTTTATAATGCAATAAAATCTGGCGAGCAGCTATTTAAACGATCGAACACTTCGTTTGTTTATTTGTGGCTTGAAGTTAGGCCAAAGATTGTATAAGTATAAAGATGGGAAAGCCGCGAAAGTCGTAACAAAATTTGGCACAATGCCAGCGCTTCGTGTACGGCGGAGAAGTTTGTCTCCAGGGGCACAGTGCAGCGCATGCGCATTATCATCCTTAGTTTTGGAAGGAGAGTTTGGAGAGAGAAGCACATGAGAAATCAATCAATGGCGGACGTTAATTTGACACTTATCCCTAACAAGTAAGTGCGCTTTGTATAACCTATCTTCTGTTGATTTTTTTCTCCTTGTTTTCAATTTTGATAAAGATTCTAATCCTCTTTTTTTCTTTCAATATTTTTCAGTGATTCTTCTGTGCGCAAAGCAAAGAATTATGATAGATGTGCTTACTGCAATGTAAATAGAGCGGGTTATCCAAATTTGAAATTGTTTCGCTTTCCTCAAAATATCGAAATGTAAGTAAATAGTTAAGCATTTTCGAAGATTTCGGTAAATTATTTTTCAATGATTGATTATATGAACCTATTAGATAAGACTGACTTAGAATTGTAACTAAATGTGTGACTAATTTATAGTGTCTGACTTTAATTTAATTTCATTTGGTTTTTAAATTCTGTATAATTCCATAAGTGCGTTTATCTTTTTTGGTCGGAATTAAATATTTACAAATGAAATTTATGTATATAACTAAGTAAAAATTTAAATGTTTTTCAAGAAATGTGAAAAAGATCTATAAATTTGACATTTTAAATTTTTGAAAGTTCATTACATATGCAAACCTGCCAACTTTTACGCATTTGGCGTAAAATTTTATTTCTATATTTAAAGTGGTAGTAAAATGTTTGCTTTCTATACATTCCTTGCATTTATAAACTTAATTTATAATCTTTTTTGATCACCACTAATTTAAAAAAAATTAAGCATATATATAATAATATGTAGTACTCTGTTTGCACGCCGTTTAAACTTTTTCAAAATATAGCGTATGTTGCTGCCTAAAATTGTAATTTAAATTCCATTTTACTACTACTTGGGAAAAGCATCCTCGAAAGGATAAAAAGTTAGCAGGTATGCATATATGAAATTATTTAAATAGTGTTAAGTGTAAAAAGTGTTACTTTTTATTCATATAATATTTATAGAGTGGTTTATAGTATATATATATTTTTTATTTGTCTGTTAGCTCTAAATGTCCAGCAAACAGTACCGTCTTTACTTATAGGCACACAGGGCAATGCCCGGGGACCCCATTTCCTCAGGGGGCCCTAGAGAATCGTCTTTTTTGAAAAATTGCTTTAAAAAGAATTTAAGACTAAAAACATTACCCTATATATTAAAAAAAAATTTTTTTTTACAGAGTATGCATATTTTTTTTACAAATGGTGATTGATTATCAAACACCAATAATTGGAGTAGTTTATCACCAAGAAAACTTAAAAAGTCAACCGAAAAGTATTTTTCTTATTTTATTATATGAGGATTACAACTGGTTAGCGTATCAATTTTTTTTAAACTATGCATAGTTTAAAAGTACTTTATTTGAGTTTTTGTGGTAATCAAAATGAGTTAAAATTATTGTATTATACAGTCCCTGGTCAAATTATTAGACGCACTATAAGATTCTATGTAAAATCTTAATTACTCAGGTGATACTACACAGCTTTATTGTATTTACGCTACTGAAACCGGTTTGTACTTGTTTACGTTTGTGTATCAATTGGTTAAATTAGGCAATATGTAATATAAATTCGACAAAATGTAATAAAAATACAGATTATTTATTGTATCAGGTACTATATTATAATATTATAATAATTAGGTCAAATTAATAGACGCACTGTAGTTTTTTAATAATGACATGATTTGCACGAGTTTACATACTATACTTTTATAATTAAACATACGCGTTAATTTATTAATATAATGTATTTAATTATAAAAGTATTAATATACATGTTAATACTTTTATAATTAAGCATACAAATAGATTTTTATTCGGGATATTTTTCATTCACCTCCTATTTGTATTTATTTTTAACGTATTTCAATTCATTGTTAACCAACTGATACACTAACGTAAAGAAGTGAAAACCGGTTTCAGCTACGTAAAAACAATAAAGCTGTATAGTAAAGCTGTACCTGATAATTATAATTTTACATAGAATCTTAAAGTGCGTCTAATAATTTGGCCAGGGACTGTATCTTAAAAATGATTTATTTTTTATATGTGAAGTTTTTTAGTTTGTTTTTAAGCATTACGACACATTACAGGTCTAAAATATTTTTGTGTCCTGGGCCCCTGCATGCTATGAAGATGATACTGCCAGTAAAACATAAATTTAATTGATTTTGTTATTTAATCCCCCAATGAATTGTTTTGTTGTTAAATTTCCTTTCTAAATATTTTCCTTAAACACTGCCTGCTTTTTTAAAACTATTTAATAAAATATTAATACTTAAGAAAAATAATACATATAATTTATTAATGCCATACATTTTAAGTTCCGTTCTCGAATTAGACAGCATTCTTATGTCATATTAGCACTTTAATCTTACTGTGTGATTTTTTTTTTTATATTAGGTGCAAGACTCACTTCATTGCTATTTATTTGTTTTTAACTTTGGAACCCTTTTGGTTCAATGATATTTTATATCTTATATTCTGGAAGCCTGTTGGTTCAATTTCTATGTTTTCAATGTTTTATTACGTTTAAATTGCTTTTGCTTGTCTAATTTACCTTTTGATCCAATGTTTTTAATGTTTACAATCTTTCACTTACCTGTTTACCCTCTTGGATCCAATGTTATATACTGTATTCTTTTTCAGATTGTTGTTGTTAGTAATATTCAAAGATACTTAAGAAATCATGTAATGCTATATCAAATTCGTCTCTATTCAATACTTAGGCATTCAAGTCATTGTCAACTAAAATTATAGGATGTCAACTAAAATTTAGGATAAGCATTAAATATTATTATATTTATTTATTATTCATTTATTTTGTTTTATTATTCATGTTTATCATTGTAAATTCTCATCTTCTTTTGTTTTCAAACTGGAAATTGTATTGTATCTTTTTGTTGATCAATAAATTTTCACCCCGGATGCCCCCGCTAGGGGGCGGGACGGGGTTGAGCTTTGAATATTAGGTGCAAGAAATGATTAGAGACCAGCAAAATTGTATCGTTACGGAATGTTGATACTGACAGACTGACTACATAACAGATGTAGATTGTGTTCAAGACATTCTAAAATTAAAGATTATGTATCAAAAATAATGCAGACTTGTTTCTAGTGCAGTTCCAATGAACCAATATTGCATCTTTTTAATTTTATGTTATTTTATTTCATAAACTTGCTCAAATATTTATTTATTGTATAAAATGTATACAATTTTATTTGTGTAATTTTTATTTTATTGAAAAGTATATTCTTAAAATATATAACCAAAAAGAATATTTTTAGATACTTTTAATAAAGATAAAACAAATTCTGCAACAAGTGTCTTGTTTATTTTTTTAAAACTCTAAGTATATATATAATTGAAAATTTTTATTTTTATATAGCACATTTCTTATACATATACACACATGGAAAAATTAACAAAGCGAAAAAGTTTTTTTTTTCCAAGGGGAAATAAATTTTACTCAATTTTTAATGAATTTTTATTTTTTAATATAAATTACTTTTGTTAAATAAATATTTACTACTTTAAAATAAATTATATTCCAGCTAAAATTTTTGAACTGAAAAAAATTTCAAAGCAAAATCGGATCCGATTATAATTAACGGAGAAAATATGAGTGCATTTGGGTAAAAATCAAATGTTCTGCGCCCGTTCTTCAATCGCTCTTGACGGTTGCTTTCCTGCATTACACCTTCAGCGCCCAAGTTGGGGGAAAGATCCTTACGACTTAACATTGATAGTATAGGAAGTTTCCCTTCTTTACGCGAAGCGTATAAGTTCTTTGGTTAGGCTCGCAGAAAATGCCGTCCATGGGTTAAATTTAGTAGGAACAACACAACCTGTGACGTAGGCTATATTATACCCAATTGAACAACCTGATAATGCTCCCGCTGGTTATTGTTATCTGGTTGCTCACTACGTGCTCTTGCGCGCCGAATCCAATCAATTAAAAATGAAAACTGCTGCCAGCGCCAGAAAAGAAATATCATCGGTTTTATTGATACATACATACGTACGTATTAGTTTTATATAATATAGATACTTGTGCACCGACCCGTGGAACATTTTCGCTGAAGTCAAAAAAGAGTGCCAATCAATGCGAAATTTTGCCAACGGTGGAAAATTATAATTCAAATTTGTTACTTTTTCATTGTTGGCAAAAAAAGTCTCGTTGTTAGGCGTTATTTTTTGGTTTTGCCGAAAATAATTGTCAGGATTTTATACAAGTACGTATTTAATACGTTGTTTTACACTGAATTACCAAATAAAATTGTTTCCCCTATCTCGGTAGAAAGTTCATAGCCTAATCCTCGGATATTTTTTTCTGTCTTTAATAACAGAAAATGTAAGGATTTAAAAATATGTAGGAAGTTGTTGTTTCACTTTCGTAAGATTTATTTCCTTAATTTATGGTCCTCAAGATTGAACATAATGCACGAGTGATTAGAAATTAATGGCCTTGTGAATCATCTACACTTTTTGAAACAATGCTTACTTTATCCAATTCAAAAAAAAAAAAAAAATTAAAACATTTTAATGCATCGTTTTGAGCAACTTGAAAATCTCATTCGGTTGGTTTATCTTTAACCGCGCTTGTAACGTTAAAAATTAAAGAAATTTTAAATTTTCGGAAATCTCATTTTTCCAAATCAATTTTCTTTTTAAAATTAATCTAAATTTATTTAAAATGACTAGTAAAAAGGAAAACAAGGTCGATGAGATGTAAGTTTTCTCAATTTTTATCTATCATTATATACCGATCATTTTAAAATTTAGTGCCCAATTAGTAATCTCATGTTTTTGCTTTTTCCCCCTTCATATTTTGTGAAACGAGAACTGCACATTAGAGGTAGCACAACAAACTTTCATATGCAAACATTTTTTCTTTATATCGAGTTAACTACAGTTATTTAACTCACTTTTGAAATAGTTTGATGATGTTATTTGGAATGCAAGCTATGCAAGCTATGCCATAAAGTGGTACATAACTGTTATGTGATGAAATATTACGCGAAATTCAAATTTTAGCAACAGTTCATTTTTAAAGCAAGATGCAAATTCTAAATCATTTTAAATTTGTTTCGGTAGATATTATTTAACTCATTGAGATAAAAAAAAAAAGCTTTTCTATCATTTTCATATGTTCCATCGCAGCTTTCTTCACTTTGTAAGGCGATTTTTTCTCAATCCATCTCAAAATGAAGCCTCGTAATTATCAGAGACGGTAAAAAAATCTATCACCACAATACTTACATTATACAGGGTTATTCATAATTCCATCCGGAGTTTCGAAGCGTTATAGTAAAAAAAAAGAAAAAGAAGACGAATATCAAAAAAAGAAACATGAAATTATTCCGAAACTATTCAAGTTTTACTTACATACATTACAGGTGTTCTATTTGTGAACCCTTGGTCACACGGCATACATCAAATGCGATAGTCCAGTTCCCGCCCGGAGGGAATTATGAATAACCATGTATATCTATTATCACAATAGAAATATAGCCCCTATTACCATAGTTAATAAAATATCATTGGGTGTTAGTTTTTTTTTTTCTTCTTACGGATCCTGAAATCGTTAATATGAAATCATCGTTTTTAATCGTAATCGTCTTTAAAAGTCGACAATCTTTTATCTTTCTTTTTCTGTATCCGATTTAAAAATACAATTTATAATCATTATTAAAAGTTAATTACCAGTGCTCGAAAATTGCATTGTTCGACATTGCGTGACATGTCCGAGTCATGTAAAAATTAAAATCGGGTATGTGATTTGTACCCTTAAATACTCGGCCTGTCATCAAAATATTGAAGTGTTTAAGCATCTTTTACGGATGAATCTTCTCACGCATGAATTTTTCGTTCGAATTCTGAAAAATATTTAGATATGCCACAAGCCCATTTAGTATGTCAAGATCGTGGTGTCAAAATTTATTTGTGGAAATTTTTGTTCTGTATAGACAAAAACTGGTGTCCTTGTGTCCTAGTGAGATTTATGCTTTTGTGGTATATTTTGTCAATAAAATTTTTATCGAGGAAAATCTGAATGGAATATGAACTGAACCAAATTATAATACCCTGTAATAATACCGTCGCCGTTTGTAATAATAATAATAATACCGTCGCCGTTTGTTTCCAGCTGAATTCTTCCTTATTAATAATATCTAAAAAGTAAATAATAGGCTAGAGTCATAATAATAGAATTGAAATTTGTTAATACTACTACCTTAATCTTTTTGTAATAATAATAAATTTTTCTTCTTTTTATTTCAGGAGTGTCAGAGAAGATGGAAGTTCGTGAGTATTTTTCTTATAATTATCATTTTTTTCCAAATAATTTTAATATTATATTATTTTTTCTAATTACTTTTAATCCTAATATCGTTGATGAAACGCGCGTCACAAATTTAAAAATTGGCAAGTATGAGAAAGCAGTTATCAATAAATAAAGACTAAAACTAAAAATAAAAAAAAACATTTTCACATCTTTCTCTCTATTTATTATTAAAACGGAGTATTCAAAAGATTTCCGATTGAAGCACACTTTTAACAATGCCACTTGCCAATACAAGCAAGCCTGTTTGAAATCAAGCGAACATTAAAGGCTAAGGGTGCGCTTCTTGTTTTTTTTTCAATGGAGCCATCTATGACCAAGAATACGAATTCAGCCACACACACGTCACAGCCCGTTTTAAAGAGAAGACCCAAATTTTTCCACGCATTCATCAATAGAACATAATTTTGAACGAAAACAAAAAAACGATTAATCACGATTCAGTACCACCCAAAAGTATTGTTTTGTTATGGGAGCTTGGAGGACTTGGTGACTCCGACCAATTTAACCTGCACCAGTCACACGGAGATTCTTCGGCCGGCAGGATTCGAGCTCTCGTTCTCATGAACACGAGGACAACGTCCTACCAACCAAGCTACCCCGGTGACTAGCACACTCGTATTAGTGTCAATGTAGGGTGGTAGTAACGAACGAAACCCATTTATGCTTAAGAATAGACGATTTATTACCAAAAAATGGAGAGCTACCTTTTTTTTCTTTCTTTTTTTGCGTTTATGTTCTTTGAAAAGTTAAAAATTTAGTCTGAAATATCTTTTCACTAAGAGCTGTTCCTCTCTAAATATATTTATTGAAAAAAAATTGCATGATACTTTTCTGGTATGGGTTTCTAAACGTGATAAGAAAAAAAAGTCAAATAATTAAATACTAAGCTGTCAAGCAAAATTTCATAACATTTTTGTGGTTGATCACTGTTTTTCCTTCTCATTAATAAAGCATGTTCAATGATTACGTTATCTTGTGTAATATTTGAAAAAATTCTGGTTACAATATTAAACTTTCTTTTGGCCAAGACGATGGAAAAAATCCATCCATTGACTGGAAATTTCAACAGAATATTGTATTTAGGGCATTGTAAATGATATGTTTTAATATGTTTTTCAGTATGAGACAAAGATGTTGAAATTCTTTAGAATCGTTTGGATAGGTTGAGAATGTTCTAGAAAAGGAATTTCATTAGAGTTTTAATATTATGTTAGATTTAATATCGTTAATTCCTCTTTATTTATGAATAACATGGAACATCAGGTGAATTCTTTTATGTATGCAGGTATTCTTACGAGGCTATGGAGAGTCTCACGAACTATCTCCTGGAGAGGACGAAGCATCGCCCTCTGGTGGGTGTCATTTGCGGATCAGGCATGGGTGGACTGGCCGATATGCTGGAAGACAGTGAATCCTTTCCTTACAATGAAATACCTGGTTTCCCCACAAGCACAGGTATTTGTCTCTCTCTTCAAAGAGTCTAAAGCTGCTTATGGAAAACAATTCATATTTCAAAGATAGGAGCTTTTGATACTTGCCTCGCTGACCAGATCGATACTTGTCAAAAAAAATTACCCCCCCCGCCCCGTCTTAAAATAGTTAGATATTGTAACAGTGGTCACCGACAGTGCTCTAGACAACTGGTGAAGAGATTTCTACAGCAGACAGACATTAAGAGAGCATTTTCGCTGGATACGATTCCCGCACGTCCGATTGCCGTCCAGAAGAAAGTGGAACCTATTTGGTGAGTTTTTCGCAAGATTATATATTTAACCAATCAGGTTCTTATTCTCCATCGACGTTAATCGGATGTGCGTGAATCGCACGCAGTTAGAATGGCTCTTAAAACAACCACTTCTTCAATGCTAAGAATCCGGGTTTTTTAATACCAGAATGTGTACCAAATTTTAAATCCAGAATTATCATAAGATGCGTATATCAAGAATAACATAAGATGTGTGGTAAGTTTTTCAAAATTCAAAGTGGCGGGTTTATTTATTTACCATTATACATACATATACAGGCATGATCTTTTAAATTACGAGAACAGTTTTTCCATGTAAAATCTTGCAAAACATTTGTAGCTAAAAGACATATTGTTGGCGGGAAATTGGTATAGATATCAAGGTGGCCACGGACGACTAAAAGTGCAAAAAGTGGTGATTAATAAAATTCAAAATTTAGAAGAGATTTGTTGTTGTTGCTCATTTACGTCGCACTAGAGCTGCACAATGGGCTATTGGTGACGGTCTGGGAAACATCCCTGAGGATGATCCGAAGACATGCCATCACAATTTTGATCCTCTGCAGAGGGAATGGCAACCCCGCTTCGGCAGCCCGACGACCTACACACGAAGTCGAGCACTTTACGGTAGAACAGTTTAACGAGGACCAATACAGCACACCCTCGGTCCCTACGCAGGCTGATCCAAAGAAGAGATTTAAATTATCAACTTTGTTCATCAAATTTTATTTTTCTTTCAATTTACTTTTGAATACAAATGCATGAACTTGACTCGGAGTACCTGCCCGCGTCAGCAGGCACTACACTCCTTCATCTGAAGTTGCCTATAGGGCGACTGGGACTGATATGTTGATATCAAACGCTTAGGCTTGACTTGATCTATGTTTTTGGTGAAGTTCCTGTCCGACTCAGTGGGCAACACGCTTCTTCATCTGAAGTTTGCTCTAGGGCAACTGGGACTGTTGGCATAGGAGATAAATGGGGCAGTTGGCGGCGCAGAAGTATACTGTGGTGCACAGTTCACGTATTAATTTAAAAGTAAATGGACATAATAATCAGAGACAGAGATGCCAACTTGCTCCGGACAGCAAATATATATTTTAAAGTGGTAGTTTATCAATTGTGATTCTTGGTTTAATAAATTCAATTTAGTAGATTTTTATCCACCGCTATTTCTAAATAATTCGTAGGCTTACATAATTCACCACCTTATAGTACTTATGTCACGCTATACATCTTAAAAAGCAAGCAAAAATAGTCAATTATTTGCAAAATTTACTTTGTAGTTATTTACCGTTTTTTAAATTATTTTTGCCCGTCCGGAGCAGTTGGCATCTCTGAATAATAAGAAAAAATATATGAAACCTTAGTAATTATCTGATAATAATAAATAAATATCTTAGTAAAATAATTGTAAAACAAATTTCTTAGGAAGTTTTTGCATTATGAATAACTTGAAAGGTAAATCATAGTGGTAGTTACATTTTGATAGTTAAAGAAATAATAAACACTTTTTACATTTTTAGTCATCTGTAACATCCCTGAAGAATGTTTCCATTATTTTGATCAACCCCTGTATATGTTTATGTAAAAGAAAAGCAACGTATAAAAGCACAATTTATGTAAGGCTATCGAACGCTCTGTAACCTGTACGAATGCTACCGTAAACCTGTATGCATATTGTGATCTTCTTCTCGAACTTGTGCACTCTCTCTCTCTCTCTTTCTAAATTTAACAGAGGCTTATCGTACTTTGCAATGAGCACGCTCAAGCCTGCATAATTATGTTACTGTGAATGACCAAAATTATTGACAATCACATAGTCGCTTTGGTAAATATCCGAAATATATACTAGGCCTAGTTAAGAGCCATTGCCCGGTATGTCATACGTCAATGATTTTTAAAGGTCAAGTGCTCAGTATGCATTTAACCGATACTCCAAACACTGATGACGTTTCTTTTAATCCATCCTGAGTAGATATTAAAATATCCAATAAATTTAATAACATCAGGTAATAAGGTAATATCGAACGGAAATAACAAATATTTCGGACATTCACTGAAGCAACTATGTGATTGTTGACATTCACCGGTGAAAGTCGACATTCTCTTGATTTCGGTCATTCAGGACAACAATTGTATATAACAGGCGATCACTTTGATGTTGGACCAACTGCCATAATTAGTTTCTCTATTGAGGATTTTATTTGACAAAAAAGTCAACATATCTTAACTTTAACCAATTATACTGCCAATAGATTAAAAGGAAAATTTCTTACGAAATGGAGAATAACAAACGGAGAAAATATTTCATAACTTTTCTCATTTTGGAGTGACAGACGATTTTCGTTTTTAAATTCTGTTATATATTTTCAATATAACATTGTTCAAATTTTATATCTGTATAGCGGATAACATAGTTAAATTTACAATAAAAAAAATTCTTTTTGCACTAATTTGATTTTGACATTTAACAGTTTTTATATTTTCTTAAAAAGTACTCATTCGTACTATGCCTAAATTTTGCTTTATTTCCAAGTTTGATTTTCGGGTTATAACCTTTTTTAATTATTGAGTGCAAAAAAAATTCCTATAATGTATTAAAAATTTTGATTTTTCGAAATTTATTTGAACCTGTCGCTAAACGTTTAAAATCTTACTTAAAGCTCATGGTTTCCTAAAATTACATTAAATTTTGAATCATCCCGTTTTAGTTTAGAAATTTTGATTAATTAAAGAGAAACAAGTCAAATGTCAAACCCCCCGGAGAATTATTACATAAAGTAGATGAAAAATTAACAATCAAAGTAAGAAAAACAAAAGATTTAAATTTACGAGCTATGTTCTAAAAAAAAAAAAAAAAAAAAAAAAAAAAAAAAAAAAAACAGTAGTTTGTAGCGTTTCCTGGCAACTACTTTAACTTTAGTTTAGTAAAGAAACAAAGTTCAAGCGCAAAAAAAAAATTTTTTTTTCGCATCCGATTGGTGCAAATGCTTGGCCCGTCAATGCACGCAATGAGAATGTCTCGGTGGCCGAGTGTGTGATGCTCGGAAAAATCGGTCTAATTGTTCCTGCGCAATCGAATTTTAAATATTTGCCTTTTTTAAAATTTAATTTCACAGGAACGTTTTTGTGTCTGATTTCGCAACTTAAAATATCGTCTGCATTAATTAATTAGAATATTTGAAATAATCCCCTCAAATCATTAAGATTGAGTCCTAAAACGTGAAGATCCGATCATTATTAGATCAAAAGTTATTAAGGGTAGTTCGTTTTTTGTTTTTCGCACTGTACTTTATTTCATGGAGCAGATAAAAAAGCATTTAAATCACACATATTTGATAATTTCCTAGCATTTCTTAAATGAAATATTCTTTGTCGAGAAAAGCATAGAGTTTGAAGGCTAAAAGAAAAAATTCGTAAGAAGTTCTTTAGAATAAGAAACTATTTCATTTAAACATGAATTAAAACTTCTTATTATCACCTCATATTTCACCAAGGCAATTTTTTTTATTCAAAATTATTATGAATATTGGTGAGTTCTCCAGTTGTTTGTCTTCTAATAGTAGTCGTTACATTTAAAATAAAGTCGATGCAGTTAACTCCATTTGTATAAAGTAGCTGTAGTTTAACTATAAGTAAACTATAGTCTTTCTGAACACTAAACTTGAGATAACAATCATGAAATATCATTTAATATAGTTGCTGGTCACAAGGGGAGATTAGTGTTTGGTAATTTAAAAGGAGTTCCCACTGTCTGCATGCAAGGAAGATTCCACGTTTACGAAGGATACTCTTTATGGAAGGTAAGATTCTTCATTAACTCTTCACGTATACTATATACTAAGTAATCCGTGAAAAAAAGGACATCAAAAGTTAAATAAATTTATTCACAAAAGAGATTAAATTTGTGTTCGACGAATAAAAAAATTGACAAATGCCAGAGTTTAAAAAAAATGAAAAGAGGATCTGCAACAGTTGCATTGAATTTATTTTCATTTTTTATCTGTTTATGTTTTTTTTTGCAAGGCTGCAAACCGTCTGCGCTTTTTGTAAAAATGTATTCCAGTGGTAGCTAATTTGATATTTCCGTGTGATATCGTTTATTCATCGAAATTTATTCTCCACACATATAAATGATTTAAAAGTTCAAGTGCAATGCTACTTTTTTCCTGCATCTTCGTGGTTTATGCCATCAGTCTCACTCACGTTAGGGCCAGTTAATGCTGGCAAGTTTTCCATAAATACGAAGTTCAGCTTCTTCGTGGCGAAACTTTTAAAATGCTAGTAAAATTAACTAAAATTCTGAAGGCTTTGATTCGTGAATGTCTACCATTTTGTAAAATGTTTTACAAAAGGCGTAGTGTTTATTGTCTGTTGTTGCTTGCATTGGGAAATAAATTCAAAAGTAAAACTCTTTTAACGGTGAAAACTAATATTCCATTAACATAAAAGATCTTTATTGCTATTTTCGCTGTTCATTTTACTCAATATAGTACCTTGCGGTGAAATGAAATTTAATGTTCCGGGCAGTACTTTCAAAGTTGCTATGTGATAATAAAAGTTTCAGAGCCTTCGCTTTAATGTATCACATTTATATTTACAAAAATCAAAAATATTTTAACTTTAAGTGAAAAAATATCCGTATGTAATATATTAGCAAATCAGATGTACAGGTTTACCTTTAAAACGTACAATGTTTCGACAAAATATAATTTTCCGAGATAGTAAACTGAAGCAGAAATCTTTAGAATTTCAATCAAATTATTCAATCAGGATATAACTGGGGGTTCCAACAGGAAAATTTCAAAGCAATAGGGATAACATTTTCATGAGACTATTAAGGATTTTAATGTTTTTACTTTAATTTTAAGGACAGGATTACGACAGGAGACTAAAAATGCAAAAAGTGGTGACTAATAAAATTCTAAATTTTATTACAAGAGGGTACAATAAGCGACTTTCTATTGCACATTTTTCAGTTTACAATTGAAAGTGAATGCAAAGAAACTGCGGAAACTTCTTTCGTCTTTTCTTATTCTTTTACTTTTTATTTATTTAACTATTTATATATTAGCTTTGCTACAAATAGAAAAAAAAATGTTTTCTAAAACTGCGGAAATTCCACTATCATTGACGTAAAAATGACCACTTATATACAGATGGAAAAAAAAATGAATGCATATCATGGTTGAGGTATATACCTACATATTAAGCACCTAGAAAGACGAACGTAATTAAAGGGGCTGTTCACGTACTTTTGGGAATTTCAGATTCCCACCTTCTCAACAAAAATAACCAAATATGTTCTTCTCGATCTACGTTTGTTGCATTGCAGAACTGTTAACTACAACGTTTTTTACAAAATATTTCATGGCGTTGGGAACAAAAACTAAACTTTCACGATATTGGATACTTTTTCTAACACTTTAAAAGCCTCACTGAAATATAATTGGTACAAAGTGGCGTTTTATCGGAGCTTTTGAATCATTTACATTAAGTTTCAAGGAAAACAACTTTAAACTAAATTTAAAAATAAAGAACCATACTTAAAAATACCAACTTAGCTATCACTCAAATAAATTTTCCCACAAAGAGGAGATATTTGGCAACCCAAAATAGAATATATCGTATCGATTAATTAGTACTGGAGCGGAGAAAAAAGTTCTCTTTCAAACTAGCACACTCCGAGAGTATACGTGTACTAAACAGTACGTATTGGTACAAATAGGAGATATAATACGAGAATACTAAATTGAGATTACGTGACTCTGTTCTTGGACTGCTGGATCAAGAACATTAGATAAGCATGGGTTAATGAAAACTTAATTTGTTTTCAGTGTGCCATGCCGGTGCGTGTCATGAAGCTGATAGGAGTGAAGACGCTGATTGTCACCAATGCAGCGGGTGGACTGAATCCTAACTTCAAGATAGGAGACATCATGCTCATCAAGGATCACATCAATTTCCCAGGATTCGCGGGGGACAATCCCCTTCGTGGAAGAAACGATGAAAGGTAACGCTCACTTACATAGTTTTTCTGTTGCTGAATAGCATTCAGATACATTTTTGCATCACAAAGAATACTATTAAAAAAGTTGTAACACATTGGACGCCACTAGTAGTGAAGATTTGCATAAAATTTCCTTTAAAGTTATTTCAGTTTCAGAGCTCATGCGTAAAAATTTCCCAGCAAATCGCTTTATCTCTATGAGTAGAAAACGAGACTAAACGAGACACTGCGGTAAACGTAATTCCAAAAAAATCTAACTTTCTTTAATATCATGCGAATTTTCTTATCAGGTCAAACCATATTTTCGTCGTTATTAATCTTACATAAACTAACAAAGTACTGTATTTTAAAGATATCAAAAGCCAGCTTATCATTTGCTTTTGTTATCGTTAAAAATATTGGATCGAACAAATTTACTGTCACTTTATTTTAGTGGCAATAAATAGTAGCGACATTGCAGTGTAACATTAAAGTGATGAATACATACAGCACTCGCGTTTTATTGTTATTATTATAGTGTGTAAAATATTTTGTAGGTGGGGTCCACGATTTCCAGCCATCAACAATGCCTATGATCTGAAACTTCGCAATTTAGCCAGAGGCATTGCAAACGAGTTGGGACTCGGCAATTTCATGAGAGAAGGGGTGTACGCTATGGTGGGTGGACCATCCTACGAGACCGTCTCCGAACTCAGGGCTCTTCGAACATTAGGAGCAGACGCTGTTGGTAAGTGGATCTCTGTCTTTATCTTAAAATTACATTCGATGGTGCGATTTCATTTGAAGATGTCGCTGCTGTAAATTGGAAGGATTGGATCTTAGTATTTCAGTATTAGCTTTTTCTGTTTTTTAAAACGGACAAACATGTCGGAAACATTTATGGGTACTGGACCGTTATCCCAACCCTTATCCTGGGAAATGATATGATACAGACGAATAATAGGGCTGACAGCTTTCTTTAAAGGTTAAATTGCACATTTCAGTGTATCTCATTAAAAGAATAATTGCATAATATAAAATTACAGACATCAGAAAAGTAAAAATAATGACTAGACAGCCTGTATGACCAAGGCGACAAACACATTTAAAAAGAGATTTATTGGCCAAAGTACAGATGCGAAAGTATTAAGAGAACGAGATACAAGTTTAAATTGCCTCAAAAGAGGCCTATTTGATAAAATGTATATTTATCAAATATAAAAAGTTGGTTAAAAATAGGTTAAAGGTTAAAAGTAGAGGAATAGTCAAAAGCGACTGAAGTAAAGTCACAAATTAAAACCTTTAAGAGTCCGAAAGAAAAATGACAAAACAGTTAAAAGGGATGCATTAAAATACTTAAATACTAAAAACTACGCTTGTTATACAATTTAAAAAAAAAACTAGATGCAAGTTAAAATCACCTAAAAAGAGTTTTATTGGTCGAAATGTATAAATACAATTAAAAGAATAAATAAGTTTAAAAGTATACAGAAATTCAAAATCGACTCAAAAGAAACCACCTTTAGAATCCTGAAGTGGTCCAGAAGCTAATTAATAAGATAGTTTAAAATAGAGTTCATAAAACATATTAAGTTATTCATGTGTAAAACTGTGATAGTACAAAGTTCTCCATCAAAATTAAAAATCAGAAACAGTGCTGAAATAACCTAAAAAAGTTTTTAAATTGTCAGGAACGTGATAAAAGACGAAGAGAATTTAAAACTCAAGGTGTTTTAAAATCCAAACAAGAGTGAGGTGATTATTCAGTATTCTTTATCTTCTGGGGTAAGCACATATTCTAGAGGATTAGTTCTATAATTATTCTTCAGTCGAATAGTAATGTTGTGTATGAGTGAATTATTTTGTAAGTTCGATTTAAAGTTATTTTTACCGCTACATCTAAATCATTCAAAGGCTCATATGCAACCGAGACTTTGTTCCAGCTCTGACGTGGTAAAGTTTTTAAAAATTAAAATTTTTTAATAGCCTACCACTCTATAAATTATTTTGCAAAAATATTCGTAGTTAGAAACCTTAATCTCACTTTATAACCTTTGCTGGTAGTTCTGGTAATATACAAGAGACAATGAAAGATGTCTGACACGATTCTCTTTCTCAAAATAGAAAAAGTGGTTTCACTCATATTTCATTAATTCATTATAAGTATGTATTTTGCAAAAACAAGGTAGCTTTATCTACCATAATTTGTTAATGTTAAAAATATTTATAATCAGTCAAAAATTTAAAATCTCGCTCATCCAGGTTCTATTCCGAGCCTGCATCGCATCTTCCCTATGCATGTTCCCGTCATGGGATATTTAGGCCTCAGATGCCCAGTTCTACAACAACGAACGAAATCTCAATCGGTCATGACCAGTTCGTTTCATAAGCCGCTGCTAATAACCTCCTATGCTTAACGACAAAAGTCTGAGTTGCGCAAGGACAAAATAGGGAGATAAGACTTTCGCGAAGTCAGATGCACTTCGCGAAACCACATGTCAGTCCAGAATAAGTCCATCGAAGATTTCTTTAAAAAGCTCATGTGGTTAATAACGCAACGAAACTTCTATTTGGTATAAGCAAACATGAATTACCACTTTTTTCGTATTGATGTTTTTCATTCATTGACCACTATTTGGGGTCGGGTAGTAATGGATTAATATAATCACGTAAATTACTAGTTCAAAAATACCGTGGTTTACCCAATGACTAATGATACTTATATCTTAATTTTCTTCACTTCTTATTTCACAAAAAAATTTAAAAGGGGTAAGGAAAGAGAATGAAAAAACAGTTTTTTTCCCACTCTTATGACTACCAAAATATATTTGTCAATTAATAGAAATGTATTGAATATGAACTGCTTAAACGCTCATGTTCCATTTTTGGAACGCATCTCTTTTTCAATTTGTAAAAGTCTAGTAACTCAAATCTTTCATTCACAGCGCTTACTATTGAAGAAGTTGAATGTCAACCAGAATATAAACATGCCAACAGTTTAGTTTTCTGCTAAAGTTTCAATAAATTGGTAGCGAATTAAATGGTAAAAGTTGTAGAATACGGATAATTACGTTTACTTTTTAAAGGATTAACTACGAGTTTTGTGCAATAAAGCTGCATCTCATATGACAGTTAGAATTTTAATATGTAGTGGAGGAAAAAATTACTAAACATTACAAATACTAAACTAAAAATAACTTAAATTTTGTTACCACTTGCAAGTTGACATCCATTTATCGTGGACTTTTACCGTAGTAGTGGTAGTCATTGTGGTTAATGGAATACAACTGGTGTAGAAAAGCTGAATTTTTTCCGATATATACATATGCAACAAGGTATACGTAAAATATTTCTTGGTTGAATGTCCTCGCTTTGGTTTTGGTGTGGAAATTTGGAGAGAGGAGTACCAACTCAGGCGCTTTCCGTGTCGTCTGACTGGGGTTAAAGTTCTGTTGGTTGCATTCATTTCATCACCCATCATTTGTATATTCTATATTTAAGTTTATGTTTGGTTTTTGTGATTTGATGGTTTATTTGAATTAGTATCCATAGTTTGAGGACCCCTGGTGTAGGGGATTTTTTGTACGAAATGCTGAAGGCAAAGCAACAGAAAGATTATTGTACGGTATATTTCTCATATTGTACCAGGTTTGAAATGATCGTGCTGCTGTTGGTATATTATCGCATATATCATTTACAGCTTTTAAAAGAGGATTTTTAGAAATGTCAGTATATAAGTAAAGATAACATTGGTTATCGTTAATAGCGTTTAGGTGGCTACTTTTAGGTACGTTAGTAAGTAGGCTAAGATAACCTTTGTAATGGTGTATAACTTCTACTGTTTAGGTGGTTACTTTTAGAATTGTTAGTAAGTAAGCGAAGATAGCAATGATTGCTAGAAATAGGTTTTAGGTGGCTACTTTTAGGTATGTTAATGAGTAGGATAAGATGACATTGGTAATGGTGAATAACTTTTAGGTGGCTACTTTTAGGTTTGTTAGTAAGTAGGCAAAGATGACGAAGATTATCATAAATAGCTTTTAGGTGGCTATTTTTAGGTATGTTGTTATGTAGGTCAAGATGGTTGGTTGGTTGGTGTCGTGTCATGGACAGAAAATAAATTTAAATCTGATCAAAGGTCCTGTATACAACATCTGCTATTTGTAGGTCAAGATAACAATGGTTATTGTAAATAGCTTCAGGGCCACTTCTAGGTATTTTAATAAGTAGGCGAAGGTAACATTGGAAATTGTATATATTTCTTAGATAGCTATTTTTAGAGATGTCGCTAAGTAAGTTTAAATACCGTAGAAGTAATTTAATCAAAAATTATCTTCATTTGCAATGCTTGTTCCAGGGATGAGTACAGTTCACGAAGTGGTGACGGCCAGGCATTGTGGCTTAAGAATATTTGGTCTGTCGCTCATAACAAACGAAGCTGTCATGGAGTATGATTCGGAACTACAAGCCAATCACGAAGAAGTCCTGGAAACGAGCGAGAAGCGTAAAAAAGACCTCGAGAATCTGATGAGCGTTTTCATACCTCAAATAGATTGAGATTGAAAGATACAAAATAACAGCCGCGTGCGAACGAACAAAATATCAATCAAAAAAAACGACGGAGGATGCTTTTTGATTAAGAAATTGTTTTATTTTTAAAAGATAAATGTACATTAAAATGTTTAAAATCTTTATTTTTGGTGAAAATTAAATTTTTGTTGATCTAAGTAGGGATAGATCTAGACTAAGAATTTAAAGTCATCACAAGTTGGCATGTTCAAAGTGAGAGTAAAGTTTATTCCAGCGATTTAGAAGAATAAGCTAAGAAAGTCGAAGCAAAAAAAAGGGAGAAACGTTAAATGGGTGCATTATTTGGTGTATTGTGGAAAAGAATTAAATAAATGAAATATAACTTACCAAAATCAAAATTTTTGATGATTTTCCATTGATGAACCAACATAATCTTAATATTAACTATCAATAATTCCATCATGAATCATTGTATTTATGATGGTAAGCAACACAAATAACCATCATTCCAATGTAGGAATTCGGGCTGATTTATGATGGTCGAACATTAGAAAAGCAACTTGTTTTGATGGTTTGTTCATGCTGAACCCTCAGAAATTTCCCTCATAGTTTCTTAGAAATCAAATGTTGGAGCTATCATGAACCCCAGCACCCCAATGTAGGAACTCAGACGGATTTATGATGGTCCAACATAGAAAAAAACCAAATAGTTTTAATGGTATATCCTTGAAAACCAGCAAGAATTTCCATCAAACCATCATGAAAATGTATTGTTGGAACCATCATGGATTGTTGGTCCATGCGAGTCAATCTTTTCTTGATGGTTAACCATAATAGTATTAAAGTAGCATTCCCCGTCATGGAATGATGGAAGTTTGCTGACTTATCAAAAACCATGAACGCATAATGGAAAATTCCGGATAGTGACCATCAAATGATGTTGGACCATCATGAATAGCACTGAAACTAACATAAACCATCAAGAATTTTGACTTTCGTGTTTGCGCTAGTAACGTTTTCGATTCATATCTTTTGTACCCCTTCGATCACTATACGATTGTAGCTGCTTTCTACAATTCAACTGTAGCATTAAGCCCCTATCTAAGTAAAAGGGTTACCCATCGAAAAAATCTTATCTCTCTGCCGGTCACGTGAGATATATAACTTCTCCACCAATATGAAAAATTCATAGCCGTTTTATCAACTTTGGATGGTGTTTTCTACGCCTAGGGCAGGGATGGGCAAACTACGGCCCGCGGGCCAACTGTGGCCCTCTGGAAGATTTTATCCGGCCCGCGGATAGAATTTTTATTTGCCGATCAGTGGCAAATATAAACAATATACATCCATTTTCTTGTCGACTATGTTTAAAATTATTTCTGTTTTTCCTTTTTCAACAAAGTACTGATGAAGTTTTTGCTTTCTCTATTTTTGTTCTACAAAACATAAATTGATGGAAATAGTTAGCTCAGACAGCTTCAATTGGTAAAATGTTGAAAGCAGAAGTTCTTTATTGAATAGCCGTAGATTGGCTCCAACTACCGCTTGTCTCTCTCGAGGAGCTGACTTATGGAATCTAATATAGATAAATTGCACTTCACATTTGGCAGACTGCGCATTTTACGCTCCAAAGAGCGGACAATGTAACAATCATCTGATGCAGTCGTTTCTAAATATTCCAAAGTTTTACAAATCATTACCAAAAGCTAGTTTCCGAAATTTAATATTTCATGCTCAGAAAGTCAGTGCATGTTTGCTTAATCTTATATATGTGAACAAGTGTTTTCAACTATGAACCTTAGAAAAAATCATTTCATAAATAGACTAACGGCAAAACATTTAGCCTTGTTCCTTAAAATAAGCACATCTCACTTCCAACCTTAATATAAGGAACTTTTAAAAATGAAATCGTAATTTCCTTCATATCACTAAATATTTAAATTAAAACTTGTATATCACCTTTTATCTTAAATTTTGAAGTTTTTACTTGGCCCACCAAAAAATTTTTCTTGATTTTTGGCCCCTCGACCAAAAAAGTTTGCCCATCCCTGGCCTAGGGTGTGCTGCAAGCTCTTTACTGTCTACACTTCCGGGTTTCCTGTGTATTTTGAAGCCATTTGGCTCACAACGTTATCATTTTGATTTGAAACTCTCTTGAATAATATTTCTTGTAAGCGTGTATTTGTTGCTTGATTTATTATTTGAATTTTTTAAAAAAAGAATCGTTGTAAGAATGGTCGTTTGAAGATCTGCCATTATTAATTTGTAAAATGAACTTAATCTCGCTACTCGAACAATATGCTAACACTAACGTAAGATGATGCACGGCTTGCAATAAACAAATAGAAAGAGGCCAAATCGGGACTGCCAAAAAAGCGAGTTATTTCTATATCTAGCAACCATGTCACATTTTTTAACAATACATCTACTATTAACTAAAACAAATTTTCTCTTCAAACTCACCAGAATTATTTAATATCATTAATATCTCATGAAATACAGCAGATTTGAGTTTATAAATTGCATAATTCATTTCTTTGATTGAAAACAAAACTATTTGTTTGAAAATATCTCCTCGCATAATAAACTGTAGTAAGCAGCTGTAAACTTTTTAACCGGAAATAGAGCAGGTCAAGAGAGAGATGGAGATTGTTGTTGTTTACATTTATACTGAAGAGGGCCATCCATGGGTTGGGGGAGAATTTTTACCAGTGACTTTCCAATTAGCATCTGACAGCAGAGTTTCAATCTTATCATAGATATTTGTGTCTATAACCATCTGAAATATTACTGTTGTTGTTGTCGGCCATAAGGGCAGGGGAGGTGCAATTGTTCTTGTTTTCCAGTGGCGCCATCTATGGCCCGGAATTCGACTTTTGTCACACCCATACGCCTCACCCTTTAATAAGGCAAACCCATTCATACATCTATTCATTCGTCCACAGATCGTAATTTTGTCCTGAACATCCATCATTTCAGTACCCCCAGAGTTCAGTAAACACTTTTATTTGTGGAGTCAATTTCATTACTTCTGATTGCACTATGTAAAATCGATCGAACTTTTAACAATAAAACGTCAAAAAATGTAACATTTAAATTTTAATTTTCGAACTATTTGTCCAATTTTGTACCAAATTTTTATTTTGTCATTTAAAAGTACATAATTTAAAATGAACTAAAAAAGTTGAATACTTCATTGTTCAAATATTTTTGAACCATTATTACTATTTAATGCTAAAAAAATATTAATAATGAAATATGTATGTTACGGTTAATGTAATAAATCTGGTTATTATTAATGCTTACCTTTCAATATTAATAATAACGCTACTTTTGGTCAAAGTGAGAAATAAAAAGGAGAGAGATTTACGTATCGTACCGTGATCGGTGGCAGAATAATTGCGAAGTATGGGCAATTTCCGGAAAGTGGCTAGCGAGAAACAAAAAAAAATCCTCTTGCCATCCGGCTAACCGAGGGAGGTTTTCATGGTTTTCCTCTCCATGAAACGCAAATTCGGGTTAGTTACCTTAAAAAGTCCTCTACGAAGGCAAAATTCCTCCCAATATTTATCCCAGGAGTTCCCCTGTCTTTTAGATTGGGTTCAAAATCACAAAGCTACCTATTTGAACATTAGTAGTCGTAAACCCAAAAAATTAGTTCGGCTGTTCAACGGCGGTTATAAATATTAATAATAACCTGTTAATGTAATAAATTCACTTAAATTCATTCATTTTAACCGGTTTATTTGGTTATTATTAATATTGACCGGTAAGTATTAATAATAACCGACTCTTCACATTGACCGTAACATATATAATATTGAAAGAATTGTTTTGATATAGCATTATTATTATTATTATTATTAAATTGTGATAAAAATTTACCGAATTCATCTAAAGATATATTTCGGGTTACGGACCTCAATCTCCAAGATGGCTACGCCGTTTAGTTTGGCAGTCAAATATCGAAGCCTGTGTAATAAATAAATTAATAAATAAAAATAAATTTATTGAAGAGAATGCAAGTTTTTTTTTTGGTTTAATAACTAAATTTAAAATATCATCTTTATTAATATTAGCATACATAAGGTCTATATTTGAAACATTAAAACTTCATCTTACTATGCGAAAACCCCATCAATCGGCAAAAAGTTCTTTAGAACAGTTCGTTTTTATTCTTCACGGAAAGAAATGGACAAAAATTCAAGATTTTTCGAAAATGGGTATTTGAATAGAATAAACTTCAATAAATCCCGGTTATCAAATTTAAAAAACAAAAAAAAAAAAAAATACTTGCCTTATATTTTTTATGAAACATCAAAAAATAATATATTTAAATTTTAACGAATTCGAGACAGCAAGTAAGATTTATTATGTTGAGCGGTTCATATCGTAACTGGCAGATAAAATTTTTTTACGGTGCGATGCGTTAAAATGACTAACTCACGGAAAAGAGTTTCAGATGTGTATTGTATGGCGCATCCTATCACTGACTATATTATGTGTTCACCTGTACGACAACTGCACGCTTTTCCATGTCAAGTGCATTCATAATTTATAATTTCTTTTTGTTATTTTCGTAGAATATAATATATCAAGAGGTCCCATCCCTTATTTACTGTACTCGCCAACCCTTTAAAATACTTTTGTAGTTTCTTTGGATGGTTCAAGCTTGCTACACTAGCTCATTGGATACTTAAGCATTTTTGTTTAGGCGTTGTTGTTGCTTATCCTCTTAATCTGACAAATGCCAGATAAGCTCCAGGACACCACTGACCGTCAGACAATCTGCAACAAGAAGAGGATCTGATGTAAGATTCACCTTAGAAAGTCTAAGGCAAACCAGAATATGTTCCGGCGAAGCTGGTTGAATGCAGCATTTTTTGCAGACCACTTGCAAATCTGTCCAATGCAGTCTGGGTTTTTCGGCTGCATTTTATGTCCAGCATGGTACCAAGGGATGTCCTATGATACCAATGGTGTGTAGATGGCATACGCTACAATAGATGAAATTTGGATCGTTGGCGTTGGGTAATTAGTGGGACTCTTTTTAAAATGAGGTTCTAAAAATGTACAACTGATACGTCTGGTGAAATTTTAATGCTTCATTCCATTTATGTACTTAACTATTTGAAAGACATGCATTTCAATAATACTTTTAACTCACATTTGAAACAAATGATTCATAGAATTACCATTTATACATAATTGTAAATTTCAGTGTTTGTACACACGACAGTTTTAAGTCCTTTATTCAAACGTAAACTTGTAAAATGTTTAAAAATAAAATTATAAGAATAAGAAAATAAGTTAGGCATATTTGGCTGATCGTTGATAAAACGCATGCCTTTCTCATGAAGCATTATGAAAATTGAAGCATTATGAAAATTAAAATATAACTTGAAACTATTATTACTAAACCTGACTAAATTGATAAGCATAATTAAAACAAAAATATTTAGATGAACTGATCACTTTTAACCTTTCTTCTCTTCCCTAACTAATAGCTCAATTTATTTTAGAACTTCCCACGCGAGAAATTAGGTCATTCATTTATAAATTCGTTAATGCATACATTTATGTGTTCATGCTTTTGACAACACTCTCACTTAACGTTTCAGTTCTTTGGTAGTACTCTTAATACTACAATACAAACACACTGAAGTCTCTGGGTGTGAGATCAGGACAGTATGGCGGATAATCAAGATGCTTCTCACCAAGAGTTGCAATATGGGTTTGTGCTGCCGAGTGTGGTCTGTTGTTGCTATCCAACAACAGAGCGTCAAACGTCGGAAGGCCATGCCGCTTTTACCGAATAGCCTCTTTCATATTTGATAAAGTGTAACAGTACTGCGCAGCATTGATAGTTTCAAACTCCGAAAAGTCTAAAAACAAAATTCTGGTATCAGACTAAGAGTCTAGCCTCCACTTTGCGCAGGCACTGTGACCGAATGACGTATTTCACGCTCAACTGCATTCTTGTCTACTATGTTTCTGTTTTATTTTCTGGAGAAAAAAACCCTAGGATAAACTTATTTTCGCACTTTTCTCCTTATATATATATGAGGGGTGCTTTTTTTAAGTTAAGGCCGTTTTGTTGCGTACATTAATAAGTGACGCGTGCTTGTGTAGTGCCCCGGCTTTCTTTGGAAACAACTGTGCTCAGTTGCAGCTGTGTAGGTAAACAGTACTGCTGTCACATAACCGGCGTTAGGGCAAAAACCCATGCGGGAGCCTCAGCGAGGAGTAGCAATGCCAGTAGTGAGACTTTAAAGTGTTCAAATTTAACAAATCACTCGACACGCACGAGATACGGTCAGTGAAGAGTTTTTAGTCGGCAAAAAAAACCTGTCTGCTGCATACATTCATAGGCATTTGTGACATTCATATATTTGTGAAGTTGTGATTTTGTGGAGTAGCGAAATTCCCCTGTCATCATGGCAGGGAATTTTCTATGACAATGACTCACTCGCAGCTCAGATCCCAGCTTTTTTAGGTTGGGAAGTCTTGGACCACCCCTTTCAACAGCCTAGACCTTGCGCTGAGTGATTTTCACCGATATTTCAAACATCACTTTGGCTGCAATCACAATAACGATGACGAATGCGTGAAAACGGCCGTGACCTCTTGGTTAACGGAGCAGGCGGCAAGTTTCTATGAAGAGGGTATTCTAAATCTAGTTGTAATATTGGATAAGTGTTTAACAAACTTGGTGGTCTACTGTGGTTTATAACTCTAATTTAATTCCAATTCAAGGGGGCTCTAATTTACACTAATCTGAGCTGCTATGACATTAGAGGAGGACTGCAAGTTTGATTTTTTTTCATGACACTGGGTGAATATTGAAGAGATAATTGATAGATATTTTCCTCAAATCTGCAATTTAAGTATTCATTTTTACAAATGAATATAATACTATTATACGGATAGCAAAATATTTTAAATTTTCAGGCACGATTAGCAAACGGCCTTCATTTTAAAGAATTTTATCTATAATGCATTTTACAAATTCTAGTACCGCAGAACATGTGTGTTAAATCAATGTCTGATATGCCCATGGGATACCTGCAAGTGACGTAGAGTGGATATATCGATCCTGATTGGTTGTTGAAACCTGGTGCTTGTTTACGTTAACAACCGTTATTTCAATACTATTTCGAGTGAGCCAGGCCAATCGGTATCAATTCTCTTAAGTGACACGTTCTAAATTCTCTCACAAAGATTCTTTCTCAAAGATTTTATTTCTTTCATTATATATTTTACACGGAGACTTAACCCAAAGAATGGCATGAAGCTATGTGGAACTAAATATGCATTGAATTAGCCAGGTATACAAAACAAAAATACATCATGGTTACAATAAAATGCATAAAAAAAATAAGAAATCTAAGTTAAGTAAAATAAGTAGACGAGAAAGAATTATATTTCAACTCATTCGATGCGCGATACGGTTCTGAATTTAATTTAATTATCGATAATTAACATTCTAACTAATTAACATTCCAACTTTAATACGTCATTTTGGTGATAAAGATAAACTGGCGCTGACGTCATAGGTCACATGTGTGGGTATGGGAGGTCTTCTTCTTGAAGTGCAAGTGCCCAGTTGTATATCTACAATTTCAATCTCTCTCTCTCTAAAAGCTTTACAACCGATTTCTATTTTTAAAAAAAAAAACAGTTCAAAAAGTAAGTGCATGACTACCAACTACTGCCTTTGTCAAATATTTCATAGAGTGATAGGCAATTAGAAACTGAAGTTTCCAGAATTTTGTTGTAATTTTGTCAGCATTTTAATTGCCTCTAAGCGAGAGTGCTGAAATAAAGCGGCGTTTGAATCATTTGAGTGTAGTAGTGTAGAAAATGAATAAGAGAAAGCAGAAAATAAAATAACCAAATAAAGACTCATAAAACAACGAACCATACATTGAAACCTAAACTTAGCTACCTTTAGAAGAAGTTTTGTGAAAAAACGTAGAAAGTTGGCAACCAGGGAGTAGGTGTACAACTTGTTTTTAAGGAATGCCCTAGTAAATATCCTAAAAGCATCCGTTTCGCTTTGAAAAATTGAGAACTTAATTTCTGGATGTCTTTTTTGTATGGTTATAAATTTGATTAATATCTCGCTGAAAGAAAATTGACATTTTACTGACATTTTTAGAAAACAAAACTACTTAATTTCAAAATGTATGGTAACATTCTAAAGAATGGCAAATGTAAGAATTATTAAAGGCCTAAAGATATAGGTTTTTTCGATGCAGAAGCTTGAAATCATTTTCTAAATATCAATTGTATTCTAATAATGTTAGTCACTTTTTTGTTGAAAATACTCGACATTCACCTTTGCAAAAAAAAATATAGCTCGACGTATAGCTCGAGTAAGACACATTTTCAAGAACTATTTGAGTATCTGTAAAGGGAGGTTTCACGATGTGAAATTAATGTATTGAGTGTCAACTGTATAATTTCAGTTTTCGTAACGTCAGAAAAATTCCAAGATAAGGAATTAATAAAATAAGGAAAAATAAGGAGTTAAAATAGGGAGGAATAAGGAGAGGAAAAATAAGGAGTTAATTTTCTGTGTTGTACATTTTACATAATAATTTTTATTTATTTATTTATTTTTATTTATTTATTTTTAAAACTTGCGTTGAGTAGCCGACCCATTTTGAGAGGGGGTTTACGAATATCAATCATCCTCGTAACCTTGTATTTTTGAACCCAAACCCTAAGACAAGAGAACTCCGGGATCCAGCTTTGAGACAAACTAGGTTTCGTGGAGGGCTTTTTGATGGACCTCATTTACGTAATATAGAGGAAAATCATGAAAACCTCCCACGGTTAGTTTGGCGACGAAGGGATTTTAACCCCCTCTCCCTCTGAAGATATTTTACGTAAGCACTGTGGTCGATTCAAGTCAGGAGTAAAATTCGTATGGACTATAGCCATCGCTGGAATTCGAAATTGGGGTCACCTCAATTAGGAAGCGTCCCTTGAGCCACAGAAATTAAGCATTAAAACTATACCTCATATTAAAAATATTTTTTGAATATGTTTATTTATTTATTTTTCATTTCAGGTATGAGTACTGCGCATGAAGTGATCGCTGCTAAACACTGTGGTTTAAGAGTGTTTGGGTTATCTCTTATAACGAATGAGTGCGTAATGGACTATGACGTGCAAAGATCAGCCAATCACGCAGAAGTCTTAGATACCAGCAATCGTAGGAAAGCGGATCTGGAAAAACTAATCACTAATTTGGTATCACAAATTACTCATTAATTAGCCCAATATCTCCATTGAAAAGTTTCTACATTGAAAAGTATGCCTGCCGTAACGTGATTACAAAAACAGTCTTGTCTGACGTCATTGTTACATATTTTTCACTGAGCAAAAATATCACCTGCAAAAAAACTTGGCTGTCAAGATTCGATTCTCTGTCACGGTGATAAAGTTTCCAAGTGACGATAAATGCATAAAACAATTTAGTGTAAGTCAAAACTTTATCTGATATCACGTCATTTTTCATGAAATGATAATAATAATAAAAAACTCCTACTAAATTATTGCTAATTTATCGTCATTTCTGCATATTTTTCCCTGAAGGAACTTATCGCCCTCATGTATAATTTAACTGCCAAAATACAATTCTCTGTTCTGGTGATAAGTTTCGCCAGGGATAGTGACGTTAAATGCATAAAACATTTTTCAGCGTAAATCAAAACTTTATCTGACAGCATGTAATTTTTCATGAAATGATAATAATAATAATTATAATAATAATAATAATAGAAAACTTCTACTAAATTATTGCTAATTTGTCGTCATTTTTTTATATTTTTTACTGAAGAAACTTTTCTCCTTGAAAATTTGACTGCCAAAACTTGTTTCCCTGTTCTGGTTATAAGTTTCGCCAGAGAAAGTAACGCAAGATACATAAATTTATTTTAAGTACAAATCAAATATTTATATCTGACAATAAGTACTTTTTACTGTAGAAACTCAAAAGTCTATAAAGATTTTGTTGTATAAAATGTCTGAGAAATTGCATTTAGTTTTATGTAAAGGTATTCTAGATATTATAAATTAATTTTGATTACCTTATTGCTTGTATCAAACATAGAGTAACAATAAATATTTCTACTACATTGTTTATGTTATTGTATTGGTCATATTAATAAGCCAGCAAGCGCTCTCACTTCTCTAAAAGATTTTGTAGTGTACCACCGAGGTTCACCAAAATATACTGGCTTGCAATATTTTACTTTCTTAAAGTTGCTGAACAGCTGACCCAATTTTTGCATGTGCAACTACTAATGTTCAACTCCGTAGCCTTGTCATTTTGATACGCAATCCAGAAGATAAGGGAACTCTTGGATCAATTATTTGGGAATAATTTGCTTTCGTGGGAGACTATACGGTGGAACTAACCCTTATTTGCGCGACAGGGAGAGAAAAACCACAGAGAAAAACCACTCCCATAGATAGCCTGGCGACAAGTGGTCTATCACTGAAGATATTTTACGTCAACACTGTGGTCGGTGCAAGCCGCGTGCGGAATTCGTAATGACCAGCCATCGCTGGGATTCGACCCCGGTTCACCACAATTGAAGGCCCCAGAGCAACCACGGCTCATGGTTCGATATTTGTTAGGCTTCGCAATAATCCTTCTGTTCCGATCCGTTTTCTGTCACACAAGGAATATGTAATCAGATTTATAGTGAATTACAGCTCCCTTTGTTGGTCAGGCAGAGATTCATAACTGTGAAACAGCATTAACATTATGATGAGTTTTCTTTTTTAAAAAAATTCTTCACGCCTTTTAAGATCTTTTTTTTTAACTTATGCTTGTGAAACTTGGTCCATTACCCGGTCAGATGAAAACGTGATTGCTATCTTCGAAAGGAAGATTTTAAGAGTTTTTAATAAAATAATAAAATTTTATATATATATATATATATATATATATATATATATATATATATATATATATATATATATATATATATATATATATATATATATATATATATATATATATATATATATATATATATATATATATATATATATATATATATATATATATATGTATATATACTAGCTGACCCGGCAAACGATGTTTTGCCATATGAATTATTTCTAGAGTATGAAAATATATCTTATCTATATTATATAAAACGCTAATACGTACGTATGTATCAATAAAACCGATGATATTTCTTTTCTCGCGCTGGCAACAGTTTTCATTTTTAATTGATAGGATTCGGCGCGCAAGAGCACGTAGTGAGCATCATATGGCTGATCTATAATATATAAAACGCTAATTCGTTTTAATTGATAGGCTTCGGCGCGCAAGAGCATGTAGGGATTATCATATGTCTAATCGGGTGAATTCTCACCGAATAATCAAGAAAATTCTCACAAAATTATCATCAACGAAGCCGATGCTTTACATCCGGCGTTCAGTACTATTTCATATTGTTTTACAACACATGGTTTTAGCCCTCTGGTGGGAAAGACTTTAAAACAAAACTTACAACAGTTACTTTTCTCAACAACTAAAATTTAGAATAGTGTGATTAAGAAAAATATGCGAACTGTTTTCAATTTCAAATTAATATTGAAATGCACAGGTTTAGAATTTTCTACAGTGAAAAGTTTTCGGAACTTCAGTGTTCAAAAAAGTATACAAAAGCTAGACGTTAAGAACGTATCCAATGAGCGAGCAAAGAGAGCATCGGATTGCGAAGCAATCCGAAATGAACTGCGAAAGCACTTCCGGGGGTTGGCGAGCGCCAGCGAGCAGGGCGCAAAGCCTCCTAGTATCTTATTTATTGTAAATGTGTGCGTATGTGGTATATGAGTGGAAGAGGCATGGAGCGCTATGAAAGATGACGGAATGTGAAAGTAACAACACACCAAATAATAATTTTTTTTAATTTATTGCAACTTTATCTTATAAATTATATATACAACGAATTCTGAAAATATTAGTCAACAATATTAATCTCTTAGTGCAATGGAGTGTACAATATTTTTTGTCATTCCATCTTTAGCTAACACAAATAAACTGGATGGTTTGCCCACTCGAGAGTATGCCACGTATCTGTGCGAAAAACATGGTGTGTTCAAATCTAAGACGCAAACAGACATTGTTTGGCCTTATCATTGCGAATGCCAATCTAATGTGGAACTGAATGCGTTTAAATTGAATTGGCACATCTGTGGGGGCATAATAGGCATAATAGGGATTGGCACATAATAGGGATTCGTGGAAGTAATATACTTTCATCCCGTAGCTGTATTTCTAGCTGTACCCTGCGTGCGTTGCAAAGCCTTCAGTTTGAATTTAAATTTTGTATTAAGTGTGTAAATGAGATTTGTGATTATGATTTGAATAGAGAATTTTATTTAATGGTGAAAAAACCAGTGATAGTCTCAACAGTTAATTCTCTAGGATATCGTTAGTGCATTTTCAAACAGACATGTATGGTGATGCACACCGACCATGAAACATATTTTGGATGATGATCTGAAATAATTCTGGATCAATGGCGTCATGAATATTTCTGCTGATATGAGCTGACCAATTTGTCCTGGTGTGAGTTTTTCAATAAGCCAAATCATGTGACAATTCTCTTTTTCTGCCGTTCAATAGAATGCATCAAACACCGTGTCTCTCTAAAAACATGACTTTTCGCAATAAAACCAAGTTTAGAGCTTAATATTTGTTTTAACTCACGTGTGATAATGCATCATGAAGATCCGATGATGTTTGCCTAAGTTACTAAAGCTGTTTAATTTTAGCTCAAGCAGGATTGCATGTGAATGTAATAAATAACTCTAGCTGTCCATGTGAGCACCGATACTTGTAGCAGCACCGAATGAAGTCATTTGGAAACACGAATGTACTGACCTATATTCGCCAAGAAAAGTTTCTATTGATTTGCTTGACCCGATAACAACGTTGATAATGGCTCGGCTGGCGACGTTAAATCTGGTAGTTACACTTTGCCTCCAGAACAGCAAATTCCAGCTGTTTCATTCTTAAATTTGAGAGCACTACAAAACATACATAATTGATCCATTTTTCCGATGATGACGCTTGGGTGAAAGACTATAGTTGGTTGTTGGATCATAGTGAAATGCACTGAGATTCAAATCAGAGTATTGGCAGCGTCTGAATAGCGAAGTGCGTTCTTGATTGATTTTTATTCTTGCATCCCGTTGCTCTGATGTTTCCGACGAACGGGCTTGATAAGTGCGTAGTTGATTTGTTAACAGTCTTCTTTCCCGTTGCTCTGATGTTTCCAAGGAACAGGCTTGAGTAGTGCGTAGTTGATTTGTTAACAGTCTTCTTTCCCGTTGCTCTGATGTTTCCAAGGAACAGGCTTGAGTAGTGCGTAGTTGATTTGTTAACAGTCTTCTTTCCCGTTGCTCTGATGTTTCCAAGGAACAGGCTTGAGTAGTGCGTAGTTGATTTGTTAACAGTCTTCTTTCCCGTTGCTCTGATGTTTCCAAGGAACAGGCTTGAGTAGTGCGTAGTTGATTTGTTAACAGTCTTCTTTCCCGTTGCTCTGATGTTTCCAAGGAACAGGCTTGAGTAGTGCGTAGTTGATTTGTTAACAGTCTTCTTTCCCGTTGCTCTGATGTTTCCAAGGAACAGGCTTGAGTAGTGCGTAGTTGATTTGTTAACAGTCTTCTTTCCCGTTGCTCTGATGTTTCCAAGGAACAGGCTTGAGTAGTGCGTAGTTGATTTGTTAACAGTCTTCTTTCCTGTTTCTCAGACGTTTCTAAGGAAAGGGCTAAAGCATTGTGTTCTCGATTAGTTTCAAGTCTTTCTTCCCGTTGCTCCGATTTTTCTGAAACACGGTTAGTTCTCTTCTTGCGTGCTTGAGATGTTGATCGACTAAGAGCGATTCGTTTAGGCGGCATATTTTTGCAAATATTCTCTTTCAAACAAAAAGAAATGTAGAAGTTGACAGTGGTCGCAAATTTGCTAATTCGAAAATTCACGTATTTATTTTAAATAATAAAAAAGCAATAAAAATGAAATAAATTAAATAAGAAATATAATAATGATAAAATTTAAAACAAAAATCTATTTTTGTTAAAAATATACTTGTGGGTGCCCCTTGACGAAATTGGTAACTTATGTTTATCACCATTCCTGTTTGCGCGGAACACCGCGGTAACAGGAATGGCTGCCAAAACATAATGATATTTTAATAATACATTGGAAAATTTCAGCAAGACATTGGCCAAAACTTTATAAAATTGCAATGAACCCAATGTAAGCAAAATTAATAAACCCAATAAAATGCATTTTGAATCGAAATAAAAATTAATGGAGTAAGCACAGAAAGAAAAGAAAAAAAAATATCTCACTTATTCATTAAGCTTGAATTTCCTCAGTTTTAGGTGCACAGAATTCTCTAATAGCAGTTAGATACTGTCTAAATTTATCATGAATAGAATCTGTGTTCCTCCATCGCCACATAAATTCGACGAAATACGAATTGAAAATGGCGTCTGTGGTATCGGAATGGCGGTGACATTTTTTTCTAAAGTCCTTTTTTTATGACTGCCCACATAGCTTCGATCCTATTGATCAGAAGCAAAAGTAACCTAACCAGCCGGTATCCAACATAGAACTAACGGACTTCTGAAATTACATATACCGTCGAACATTTAAAAATAACGCTGAAATTTAAACGAATCAGAATCACGATTGGGATTCAACATCGGCCAGCTTGGAGATCAACCGCTATCACAACTTGGTGAGAATTAAGGGGCACCCTCAAATATAGACTACTCCTATTTTTTAAATGAAATAATTAAAATGAATGTGAATTCGCAAACTTTGTAATAATAAACAATCTAATAGTTTTCAAATGACAACTGTCAGGAAGGAAAAATTGCATCCTAAATTGAGCTAAAATTGCATACTAAATATAAATAATTAGCCGACCAGTCTGTGTAGGGGGCAGGGAACTGTCCTTGCATCAGAAAGGTTCTGGGTTCGAATCCCGGGCAAGGCATGGATGTTTCTTTCCCTCTATCTGTGTGCTATGTCCTTTCTCCTTTGTGTGTGAATGTGACCCGCCCTATAAACGGGTTGTGGTAGTGTGACGTGGGCGACGCTGTTCCACCACCGTGGCTTCGCCACAGGGGCCCACTGGGTAACGAAAAGAGAATTAGCAGTTCTGGCACTTTCTGTGGCCAATGGACAATAGCTCCAAGTGCCCGCCATTTAAAAAAAAAATAAATAAAATAAAATAAAATATATATAAATAATTATTAAAAGCGTGCAAGATGAATAAAATTTGCTTTTGCCTTTATTTTTATTAAACAGTTTTCACAATACTAAATCCGTGATACGACCAATAATTACGAAACTTATTCTCGTTGATTTTACGTGCTTGTGCTCACCTGAAATAAAGAACCGAATTATGATTAAATATTAAAGTATATGTAATTTACTTTTCTAAAAGAATAGAGCTATAAGATAGAAAATATCACTGTTGTTATCTTCAAGATATTTGAAAACTGATTCGTGTACAGCAAAATTTAAAACAATGGCTAACTTTTAACCAATCAGAAAATTCCATTTCGATTTCCGCTGATACCGCTGGAACGGTTTGTGGCAGAATGTTCTATTGTGAATCTAAACCATTCTCGAATCCTTCTGAAGGTACACAGAAAATTTCATTTAAATCAATCCAGCCGTTTAGGAGGAGTTCAGTGACATACACACGAACAGTCGAAATATATATATAAAGATATATATATATATATATATATTTCTCTTACACGGCACCAAAAGGAAGCCTCATTACAACTCCCCGAACGGCAACGTTAGAAAATGGACCAATGATTGCTGCTAAAGATGTTACATGGCAAATGTCACATGAGGTGGCTCAACATATAGCGCTTTTAAAAACGGAAACAATAACCAGAGTGAGCATTATCAGGTTGTTCAATTCAGATTCATGCCCTAAAAACATGATAATATTTAATTTAAACCCAATTAGGAATTAATTAGGCTTGCCTTCTCCATGACTATAAATAAGTCACAAGGTCAGACTTTTGAGAAAATCAGTTTAGTATTGACTAAACAAGTTTTTAGTCATGGACAACTTTATGTTGGCCTGTCAAGAGTTAGCCTGTCAAGCCTTTCAGTAATTGCTCCAAGATGCCAAATCTATAATTGTGTTTTCAAAGAAATTCTAAATGCTTAGTGTTAATTTCTTAGAGCTTTGCAGAAAAAAATGTTTGTTGGAAAAAAATTTAATTGAAACTTCAATTGGAAGCAAGGGGAACTGTCAAAATCAAAACTCCCCGATTAGAAATGCAGCATGGCGACCTCTACGTGGTATTTCTCGGGTAATGCTAACAGACATGCATTTTAATTTATTGTATGTAAAACATCCTTATTTTGTTCTAAAATGTTATGTACTTTATCACAAATGTTAATTAATATAGATAATGCTTCAATAATGCTGATCACCAAAAAATATTTCATTTGGCTATAAAACAAATTTTTGTGTTCTTGAAAATAAAAGACTTTTTGAGGGTTATTATCTCAAAAGGAAAAATTAGGGTTTAAAGTTTATATTTTTAAATAATAAAAAATTTTTCTGAAACTTTCAGAATTTCTAGCATTAACTAATTTATTATACGCATTTAGTTGAATTTAGGTGAGTAACTGCAATATTTGATAATTTATTTTGCTAATATGTTTCTCATTTAGCTAATGTTTTGATTTTTTCACCATGTACAATCTAAATAGCTAATATACTTTTTTAAAAGCCAATAAAAACATTGATAGAATTCTTCTATATAAGTACAATACTATGTCTTTGATAAAATACTATGTCTTTGATGATAATATACTATGTCTTTGTGCTAGAACATTGTGTTCATTGGCGAGCAAGCGCAGCGAGCCATGGTTCACGGCGTGAACCACATAGGATTGCGTAGCAATTCTCGGGGGTTGGTGAGCGCTAGCGAGCAGGGGGGGAGCCTCCTAGTATATATATATATATATATATATATATATATATATATATATATATATATATATATATATATATATATATATATATATATATATATATATATATATATATAACCTCTCATGTAATGGATCTGATATCGTTAATTTCAGCAAACGACAACGAATAAAATAGAGGAAGGTAACGTTGTTAGAGTGGATTCAAGTTTTCACTGCCCGACCAAATGGCACACCGAAAAAGGCAGGCCAAATCTAAGAAGGAAGGCAGCCTTTAAAAATACTTCTACCAAGGTACTAGGTACCAAGAAATAGAAAACACTAACGGGAAGACGGTTGGTATGAAAGAAGCTTCTTTAGAAGGCTTAGGCCCACCCTTGGCTGTCGAGCTATCAAAAAAGGATAGAGAGAAACAATATTATCACGTGGGTATTATTTAAGAAAAGTATAAAAGGAACATTTTGGATAGGAGCTACCAAACTTCAACATCGCATGAAATGATTTTATAGAACTATTTATCGTTCATCTAACTTTTCGTTCAAATCGTGGATCCCTGGGATTAAATTCAAAATTGGATTGATTATGATTGATTGGATGAATTTTGTAAAATAAATTAATTTAAATATTGAAAAACATTGAAATAAAGCAAACTGGACTATTCTGTACATGCATACAAGGACAAGAATTTTTTATGGCTCTTCCCTAAGTCTAAATTTTAGTTCAACTTTCATTAGTCCGCCAAAAGGTTAACACATTAATGCCAAGACATACAAAGTGGCGAATTATAATTGTTTGTATCAAGTGGGTATTAATTTTTCTTATCTACCATTTAAGCTTTGAAGAGCATGCGAGCCAAGAATACATTATCAAAATGCACGAGCGCCACTCTAAAAATATTTCGAAACTGCACTTATTTTTTTGACCCATTAACATCGTCTTTATCAGAATATTCAGAAAATTATAGGTCACTGATTGCAAAATGTACTTTTCCATGAAAATGGCCTATATATATATATATATATATATATATATATATATATATATATATATATATATATATATATATATATATATATATATATATATATATATATACTCTATAACAAAAAAATCGACACACCAAGAAGGAGCTGTCTGATTGAAACGAAAATTGGTGGATAAGAAGACAATGTATAGAATAGTAAATGATTAAAATTTCAGAACAATTGAGTAATTTATTGCAGAGTTACAGTAACAAGTTCAATAAGGTGTTGACCCGCCTCTAGCCTGGATACAAGCTGCCACACGGCGTAGCATAGACCGATAAAGCTCCCGGATGGTCTCTTGCGGTATTTCCTGCCAAATTCGATCCAATTGTCGAAGGAGGTCATCAACATTCCGTGCCAGATGCAATCGCCTTCCCATCATATCCCAGACATGCTCGATGGGAGAGAGATCTGGTGATCTGGTAGGCCAAGGAAGAGTTTGACAAGCTTGCAGACAGTTCATAGCAACGCGTGCCGTATGTGGTCTGGCATTGTCCTGCTGAAAAACCAGCCTAGGGCGCTGCAAAAGGAACGGTAGCAAAACAGGTCTTAGGATGTCGTCGACGTGCCGCTGTGCAGTAAGTGTACCTCTAATGACGACCAAAGGGGTCCGGCTGTCAAAGGAAAAGCCACCCCAGACCATAATGCCTTGTTGAGGGCCGGTGTGGCGTGCAATAGTGAAGGCAGGGTCCCCCCTCCGCCCTGTGCGTCTCCAAACACGTCTTCGATGATCGTCAGGACACAGTTGGAAGCGGGATTCGTCGCTAAAGACTATACGTCCCCAGTCGGCATCACTCCAGCCATATCTGTTCAAAACATTCATGCATACGAAATTTCAAAGCAATCGGATGATTGCTTTTTGGTGCGTCGATTTTTTTGTTATAGAGTGTATATATATATATATATATATATATATATATATATATATATATATATATATATATATATATATATATATATATATATATATATATATATATATATATATATATATATATATATATATATATATATCTGTGTGTGTGTGTGTGTGTGTGTGTGTGTGTGTGTGTGTGTGTGTGTGTGAGATTTATTTTTGGGCTACAAAATGTTCGAATCCGCTACTTTTGGAGCTCCCATTCGCTACTTTGTAATCTTAAGTTCTGGCAACACTGGGTATGACATAGGCATTCCACGAAAGTATGAGATAGGAGGCAGACGAAACTGAGCCTAGTAACGGTTCGGCTTATATTTAAGCTTTTTATATGCTTCTTACTACCATTCTATATGCTTCTTACTGCTATTAAATATATTTGTTTCAGTTACCTCTCTAAAATAGTAAGCGACGTTACAGACGTTTACGTTAAGTTATACACCCAAAAGGGCATTCAACTTTAAGTTACATAGTTTTGCTGCACGTTGCATATTGTATTGTTATCGACTTTCTAAAAAAATATCGCCATTACAATATAATACTATATAATCTTGTCATCAGAGCTCACACTATTTTATCCAAAAAAAATAGTGCTTTCTAATATTGTATTAATATAGCTAACGTAAAACATATGAATACAACAGTGTGAAGAATATCAAAAAATTTGAAACGTTAATAGTAACTTAATGCAACATACATAAAATAAAAAATGCAAAATAAAATAATCAAGCAAAAAACGAAAATATAAATTCAAGAAAATACAGAATAAAACTCAAAATGTAATATACGGCGAGTAGCGAATTTAAATGTACCTACAGGCATTTTTCAAAAATGATTTAAAAGAGTACAGAAGCGCTATGGAACAAGGCTACGGAATTGAACACAGATTGCCGTAAAGTTAAAATTGGGTTGACTGCTCAACGCCTATATAAAATAAAATAAATAAGGTTTAATTATACTTATAAAATATTAATGTTAGTAAGGTTGAATTCAGAGAAATTATTAGCATTTAATAAAAAAATATTTTATTTTTAAGATTTTTCTTTTATTAAATTTTTTTTTTCAATTTTAAAAAATTCTTAATTAAATGTTTGAAGATTCTTAGTCACGGATTTGCCCCCTTCTCAGCACACACTATCACGAGAGATTTGAAGAGAAGAGGATGTTTTTATGTTAAAGAGAACGACACCTTTTCTATGTCATGTTTGTGTCTAAATAAACGAATAAAAAGACACATGGTCCGTCATTTATACATAGATAATTCATTAATAACTTTCATCATCTCTATATCTTAAACACACCCCTGTTAAAAATATAAATTTAATTAACAAAGAAATTTTTAATTATAACATAAACGATGTTATATAGAATTTAATTGCATTAGTTGGATATTCTTGTTTTTTATTTTGAAAGAGTTCGTTAATTTGTTTTTTCGATAAATAAACTTCGCTACAATTTTTTTTTAAGTCTATTCATTTGATACAAAAAGGTATTTCAATAAATGTTTTTAGAAACATTAGAATTTTGTGTAATTAGTTTATGTATATTAAATTTAAAATCATTTCTTTATCGTATAAATCAACAACGCAGATATTTACTTTTTTAATAAAACCCAAATCCAAAAAATTAATATTATCGTAATGATTAAGAAGCAAGATTAATTCCTCTGGGTAAATATTATTTAACAAAAATGTATCATTGTCAAAATTAAAGACAATTAAATCACCAATAAATCTAAAAACAAATTTAAAATTGAGAGTATAATTTTTTTCGTAATAATGTAGAAAAATGTTAGCTTAGAGGCATAAAAAATTAGATCCTTGTGGTATTCCATCAATTTAAACAAACAAATGTTTTCTATAGTAAAGATAATTATTAAAAAGTCTATTATGAATTAGAGTTTGCCAATAATCGCAATTGCATTAATCATAGTAATAACTCATAAGAACATTTTTTCAGTTTAGAAAGGAAATTGTTGAGTCTAAAACAAGTTGATTATTAGTGATAATCCAAGAAAAATCTTCTTTAATAATATTGTTAATCATTTTTATTTAGATAAATGGTGCCAGGTTTAGTTAGGCAAGAATTAGACCAACAATTGATAGTGCTAAATTTTATAGAAATTTTGGACTGATTAGTTATGGAAATTACATATTATTAGTTTTAAATTTTAATTTTCTTATATAAAGCTAAAACTTTTACTATTATTCAACTCCATATTTAAAAGTTCAACATAGATGTTTTACTTTTTTGCATTACATTAAATACACACAAGCATATATATATATATATATATATATATATATATATATATATATATATATATATATATATATATATATATA
Source organism: Parasteatoda tepidariorum (assembly GCF_982258835.1). Classification (NCBI taxonomy): domain Eukaryota; kingdom Metazoa; phylum Arthropoda; class Arachnida; order Araneae; family Theridiidae; genus Parasteatoda; species Parasteatoda tepidariorum. The sequence continues at coordinate 6,548,551 of NC_141758.1, read as the reverse complement.
TATATATATATATATATATATATATATATATATATGACATGGTTCCGAGATAATCTTAATTTGCCTTAATTTAGGTAATCAGTTCAAATTCAATTTTAATCCATCAAAATTTTACTGCAATCCATTTTAACACTCTTTCTGTAGAATGAAGATTCCATTAAAGCTTTTACTGAACATGTATTAAGAAAGAGATTAAAATTAAGCTATTCACAAAATATGCATGGAGCCGTAGCTCTTTCAAAATATCTTTACAAATTCATTTTCAAAAGACGAGTTCACATTCATATGTTGTTTTCGAACTTATCCAGATTTCTTTGTTAGGGTTGATGCCGTAAGAAGTAATCATAAAACCGAACGAAGATATAATTAAAATCACAAAATATATATTAAAGTGAATGGTTTCTAAAAGAGATTTTGCAAATAAAGATTGCAGTTCTATCAATTTAACGTAGGATTAAATCATACTCGCACAATTGTGTGTGAGAGAGAGATCTTTAAAATATTCTCATATAGGAGGGGCAAATCTACATTTTAAAATATAATTCTACTTAAGTTTCGCTTTTAGATCCCATAATTCTATTTTAGATGTTTATATATATATATACAGTCGAAACTCTATTTAACGAAGTCGCTAAATCACGATAATAAGTTCGTTATATGAAAAATTCGTTAAATAGAAAATCACCTATTAAAATACTTAAACAACTCAAAACAGGTTTTAAATTCATAAACACTAGGCATAATTAAAATAGCAATTGGTACACCTTTATCTTGTAATTTATTATCGACAATTTATTCTATGAAACTTAACCATGAAATAAATCTGCATGGAAAGCGAGAATAGAGCAAAACATTATCCAGCAGTACATGCTACCTACATTTTCAACTAAAAAACAGATGAATTTATGCATAAAGTTATAGCTGCATTTATTATAAAAGTAATTTTAAAAATACATTACCACATGCGTTCTTAAGTTTAATTGCCATACTGATAAAATCCGTTCATTTTGTCTGAGTTCTTCGTTTGAAATGCAAACAAAAAGGAAAACGGATTTTACTGCTTTCTCTAAAATTTAAGTGGCTTCGAAAATTAATTCGAGGTCATTTCCCCCATAAAATGCGTTAACAAGTTTGAAATGTTCTGATGAAACATTTTGGAAAATAGGAAAAGTGGATCTCAAAGAAAAGCTTCGCTATTCGGAAGATATTTTATGAAGAAATTAAGAAAATGTTCTTGGTTCCTCGAAAAAGATCGCTAAATAGAGAAATTCGCAAAATGGAAGTTCGTTAAATAGAAGTCGGATACTTATTTCATTTTCTAATTTTTTTTTTATAAAAAATAAAACAAAAAATCAGAGGTAACCTCGCTTGTACATCTTTTTACACCAAACACTAAAAAATACACTATTCACTTTTTCTTGTAGCCATTTATATCCCTAAATTTTTCCCCTCGTTATCAGTCCCAACTATGTAAATTTCATTTTCAAAAAATAATCTTTATTCAACTTTATCCGGCAAATTTAAAATGTCGAAGGGAAAATGCAAAATAAATTCTTTTATTGTGACATCATTACTTGATCTTTGCAAATAACAAAATTATTTGAAAAATAAATAGGACCGTTTCATTTTATTTAAAAAATAAATTTAGAAAGAAAAAAAAAGAAACGTTTTTTGGATTCATTCCCTTAAATTTCTTTCTTAAGACTGATTTCAAACATCAGAACTGAAGAGTGGCCATCATGCAATATTGCTGAAAAGATTACTTCGTTTCCTAAACATGCAGTAAATCTTGAGTTCTTTCCCATTTTTTTTTAAATATACAACTGATTTCTTAAAACCATGTCTCTTCTTTGACACATTATAAAAGAAATTTTGCAGTTGTGGACTAAATTAGGTTAGAGAAAAAGAGATGAGACAGGACATTGAAGCAAAATGGCTTTTATTTATTTAAACAAGGAAGACAAACACTTGTCCATGAGAAAGCATTTTTTCACACACCTAAGTATAATAAATAGAAACAAAGTACAGTATGCACAAAGGAGTCACGTGGACACTCTTCCTCAAATGGTGCTTACTCTTATATCACTGCTCAGATGAGACTATAAAGGGTAGTGTCCGGAACATATGGGGAGGAGGATGTGCTAGAATGGAAAACATAATTTGGAATAGTCCGCTATATTGTTAATATTCCAGACACACCCCTTCAATTTGACTAAAATAAGTTTATACCAAAAATATATTTCGATCGCTGAATCTGAATGAAATAACATATGTAGAGGCTGAAACTGTATATATATATATGTATATACTTTCTGGCTATCGTGAGATGTGTCCTGTCCTCGCTGGAAACAACCTGAGAACACATCTCCTGATGGCCAGTCAGTAGTTCCGTCAGGAAAACCAGAGATTGAAAGTAAACAAATATTGCAGAAGATACTGTTTTGTGAAAATAATTTATAAATATTATGCAATGGAATTAATTTTAAGCCTAACAATTGATATAATTCAATTAGGGGTCGGAAAAATCTGTTATTAACCCTTTTGACCTTAATTGGACATATACATCCCAAAGATTAAACTTTATTCCCTAATGGATAAACAGATCCCAATTTTGCATGTTTTTTTTTTAATGTTTTCCGAGTTTTTTAGGCATTAGGGAATAAAAATATAACTAAAGAAACTTGTCAGCACTCTCATAATCAAATTCTGTTTGTGAGCATGCAGTCAATCTCATTTTAATTTACATATTTTCTGAATTTTGAGGTAAGTAAAACTATATTTTTGCCGTATTTTGTGTCAAATAGTTGTTTGTTCTTATTAAGTAAAGATTGTGCCTATAAGTATCAGATTTAGAAATTTCATTTTTGAATATATTGTCCCAATCTACTTACAAGTGGGACAATATATCACATTAGTGATATAAATATTATAAGACAAAATTTTAGTTCTTCTTTTGATTACTTTATAATGGCAACTTCTGGTTTCTGCAACTTCTGGTAAGACAACTTCTAGTAAGAATAAATAATTCGATGCATTTATAACCATGCAATCAATTAGTATTTTTACAATATTCAAGATGATTTGGACATATTGTCCCAAGAGATTACGAGGAAAACTTTAAACTCATAGTATACTTATTTTAATAAGTCAGTATTAAATATATTGATAAGATTTTTTGTTGTCAAATTCCATTGATTTGGATAAAATTCATAGATTAAATTTTAACACTCCTTGTCTACAAATTTGATTACAATTAATTACTACATATTAAATCGGAGATTCTAAACAATAAAATAGCTTAATAAACTGAAAATTTGATTACAATCATTGATTCTAAAATTCATATCAATTGATTTATTTTTTCAGTTTCAAAATTTCTCCACTGTGGCAGAATTGCCGCGACATTGCCTCAAAACGTCACAGAGTTTTTGCAGAAATATTTTTCATTTGGAAAGAAAAAAATTTTGTTTTGAAAAAGAAAATTTCTTTTTTTTTTCCCCTGCAGAATTTTTTTCTTCCAAAAATGTCTTTCTTAAGGAGAGAGAAAAGAAATAATCATGATTTTTCTACTCTGATTGGAGATTTTTAAAAACATCCGTAATGACTGGGTTCAGCTAGAATTTCAAATTAATAATATAAAATAAAAAAATCAGAAATCGCAAAAGTTTGTTCGCTCTAGAAGCGATGTTCTTTCTTTTTCTTTAAAGAACACCCTATTTTACTAACACTTATTTGAGTATCTCTTTTTTAAAGAATTCTCTTCCTGTGATAGGTTGTCTTTATTCTGGGAATTACTACACGGATTTCACGATTTTTAATTTATGTTCGAATTTTGATTTATTATTGTTTAATTTATTAACGAATTTTAATTTGTGCGATGACTTACAAAATTCGAAAGAGGAAATAATCAGTGCATTTTTCCGTCAACAAAATACGAGAATATCGCTGATAATATTAGAACTTAAAAAAAAATTACTTTCACAATTAAAATTTTTTTATTAATTTTTATTCTATACTCTCTTCAGTAAACACAACGTTTCTGTTACTTCAAATTAGTAATTGTTATAATTCAAAGTATCTTAAAGCAAAAAATATTAGCGCTAGGGAAGTTTGTCGCAGAAAGCCCAAAAACCCATTCTGCCACAGGGCTTTTCTCAAACTTAAATTTGTTTAGCTGCTGTTGATTAAGATATTGGACAATAAAAAATAAAAAACATAGCAGTTTTGTTTACAATCTCACTCCTTATTTCTCTGACACACTTTAGTGTAAGAAGTTATGAATCTCTTTCAACTCTTTTATAACAGGAACTAATAAATAACATAAAAAAAAGTATTTATAAGGAACCCCCATAGTAAATATAACAGATAACATTTATTTATTTATATTAATATATATGTAGTACATATTTACACATTGTCTCACTGTATTCTTATTTTAGAGGATTTTCGTTAAAATGTTCAATCAAAACATAAGAAGTGGTTTCTGTACAATATAGATACACTATTTAAATGTTGCCTGATTATTAAGTGATAATAATTCAGTCATTAAACGGGTAGTCAAGTATCATGAACAATATTGATTACAAACTTTAAATGATGATTCATTGCAAAATAAAATACTATCACTTAAGCACTGAACCAAACAATAAAACATTACTTATTTAGACTCGTATTTATTTGAATGCTTACAACTATCAATCTTGAGCTTGGTTTAGGTTGCTTTTTCGCAAAGCATTCATTTTCTGTAGGTTATTTAGTAAAAAAAAAAAACAGAGCTTGGTAGGAAAAACTTTTGCAAAAATATGTCTAAAAAGCTCTGTAGTTTATCAGTTATTATACAATAGGTTATATTTGTTATCAAATTAAAAGCAGGCTTTAAAATGATTTTGTGACAGTTTTAACATACGTATATTTAGGCTTCAACTGAAAAAAAAGCAGTCGCTGTAGTTGTGGACGTAAAAAAAAAGGGGGGGAAAGTAAAGTTTAAGCAAGGAATGTCTTAATATGAGGTACAGTGCTTACAAAATTAAACTTTAGTTGTTCCAGAAGTATCTGCAAAAAAAAAAAAAAAAAAAAAAAATTCATAGTTTAACAATATCTGCACATAACACTTTTTTTTCAGGTGAATTGCATATCATTCAATATTGGTGGCACCAGGCTTTTCTATCCAATTTTCATATGGAAAATATTACGTTTCAATAAATTTACTTGATGACACATAATTGTGATAATTCAATAATTGTTTATATTCAATTAATTTGCTTACTTAAATTTGATAATTTAATAAATTGAGCAGGATTGTGAAGTTTAAAATTATACAATAAGTAATGTTTTACAGCTCTTAAGTCCACGAAGGAATAAAAGTTATGAGTGTGTTAGTGACTAGTTTTGAAGGAAGATGGAGCAGCCAGCAATTGCATTCTAACGCAAGACTACTACTTTAATTTACAAAAGCACAACCCCAGCTGTACAACTATGTTGCATCAAAGAAAATTATGTGGCATAGCATCAAGCATGCATCATTTACTAAGGACATAAATAACAAAAAATTTAAAACTACAGTTGTTATGCAGTAAATTGTTTGAGGTAAAACCATAGTGAAGAATGCTTCCTTAAAGAAACATATCCAATCAACTTTTAATTTAATAAAGCACAACCTCAGCTGTATAGCTATATTTCATCAAAGAAAATTATGCTGCTTAGCAGCAAGCATGCATCCCTTACTAAGGACATAAATAAGAGCAGTAGCTATGCAGTAAAGTCTTATAGTGAAGAATGTTTCCTTGAAGAAACATATCCCCGATCATCTTCACACGACTGAGATAGGAGAGAACCAAATACTAAACCACCTCTATTGTGGGAACAAAACACTATCGTGAATACATTACCCTTTTTTTGTTTTAGATAGAAATTTATTTAATTTTGTAGTCATTTTGAGTGATTATCAGAATCAAAGTAAAGTAAATATCTAAACTATATAGATATTTATTTTATTTTACAGAAATTCTGAGTGATTATATTTTTTCTTTTTTTAAACTTCGTAGTAAATGTAAGTGACAAGTAATTAGTTTCAAGTAAATTGCTCTGAAGCAATAAGTTTCCTAAATTACTAATAATTTTTTTATAATTTGAAATCGACAATAAATAAAAAAAGTTTGTGGGAAAATGGGAAAGGCCTGGCACCCCTCTAACCTTCAGTCGCTATGTCAGCTTCAGCTATTATTAACATAAATAAACAGTCTAATGAAACTATGAATAGAAGAAATTAACACTTTTTAATAAACCAGCCATTTGTAAAATTAAGAAGTCACATAACTCACAAATGCTAAAAAAACAAAACATAATCACCTCATTTGATAAAAGAAACAAAATATTAAAAAAGTTATGTACAAATTACAAATGAATGATGACTGAGTGCATCCAAGTGATGATTTGTACAGCATGCAGTGCCAAGCTATAGACTCCTACCTGGTATCTTTGTGATTAGGTCACATTTAGTTTTAAAAAAAATAAAAGCTCAATTATTACTGTAATTATTTCCTAAGAAACAGACTGTGCTCCACACCACAAACACTGAACCAATGCAAGCATTAACATTACAATATTCCATTAAATTACAGCTATTTAAACAGTACATGCTTCAACTAAAGATTATCCCTCGATTATAACAATTTGAAAAATTAATTATAAATAATAATTGTGGAAATTAAATGCAAAATTTGCGTTAACACACTATCTGCCATGTGATTGTTTTGAACACAACTCCAATTGCAAAATCAAATTCTTGCTCAGTGATACCAAATAATCATTATTAGCAATCCTAATAATGATTATTTTAATTAATTATCATAATCAGTGATTTATTAGTAAGAAACTACTAGCTTACATAATAAAATTGGTTTCTAATTGTTTGAAATTTAATTAATTTTCAATGTAAAATTTAATTTCTAATATAATTCCAATTGCAAGATCAAATTCTTGCTCAGTGATACAAACTATTCATTATTAGGGATAATAATAATGATTATTTGAAGTAATAATCATAATCTGTGATTTTTTAGTAAGAAACTACAAACTTCCATAAAATAATTAACTTTTAATTGTTTAATATTTAATTAATTTCACCTCCACACACCTCTGATTTAAGAAAACGAATTCTTACAATAGGAAAAAAAGTCAGTTACAATACTTATTGTAAAAATAATGGAAAAAAACTCCTGCTAGTAATATCAAATAAAATCGGGGATTAGTAAGAAATTACGAACTCTTTTGTATAATAACTTACTTTCTAATTTCTCAAATTTAATTCATTGCACTACACATGCTTTTGATATAAAACAAAAATCTTAAAATGATAATTCAAGTTAATTACAACAATAAAATTTTATATTTGAGGCCATAAGAATAAAAAAATAATCAATAATTAAGTACAAAAGTACATATTTTTTATAATTATTTTACTTTTTCAATTCTCTGAATTGACTTATTTTATTTGGGTTTAATTTTGTTTTGACAACTTCACACCTGATGTTAGTGATAAAAAAAACATAAAAATTAAATAAAATCATAAAAATAAATTTTCTATTCAAATTCAAACTATATGAAATAACTGGAATGTAATACCGAAAAAGAGATGAAAACTACATTTCATATGACTTTTAATACGAAACATACAATAATTAAGCTCATTACTTTCCTTTAAAAAAAAGTAAACAGAAAGAAAGAGAAGCGCGAGTTGTGATAAAAGATATTCTAAAATAATTATTACACTGAATAATTGAAACAAAATCAATAGATTCAAATAGCATATCATGCTCTTATCTAAACCAACCACAGCAGACATTTTTTTCAAATCATACTAATTAATCATTGTAGATAATATGATTGATTTTATATCTAAATTTACTTATAAAGAAAATTTTTCATAATTAAATTTAATAATTTTGAGGAGGAAATATTAGTTTTGCCACTGAATTTCCCATAGCGTAACACGATTCCGTCATGGCAAATAACGTGTTAACAATTGTCTAATTTCCTAGGAAAACAATAGAGAAAAATTTGATTAGAAGGCATATATCATCATCACAAAAAACTGACAAGCAATTATCATATACGTGAGGATATAAAACATCAAGATATAGAAATCATGACACATAGATTATAGTTCCAGCAGGTAGAGTTCTCCATATGAATAATGCGAATGATGAGTGAATAAAATGATTTCATATTTTTGTAAACAGAGTTGTGAGCACTGCCGCTATATATGTTCAAGCTTCATTGGATGCAATTAAAGGTTTCACTGCAGAAAACGGTGCCTGCACAGTTTGTGCAATGAAAACAAATGATGAGCACGCTCACAACCGGAAGTGGGGTTAATCCCAACCGTTCTCCTTTATCATATGAGCTAGCTCAATGATAAACTTCCCTTCTTTGTATTTTTGGCTGGATTCAAAGGCATGTTCCTGTAACACAAAAAGATAAATAAATAAATAGGAAGGAACCTTCATCTATCAATAGGTAGCTCAAGATTGAATCGAATTAGCACGTCTTACATAACACTGAATTGATATTTAATAATCCTAGTGGTAGTTATGCCAAAGAAATATTCATGTCATAGCAGTTTCAGTAAAAAAGCTAAACTCACAAGGTAACAAAACTTTAGAAATAGGTTTTAAACTAATATAAAAATTAGAATTTAAGGGAATAAATAATACAGTGAAACCTCTCAGGAGCAACCACTTTCTGCTCCACGGTAAAACGGTTGTTAATGGAGGTTTGTCTTTCTTAGGAGTTTGCTAAATTGACTTCAAAATGTCATCGAAAGTACACGATTTCAGGTAATCGGTTTTAGTTTTAATCAGTGTCATTTTCCTGGTGCGGAGATGCCACTTATGTTGGCATCATGAAAACTGCATCGATGATTAAAATTTAGCGCCAATAGAAATGATTCCTATTTACATAATTAAGAGGGGGGAAATTTATCAATTGAATGATGGAACAATTTTAAAATAAAAAAAATAATTTTTTTGTTTAAGTTTGTATTTAATTATACATTAAATTAGTTAGCTTTAAAAGATGAGAAGTTTGTTTGTTTGGCTCAGTTTTTTTCTAAAATAACCCTTTTTTCTAATTTAACTTTTACCTCTAAAAATAAATTATTGACAGCATTATCTTTAGTGTAACATAAGGTTGTAGATCCCTTTCAGAGTTCGTCAAAAAGTGATCTCTGAATTAAAGCCTCACACAAATATTTTGAATACATTTTAATCTACCTATTTGTTTAGTTAATATTTTTTGTTTTGATATTTTTTTGCTTTTCCTTATTTGACTTTTTCACATTTGGTGCATATAGAGGTTTTACCCAGTCGCTGGCAGAGGTTTTATTGGTCTCTCCTAAAGGTTTTCTTCAACACAAAGTCTATGGAAAAAATTCTGCGCTTCTCAAAAATGGTCGCTACGCAGAAATGATCTTTCCTGAAGGTCTTACAGTATTAAATAAAATATAAAACGAAATATAATTTTCTTTTATAAACATTTTTAACTAATTAAATTCAAAATATCAAAACTTTTTACCACGAGCCAATTGAAGATTTCATTTTCTTTTGAAAATTGAAACTTGGTGTGATATTTTAATTTATAAGGTTTCTCAGTAGTTTTGGATGTAACTAAACACTAAAAAAATTCAATTTAAGAATAACCCCTCAGTTTACATTCTTTTTACTTATTAATTCTTAGTACATTGATTTGTTAATTAGACTTAAAGCATTTCAAATGAACTGAATAAAAAGATTAATTCAAATTTTTTGAAACTTATCTCCATCATACAAGTCTTGCTTTATCTTCTAAAAATAGTAAATAAGTATATGACCCATAAGTTCATGATAAGAAAATTTCCCTTTTTTCATTCATATAAAATATTAATAATCATAAAAATCCAGAAACAAAAGAGAATAGGGTAGTAACGATACTTCAATCGCTTTTGTACCATTTGTAGATGGTCCCTTTAACCAACACATAAAAATTTTGCAATTTTAGAATTAAGTTTAAGTGGAAATCAGCCGAAAAAAGGAGGAATTCAATGGGTAAGTGCCATGAATGTAATTCAAAAAGTGAGATATCTAATTAGGGAGTATTCCATATCGACTATATTCCATATTCACTTCATTTTTACTATGAAAATGCCAAGAAGTTAAAAAAAAAGTTTCTAAAAGCATTAAATTCGGAGTACGCAACATGTGGTTCATGGATCATCTGCAGTCAATTTCTGAGAACTACAATTCCCCTCCATCTTGCAAAAAAAAATTTTTTTTTTAAATAATTGATTTCAATAATTCAAAATTTATTTGATAGTATTTATTAGAAAGGTTTATGTAACTAAAACATGTTCAAAAAAATATCAAAAATCATGCTCAAAAATTTAAAAATGGTAAACCTGGTTCAATTTAAAAATAGAGTAATGTTTCTCTAAATAAAAAAATATTTAATGTATATTTTGTAAATAATTGTAATTTGTAAATAATTCGCTCGACTGTTTCTTTTTTAACATAAAACAAATCAAGATTGCTAATATTACACTAATAAATAATTATGCTACTTCCAATTGATATAAAATTGAATACCTTTTTCACCCAATTCCTTACAAAAAAAATTTTTTTGCACATGTAAATAAAAAAAGTTCTAAATAGAAATGCAAAATTATGTTTTCTCAGAAAATTGCCGAACAATTGAAAAGAAATTAACAACTCAAAAATTTTATAATATTAAAACAGTTTTTAACTCTCAAGAGCTAGTTCTGGTACTCAAGAGTAAGAAAATTGTATAAAATGGTATAACAAACTTAAAATGGTATAACAAACTTAGTAGGATAAAAATTTTTTATAGTCTTAGCCTCAATTCATTTTCATAAAATAAACACTTCAAGTTTTTGACAAATATCTATTAGGAAATTTTAATTATAAATGAGAATGAAATATTTCGGGTAATATACCTTTAAAATAAAATAAAAAAACGCTTGTAAATAGTGGAACAACGGAAAAGAATAAAAATGACAAATCGGACGGCAATAATTAGTAAATAAGAGTTTTAGTACAAGTGGCTTAATAATAAATAAAGAATAGAATATTTAATGCCATTGATTTTAACATAATTGAGATTTAAGTTTATCAATATGGTTTAAGTACACGAAGCTGATGATAGTCTATTAAATTTAAAGCAATTTTCTAAAAAGTTTGAATTCACTCTAAATTAGATCCCATTAACTTATTTTCAATATAATTTTTTTCACGAAACAGTTATAGACTTAAACATTTAAAAATTACACATTTATATTCATTTAAAGCAGGGTTTCTTAACCTGTGGTTCATGGACCCCTTAGGGGTCCATGAGTCATATTTTGGGGGTACGCCGACTACTTTTAAGATGATGGGATTAATAATATTTAAATAACATTGATCTTTTTTTTCTAAAAGATGAAAATACATACAAATTTGAAACTAGGTGATTGAGATACCCGAAATTCAGTGCGGACCCTCTAATATCCCTGTCATATTTTTAACATTCTGCACAAACCGGCTTTCTGTTTGAACCATCCGGGGCAATCCCCTAATTACATCCGATTTACTATTTTTATAATCCTCTATCAATCCCTCATTTTTTATGAGCCGTCCCTCTGCTCTTTTCTCTTAAATATGCCAGGTATCCTCCACAATATGAGGAGCCACATTCACAAACCATATAAAAGTTTAACATTTTTAAAAATACAAAGTAGCCTTCGAATTTTATTTCAATTGAAAATAAAGTAAAGTAAAAATAATTGATGGTTTTTGCAATAATTTTTTTACAGGGGGTGGTCTGTGACTTCTTAAAAAATTTTAAAAAGGGTCCATTATACCAAAAAGGTTAAGAAACACTGATTTAAAGCAATGCAAATTTTCAGTATCAAATGAACACAAATAAAAAAAAATTTTAATGAGAAAAATTTAATTTTTTTTTTATTTGGTTATGGTCAAACTAAAAGTGTTTACAGAAATAATGGAAAATGGAATTATTAAAGAGAATTTTAAAAGAATTGTTCATTATTTTCTGCAGAGGGCTAAATCACCTCCGTTTAAAAGTATAAGATAAATAGGCTAATGGCTACTAAAGTGACATAATTATAAATAAAAGAGAACTCACATATTTCCACCCGAGTGTCGTCTTGCAACACTCGCAGTATATGTCAGCAACTGCATGAAGGCCAGTCAGCAGTACCCTCTCTTCCGCAGGTCCGCAACCCACGTTCACCCTGCAAACATCAGTAAGGTCACTCTTTTTATACTTGCTAAGCATCTTATTTTGACATTCAGTAAAAGTTTTAAAAAAATACACAAATAAAGTATAAAAAATTTTCAAATATATACTATAATCTTAAAATAAAAACTAGCATACACTAAATTTTGAAATAGGTACTACTTAAAATAATGACAAATATCCTACAAATGACACAAAAAAAAATGTGATAATGAACACGCCGTTCACAAACTACAGATTTTCAGGAAGTAAAAGAATTTTCAACAAAACTTTAATACAAAAGAGTTCATAAATATTTTAAATCTGTTAAATATGCACACACTCACAGCCCTAAATCATCCAAACAGAGTAAAGGACTGATCTAGCGCACCAAAAATATAATTATTAAATCATAACAGTTAATGTTTTTATTAATAATTATTTAATATAATGATTATTCATTAACAGTGAAAAATTTTTGATTTATGTAAAATGAATTAAGACAACTAATTTTAATTCAACTTTTGCTAACATTTCAGGTACTTATTTTAAAATTTAGCAGTGATATGGACGGAGAATTGATACTGTATAAAGCTAAGCATATAAGGCACTATCAAAAATAATTCATAACAAGACCTCCTGATCACAACTTACAGTTTATTTCGACATCGACCCCCCTCACCCTTCAAAAAAACATGTTGACTTACATTGTTATTTTACCTGTACTATTAAGAATACGACTTGTGATATTTATTATTCGATATGCAAATTCATTTAATACTGGCTAAAAACATTTTTTAAAAATGAAAACAACATTTAAATCATGGCAACCCTTACATTTTATTTACATCATGATATCAATTTCATTGAATTATTGTATGGCTCAAGACTAGTTAGAATTAATGAGGTACAAAAAAATCTGATGAATGTTAAATTAAAAAAACGCAAAATAATATGCAAATTTCAATAATATAAATTTTCTGAGCCGTAATGATTCAGGGGATAGAGTGTTTGTGATAGAGTGAGGTAAACCAGGCTCGAACTCTAGCGATGGCATTCGGTTAAAAGATTATGTAACTATAATATCAGGGTATAAATGTGTACCAGATTTTCTAAGGGAACTTAAATAACTTAGAAAAGATCAACAATGTCTCAATTTCTTTTAAATAGCAATAGATAGAAAGAACTGAAATGCATGCAGCTGAATGTAAAGAAGTTAAGACAAATCAAACATTCATTATTAAAAAAAAAAACTTAGAGATAATGTAACAGTACAAAATTTAAAACTGATATTTTATTATAACAATTCCAGTCAATAGCAGCAACTAATTTTGTTAATTATCTTATTTAATAAGTTAGCTTTTTTTTACATTATCTTTTTAAATGCATTTCTTTTTATGAATGGTAATGAGATGTGATGAAAACAAATTTTTAAGTTCACCACGGTCAAGCAAATAACAAATTTTGAGGTACCTTTTAATAGATGAAGGTTGGCTTTGGTGAAAGCTCATTCCCCCAAGGGTGAAAAAAATCTTATAAAAAAAATCTAACATCATTTACGGATGAACCTTGACACAAAATTAAAAGAGGTATCAAAATTGTAGACATTGAACCCTTATTTCGATACTAGCAGAAAAAACAAACCCTCTTTGGAATTTACTATCTTTTAACAGAATAAAGGCTAGAAAATACTCACACAGAATTGAAGAGATAAGCACGACCTTGGCTTCCTTGGAATGACTAAAACAAAACATATAAACATATTCAAAATATTACCTTACATACAAAACATATTCAAAATATTACTTTACATAGAAAACATATTCAAAATATTACATTAACTACAAATACAAAACATAAAAACACAAGTTTTATAAGATTAAAACTGCATTTCCCAAAAGTGAGCCATAATTTGAAAAATTAACTAAAGAAGAAACAGGATACAAAGTTGCAAAGTTTTGCTAAGTTCTAATCAGGAAACCAGAAAAAAATCCAGGAGATTTTGCAAAACATAAATTTCGTGTTAATGGTTGTATAATGTACTAAACATTTTAAACATAGGAAATTTTAGGGATTTTTAAAGTCATCAAAGTAGAAAAACTGCAATATTTTTCAGCTATGATTGACATTAAACATACTTGAAATGTTACGTATTACGTTTACTGATACTAATATTGAATATTAATAGGCATTTAAATCATCGAAGATAGTTAAAATATTTTTTTAATTAATTTAAAAAGAAAGTTCTCCATAAAAATAAATTGAATATTTTAGGACAGAAAAACTTTTGAACTGATTTCTATAAATGAGGTTCGCTTCATTATGTAAATAATACTTTCTTAGGGAATTTTCTAAAATGAACAAAAACCAAGAGAATTTTAAGTAAACAAGTAACCCAGGAGAAATTGGCAAAATCCAGAAGTTTACTGGAAAATGCAGTAGAGTTAGCAGCTATAGTATAAAAATATAGTGTTAAAGTCTGACCACAGATGGCACTGCTTACAAAACTAAATAGTATAACATTTTCTTCTGCATGTCAGATCATTCTAGTTCAAGTATTTAATTTTTGAGAGAAAGACATTTATTGATTCATATGAAATAAAATTTTAAGTCTTGAATTTTGTGGTATTAAATTTAATTACAGAAACATTTATTTACGAGTCATTAAATTTGTAAGGGATAAAAATAAATGTATAATTTAAAAATGGATAAGAATGAAAATAGTATTTTGTAGTCAAGGTTTAAAAAATTCTGAATATATGTAATTTTTGTGCCATAAATACCACATTTTTTTAAAAAATAAAAGCATCCATATATTTCCTTCAAATTTTTTATGAATTTAACTGAATGTGATAAATGTAAAAAAATAAAAGGGAAAAATATTGAACAGTCTACAAAAGTATACTAAAACAAATAGATGATTATCGATTAAATATTTAACTTTCAACTTTGCTTTTACAAAATTAAAACAGTGAGAATAGTGACTTTGTTTACAACAATATCACCTCCCAAATAAGAATATTGACACAATCAAACTCAGAAGAACAAACAATATTCTGATTTTAAAAATTCATATCAAATCAGTGAAAGTCATAAGGGTGAATATAAATAAATAAACTAGCAAAATTGAAGGAAGAAACACCACTGGTAAAGGTTTTTAAATTGTTAAATGAAAATATTTGAATAAATAAAAAATAATGGTTCAATATTTGAAGAGCTCTCTGCAATTCTAAGTTTTAGATTTAATTTTTATGTTGAATTTTCCAGATAGTTCATTTTCCGTTCTTGTTGGAGGAAACAAAAGTACAAGGGGATGAGAGAAAATTCTGATAGGATCAATAACTGGCTCAACCCACAACATCGATTATTTCCCTAAATTTTAAATTGAAGGACTTGAAATTAATCTTAATATAGTATTTTTACCATTAAATAAAATAAAAAAACAGAAATAGAGATTTTTTGTGGAGAACTTAAAAATATTTTGAATGTGAGAATTTTTTCCCCTCATACAGGGTCTAAAACGAAACTTAGAAGGAGACGGGCACGGGCGTAACGTGAAAGCACACTTTTTGTTTTTAGAAGATAGTTAGTTCATTTTAAGTTTTATACATAGAGTTACATATAAATGTGTATATATACATAACACTTAAAATGAACAAAACGGTTTTATAAAAATAAAAAGTGTGCTACCCCCTCACACTATGCCTATAGAGAGAAGTATTTAAAAATAGTATGTTGTGCAGCAAATGTTTTAAAGTAAATCAATGTTTTAAAGCGAGTATATAGCATTTTAAAATTTCTACACAAAAAATTCTTTTTTGTTTATTATTCAGGCATCTAAAAAATTTATTAGAGAAATTTTGAATTCAAAAATTTGTCAAAAAATGCCTAATCAGAGCACCATAATGCAGGTAGCAAATTCAAACAGGTCGTAGCAATTGATCATTGATTTCTAAAAGGAGTTTTCAGCAAATGTCAATAAAATTCATAAACATTCAAAACTTTATTTGTGATGATGCTGATTATTATTTTGATGCTGTGCAAAACTATAAACACACTACATATTTAAGGTAATAAAATAAACAACGTTTTAAACTAAGTTTTGCACACAAACGAATAATATTAGATATAGACAACATAATAATAATCCTGATAAGTATATGTGTCAAGCAATTTGGATAAAAAAATAAATTACATAACTTTTTCCATATGGAACTGCAGAGGAAAATTCAATACCTTGCAGATAAAAAAAAACATTTAACATACTATAAGAATGCTTAAATATACCTAACAAAGACTAGTAAAAAGAAGGTACATAAGCAAACATAACAACTAATATTTACAGAGATTTATCGATATAATCATCTACTTATATAAATTAACTCTAAAAATTGGGATAATTTTGAATAACATGTTTGATTTTTACGGAAATAGAGTTGGTCCAGATCCTAACATCCTACTAAAACTATCAAGGGTGATGATAATAAAAAATATATTGATGCATACATGCACTCCTTCTTGACAGCCCTCAGTGGGCTAGAGCCTTCCCTAGAACCTTTTTCCATTCTGCTCTCTACTTAGCGATTGTTCTTCTGTTAGTAATTCTTAAAATTCTGAAATCCTTTTCCACACAGTCAAGCCATCTCATCTTAGGCCTAACTTTAGTTCCCATTGGTTTGTAATTGAAGATCTTAATTGTCAAGGAAGAAGGGTCCATTCCACAAGATGTAACCTGCATGTTTTAAGCTACTTATTTCGGTGTATTTGTTGATATCAGCTTCCTTGAATAGACTATACAGTTCAAAATTATGTAATTGTCTCCATAAGCCATACACATTTAGAACGCCGAAAATATTTCTCAAGGCTGTTTTCTCAAAAACAGCAAGCAGGTCTGCTCGCGATTTAGTTAAAGACCATATTTCGGATCCATGAGTTAAGACAGGTTGAATGATTCTTTTATATAACATTATTTCGGTTTGTGTTTATTTAATTTTGACTTCAGAAATGTTTAGAAAGCCATGAACCACATATGCAGTGCTCTCTCAAGTGTTTTTAGAAAGGCAGCTCGCACTGCCTGCCTTTTGATCCCTATAAATGCACCCTTTTTGTAAAAATAAGTCACTATCCCTTAAAAACACTGCCTTTTTATTCATATTCCATTTTGAAAAAATTTATTTGCAGTTTAAATAATAATTACACACTGGTAAAATTATCTGGGTTTATTGGTTTAATTCTGATAACTACTACTAATAGTACTTACTTTGTTCAGATTATTCTCAATTCTTAAAATTCTATAAGTATCTCTTTTTTTTCGCGGAGGGTGTATAAATAAATTTTTAACGGCTTTAAATTTCGTAATTAGTCTTTAATTAAATACCTTTTTTAAAAAATGCATTTTTATATGTTTATTTTCTCATAATTTTCGGTTTAAATTATAGAAAAAAGCTTTCAAGTTCTTCATAATTAATCCTTTATTTTAGTTAACACTTTTTCTGAAAAAAATTTATGCACAGAGATTGTCTTTTAGCATGTCTTTAATTTTTTCATAAACTACAACATTTTCTCCCATTTTAATATTGAGAGAAAAGTATTTTCAGAAATATACACATAAAATAGTATAAGAGGGTAATTTAAAAATTGTTGAGGATCAAATTCAGTTATAATATAATATTACACATTTTGATAAATTTTTAGGGTGGTAATTGAGTGCCATTTCAAAACTCAAAGTGCCCTTATCTGACAGGCCTGCCTATTTTTTATTCCTAGGGAGAACTCTGCATATGCACTATCTCATCAGAATTTAGATTAGAGAGCTGATGATGATAGAAAGCAATTTTTCCTTAATTCAAATACACATTCATGCAGGAAACCGTGTAGGGGGTATGAATCTGTTAGCAACACTGCGATAGAGATGAGGCAGGATCGGACTTACGATAAAATTTTCAGAAATTACTATGAATAAAGTAAAATTTGTAAGGTATAAAAAAATTAAGTGATCTGATGCTTCTGTTTTTTTTTTTTTTTTTTTTTTTGTGCACTCATATTTAAATGACATCTTAGATTTTGTTAATTTTTTTACTTTAACCATCTCAGAGTTTCAATCGATTCAGTCTTTTTCTTCACTTTTTATTTTACGGGTTAGTGATAAAAAGATAATTTCATGATTAATTTCCTTGTTTAGACATCAAAGGCCAAGTGGCGAGAATTCGGCCTTTATCCGGCTGACATCTCGGGCAAGGATAAGAATTCTTCGAGCTTTGGCAGGCACAAACCTACAATAGTGAGCCTAAACTTATCTGCGCAACATTTCAAACCTTTAAGACAGAGTAATTAAATAAGACTTTAAGCGCAGAGAATCGAATCTCAGCTCAAGCTGTGGTAAGTGAAAATCGGCTGCCTTATTAGAATTGGAAAGAATAACAGAAAGAGGACAAACTAAAATATTAATGAAGACACAAAACAATTTCCACTGAATAATTTGCCTAGTCACATCAGATTCCTTTTTAATATAATCTAAAGAACAAACTTAGCCAGCTAAAAAAACTTTAAATTGTTGCCAACAAAAAAATAATGTTTTCAAGGCATTAGACAGTATGCAAAGAGAATTTTCTATACTGCAAGCTCAATTCACAGATGTGTGAGTCAGCCCGAACCTTTTCATTAAACCAACAAATCAGCTGTGGGTAAAAGTTCTATGTGAATGTGCAGAAAGGGTATTAAATAAAAAATCAAATTAACTTTAGTTAATAAGGGCATGGTTGGAAATTCAAGGTTGGTTTTTGCAATGGATAAAACAAACAGGTAAAAAATTTTGCAAAAACCTATAAAATTTAATTTGCGTGTAGTTGAAAATGTTATAATTCATATTTTAAATTCATATTCATATATACTTCATATTCATAATTCATATGTTAAAGATCAAATATTAAATAAATTTTTTTATACAATTTAATATATGTTGAAATAAAACTAAATTTAAACCACTACGTGGTAAATAAAGATGTGCAGGATGATCCATCGTTGCAAAGTTGTTTTAAAGACGTTCTAATAATAGAGAAAAAGAACTTCATTCTAATAATAAAACATGTCATTATTTCATTTCCTTTCATAAAATTATGTTATATGAAACTTAAATTTAACCCCTCGACATATGAAGACCTCTGGGAGACATCATTTGTTTCTTATTTCAAAACAATAATTGACGTGTCTCAGACGTCTTCAACAACATAACATTGCGAGTTGTTGTTGTTTACAGTGCAATCATAATTTCTATATCAAGAAATGATATGTCAAGTGGTTAAATAAAAAGATCACTAGAAATACAGCTTTCACACAATGCTTTCTTTCTTATAAATGATGTTTTTCTTAAATTTAGTCAATTGTTTGTTTTTTGCTTGTTTTTTCTAAAAAAGTTTTTTTCTAATTTAACTTTCAACTCTAAAAGTAAATAATTTAGTGCACTCTGACAGCAACATGAGGGTGTATCATCAAAAAGAGCTCCTTAAACAAGAGCCTCAAACACGGATTTTTCGAAACATTTACTTGAATAATGTTAAATAAATAATTCTTTTTAAATTACGTAATCCAGTTGCTCTTTCAATCATTAATGATATAATGGAAATTAATTTTATTATTGCATTTATTGCACTCTAATTAAAAATTTTACCAACCATACTATGAATATTTTTACATAATATTTTGTTCTAAAATATCTGAAAAATATTACTGTTTAGGGAATCATTGTTTACAAATAGGCTATTTTCAGGTAGTGACAACAAGAGGGAAAAAAACTGTCTCAGAAATGTTTACTTTTTTAGAGAAGGTACTAGACAAAAAGAACATAGCAGTTACGCTTAATGTTTAAAAATGAAATGCTAGAATTATAATTTATTTTTTAAATTAAAGTGAAGGAAAGATAACATGGTGGTAGAATAATAATTTTAGTTATTAATCTATTCAAAGGAATAATTTTAATGGATATATTTAACTATATTTCAGTCTTTAATTACTTCAAAAATAAAGTGAAACAAAATATCTTTTTAAACAAACTTTTAAAACCATTAGAATCAATCTCTAACAAAAGTATAATATTCTCATAGTAAAGGAATGATAACTGTGATTATTATTTGATTTTAATAAAATAAATTAACTACATAAATAACATAAGTGCCATTTTTTCACAATAGAGGGAATTAGAAAAAAAAGTATAAGTTGCTTCTGAAGGTTGTTTCTATACATAGAATTAAATTAACATCATTTGTTCTTTAACTATCTCATTAAAAGAAGTTAAAACACTAATCAACACAATTTCAGAAATTAAATTAACTTCATAAATTTAAATGAAGGAATGAGAATGTCATCTTGACACTTATCAAATTTGCTGATTCGTTTCCTTTAAATTTTAAATGCACTAAAGAACTTCCCCCGAAGTACAGAAATTTATTTTGTAGTTTTATCAGTACATGTTCTTAGAGAATGTATATTGCTTCGACCTAAATAATGATATAGATCTGAAACATTCTAAATTGCAAGGCTTGAGGGGAAAATATGAATTATGAATTTCGAACTTTTTTGCTCAATGAAAAACCCATTTAAAAACTTAAAAATTAACTGAATGCATCTGAACAAAAGTATAGATATTTCAGTAAGAAATAATGGTCATATGGGGGGGAGGAGGGTAAGAGAAGGAAAGAGATTTCATAGATTTAAAAATTGATAAAATAATATTTATTTCAAACAAAATTTGAAACTTATAAGATAATATAATAAAAACATTTTCAAACTACATATTGAACCAGTAACTTATTCATTTTTCTGCAGAAAGAACCAAAATCTCTTCATTTACATAATTTCAGAGATACCAACTTGCTTCAGGCGATGGATAAATATTTTTGAGTGGTAGTCTTTAAATGCATGATTCTTTGTTTAGTAAATTTGATTTATAGAGTTTCTACTCACCACTACTTCTAAATAAATCAAAGGTTTTTGAAAGCTGACAATTTATTACAATTAAGCCATGTTGAGCCTTTTAAAAAGTTGGCAAAATTTATCGAAAATCTGTTAATTTTAGTTTGTAGGTCTCTCTAATTCTAGTTTTCTGTAGTTACGGCATTAAATGATACAAATGTACTTAAAAAAAACTTGTATGCCTTATGATTTCAGGAGTAGGTTTTTAGGAGTCTTAACCACCTTTAGAAACCAAAAACAACCCAGAACAGAAGCTTTCAGACAAATGAGGTTCTTCCATGTGTTAAAATGTTTGAACAAGTTCATAAAACAAAATGTTGAAATAACAGAAAAAAAGAATTTTTTTTTAATATTTCAATTATATAATATACACTAATCTACGTAAATATAAAGCAATTCACAAATTAAAGAAACAAAATCTTATACCTTTGATATCAACTCGTCATGATTAGCAAGATGTGCTCTACAGTGTATGCAACTGTAAGTCCGATGGCAATTTGGTAAATAGGCTTGGAAAGTCTTCACCATGTCGTAAGAGTAGTGTCCTCCAATCTTATTACTAGTAGTACTAGTGTTGTAGCTTAATGTAACGCCCGCCAGCTTTAAAAGATTTTTGTCACTATGTTTATTAAAAATAATAAAAAAGTAAAATCTTCCCACACCTAACACAACACAGTCACAACCAAATATTCAAGCTCGTATGACCAGATAAAAAAAAGTAACAGGTGGATATATCTACATATCACTTAGTTCACAACCTAAAAAGAAAAAATTTAAAAATTTAGAAGAAATGTTGTATATACAGACATTTTTTGATAGACAAAAGTAAGTTCAAAAATAAAGTAAGGTATGATCTCCTCTAATTGTATTATAGTAATTCATACTGACATAAGTTTAAACTATTTTTTTAACAAACTACCATCATTAAATTTTTTTTAAACCTGGGTATCATATAAAGCTTATTTAGTTCGTAATATTCCTCAAAGTAAGTGGAAACCCTGTATATAATAGTGTTTCTTCAAGAGTTTTATTTTATTTAGTAACCGTTGTTGAACAGCCAACCCAATTTTTTGGGTTTACGACTACTAATGTTCAACTCAGTAGCCCTGTAATTTTGAACACAATCCAGAAGACAAGGGAACTCCTGGATCAAGTATTGGGAAAAATTTGCCTTCGTGGAGAACCTTTTGATGGAACTAACCCGCATTTGCGTTTAGATGGAGAGGGAAAACCTGAAGCAAAGGGGATTCTAAAAGCATTATTCGTCTACTCCTGAGGACATTTTACATCAGGTGAGGTCAGTACGAGCCAGGTGCGGAATTCATATTGACCAGCCATCGCTGGGATTGATCCCGGTTCACCTCATTAGAAGGTGAACGCTCTATCCCTTAAGCCATCACGGTTGTCTTCAAAAGTTTAAAAAAATTTTAATTTAAGGAGGCTCCATAAAGTCAATACAAAGGATGGTGAATAGCTTCTCAAAAAATATGCAGGAAACAAAAGGCATATTTGGACAAATGTTTGCATGCTTGAACAATGCAAGTTTGTATTGTGTACCAACTGTATTATTTGTCCAAAGTACACAGTATGGAGTAATGAAAGGGATGATAAATTTCATTTACTTTTTACTTAGGACAGAAATGCACAAATTTTAAAACTTTTTTCTTTCAAATAACAGCATACCATTTATTAAAAAATAAATATAAGACTGAAACTTTTTACTGACAACTCTGCATTCTGAGATGCCATGGAATATACAACTTAGGGAACTCTTATTATGCTACAAAAGGAAATTCCAGTTTCAGAACTCATAAATACAGGGGGGGGGGGAAACCACATGCACAAACGATAAGAAAGATTAAATTATGAATTAGTTTCAAATGTATAGGCTAATAATTACAACCGTTTCAAACTGATGATGTTTGTAATTATTTGTAAGGTCCATCTATTAACACTAGGAGGACAATCATCAATTATTAAAAAACTGAAATAAAGAAAAATATTCATTTTAAAAATGTATAATTACATTGAAATTTGCATTCTGTTTGTCACTAATTCTTATAAAACTGCATCTTTCTCTTTAGGTTTTGAGAAAAGACTTGAATGAACACTTAAGACTTCCAATGAATCTGGAAAAAAAAAAGACCCAATATTATTGTGACACAAATACAATTGATTTTTGTCGTATATAATCGATACCTGCGAAATTAAAAAGGCTTAAAACTAGAAGAAATGTGCACATTTTACCATCTATGACAGGGCAATTTCATCTTCCAGTATCTCCAAAGGATTATTTTCATTTTGTTCTTTTCTATATGTGATTGATATGCACTTAAATTCACATACAAGCATAATCCTTCTTTATATGTTAAAGCTGCAATGAAAAGCCAGATGATTTGTGGACCTCACATCAATAAAATACACAAAATGCTCTTTATAAATTATATGAGAATATTCATTTTTGATTATACATGATAGATGCTTACGCTGTAAGTGGCACTTTTGTTTTGAGTGAAAAATATTTTTGAAATAATGGTAAAAGAATCTCCTCATAGCATAAGAAAAGTAATTAAATTATAGCTTTATCACAGTTACATTATCATATGTAGTTGAGTGTTAAATCGAATGAAGGGTCCAAAGAATTGCTGGTCCAGAAACATAACAATGACACTCGTACCATCACAAGTGACCTCTATCATTAGTTCGAAATAATCCAAAATAGTAGAGAAAATTGAAGAACAAGAAAAAGTAATTATTGCTTAATTATAGTCATATCATACAGTTGAATGTCAAATCGTCTCCAAAGTGGTCCTAGTTTGTTGATTAAGGACCACTACAACTAATCTCCAACCACCAACAGTGATCTTTGTTTTTAGTTAAACATAATCCAAATGATGGTATAGGAATCTCATAGCTTAAGAAAAAAAATTAAATAATTGCTTTATCATAGTTATATTGCTAAGTTGAGTATTAAATTGAATGCAGCAATTCAAAGTAATGATGGTTTGTTGAGCACTAAAATAATCAGTGGTCCATCGGAGCAGTAACTTAAGTAAAGGGATAGAATATTACTTTGTTTCGGGTCTGTGTTTTTCGGTTCGATATCAGAGGGTGGAATATGAAGCCAGAAACTGAGAATACATTGCAAAATGCAGCAGAATTTTACCAAATGCAGCTCAGCAGATGTACATGTGAACTAGTAAGAATTTCATCAAACATGCAAAATGATTGGCGGTTCCATAAGCTATTGGGCAAAGGAGAAGCCGAAATAAGTTGAATTAATTGTGCAAACGTTGAATAGAGCAATATGAAAGCATATTTTTGCATAATGCGTGACAAAAATCGACACGGTAAAGAAGAAAAAAAAATCTCACTTTGGAAAAGGGAAAATTAAGCAGTTTTTAAAAACACCCAATGAAAAAAAGCACCTTTAAGGGCTTTTAAAAAACGAACATCAAAAATAAGCACTTTTTAGAAACGCTACGCACCATGTTTTAATCATAGTTAAGCAACAAAAACATATAATTGAATTGAAGAGAAATAGACTGAAAGACCAGAATCAAACACTTCAACTACTTCCTCAACTGTTCTGGAAGAATAATCAGAGTAATTGTTATGAAACCCATTGCTAAGAAACTGAATTAATGCTTTTATCAAAACAAGCATATATAGAGTTCTTCCTAGGAACAAAGCAGGACAGGGCTCTTCCTTTTCGAAAAGGGCGATTTGGGTTTTGAAACGACACTCACTTAACACCGCTAAAATTTTTATATTACGTAAAAAAGTGTAATATTATGCAATAACTGAATTTTATATTAAACAATATTTAAATTACTCTTGCCAAAGGCAATCTCTGTATATAATTTTTTTCTCAAAAAAAGTATCAAAAAATGATTGTAAAAGTAACAAAAATGTAAACTATCAAAAAATGATAAACAACTTGAAAGCTTTCTTTCTTCCTTAGTTTAAACTGATAATTATGAGAAAATGAACATTTAAAAGTGCATTTAAGAAAAGAAAAAAAAAAAGGTATTCAATTAAAATATAGTTTAAAACTGAAAACCATTAAAAAATGTGTTACCTCCCTCCCTGAAAAAAAGATATTTATAAAAATTTAACCAGTTGAGAATAATCCAAACAAAGTAAATATTTTTAATAGTAATGAGAATCAAACCTATTTTACCAGCGTGTAATTACTATTTAAATAAGGAATTAATTTTTTTCAAAATGGAATTAAAATGTGTGTCAGTGTTAAGTGGAATCAGTATTTTTTTATAATTACCAGCTTAATAATGCAAAAAGGGCTAAGAGGGCACATTTTTTGGGATCAAAAGGGGGGGGGGGGCTATTAAAAATGCTTAGGGAGAACACTGATAGTTGAATTGAAGTGAGAAATTGATTGAGTATTTATTTCCTCATTCAAAAAGTCCTCTATTCAATTTTTAAAGATAAAAAACACAAAATGCTTAAATTCGTATTTAATTCCAGTTACTTACTTTTTGTTAAAACCAGAGGAGGGTAAAGATAGAAAAGCATTAAAAACCAGTTGCATGCAACATTTGACCATCATAACGATAAGCGATTTGTTCCATTAGATATCAACAAAGAATTTTATGCTAATGAATTTTAACAAATTAATAGTACTAAAAGCAATTAAACAAAATTCAATAAAAATTTGAAATTATTTATTAATGTTAAAAAAGTTAAAAATTCTGACACAACTAGGAAGTAAAGTAAGTACAATGCATCTTGGAAATGGTAAAAAGTTAGTGAAAAAGAATATCTTGAAATTGAATTTTGCCCATAAGTTTAAGGACGAGAAAAGTAGGGAATGAGAGACAAGTACCTATTTATTAAAATAACGGAGAAAAAAAAAATCTAGGCTGTCAGTAAGTGATTTTAAATTTATTCAACTCTCTAGGGGTATTTATAATTAATTGCAATTTTGTTCAAAAGTTATTTGAGAAGATAATTTATATAATAAAAAATAAGGTAGAAATGTCAACGTAACTAAGAAATGTTATAAAAATATTAAAAATTGGTAAAAAAAGAATTTCTTCTAAGAATTCTGCCTAGTGACTTTGTAATTTCTTTTGCCTACTTATATCTCAAACGTATTCTTGAAATCCTAAACATTGACAATTGTGTAGTTTGATTGAAAATCTCAAAAAATAGTTAACTCATTCAAATAAATTGCAGTTTACACACATATTTTACATATGCATTTACTCTATATTCAATTTTCAAACCTGAATAGAATTGTAAATGTACATTAAGTTTTACTGCGCAATATTCTAAAACAATTATTTATAATCGAGCAAAGATATCAAAACGTTAACATCATTAGAATACTAATTAGAAGATAGATGATGCGGAGGACAGCTGAATACTCCATTATTTTGAATTTTAGTTCTGCAATTCAAACTATTAAACAGAATAGTAATAAAATTTCTGGCTAACATTAAGCACTTTATGATACACTAAATCCTAAATTATAATCAGGAATTATTAAAATGCAGTACTAGATGGATGATAATTTAAATACTGAACACAGAAAAACACAAAATCATTTTAAGCTCAAGAAAAGATTTTTTTTTTAACAGAAAGTGAAGAAAAAAAATCTTTTTTTTTTTCATTTATAAACAATTTGAAAAAAGACATCTCATTTATATTTGTAGCGTCTTGTTTATGAGTTATTTGTGAAAAGAAAGAAAATCTGAAATTATTATTTATGAAAACACAAAAAGAAGATTATTTAGAAGCTAAACACTACACCACATTTTTTAATTTTAGATCTAGAATTTATATTTTATAAACAGAAAAGGAAGTAAAGCAACTTGTTTAATAATCAGCAATTCGCTGTTCAAATTTATATCACATTGTTATCAAATCTAAGATGATGATGTCAGTAAACAATGTCCATTGTGAATCGAACAATGCCAGGCAAAAATTTTTTTCCAATTTTGGTAGCCCTTCTAATGAGCAGTGTTGGTGAAAACCTCAGATTTCCAACCAAAAAAGAGAGGAAAACTCAGTAGAGTAGCTAGATTTTTAAGCATGTAGTAATATACATTAAGGAAGAAATACATAACCATTAATAAATAACTTACTCATCACAAAAATAGAGAAAAAAATTATAAAATAATATGTAAGTAGTAATACATTGAGAAAGAAATACATAACCAATAATAAGTAAAAAAAAAAAAAAAGAGTTACATAATTAACATTTTCATGAAAGTGAATCGATTTGTATGGCATTACTTAAAGAGATTTTTATTATTCTTAACATTCCAGATTCTTTTTTGGTCAATGAATATACAAAAAACAAAAAAATTTCAGGTCAGCAGATTTCACACCTTAATTTAAATCAGTTTTACACATTTGATAGCTTTAATAGAAATAAATCTTATTCAAAAAAAGTAATCTGAATGAAAATTTTCTGGTAAATCAAAATTACCATTAAGTTATAAAATCAAAAGAACAAGATTGTCTGTTAACAACGTCCAACAAAGCCAAGCAATCAATCACTTATTTCTTCGTTTTCGATTTATAAATTGAATTAAAAATGAATCTAAACTTAGAAACAACGCTCTACAAAATGATTTGTTTTGTATTCTCTAGTAAATCTCTGGCTCAATATTATCTTACATTTTGTTATTATATCTTGAAAACGCGATTGTCAGTACATTATGTCCAAGATATTGATCTACCTACCAACAATACCAGGCAAGCAATAGCCAATTTTGATTGCGTTTGTTAAGAGAATCCGACTTATGAAACACATTAAATGATTTTTGCAGTAATGAATTTGAACTTAAAAATAAAGCTCTACGAAATGATCAGTATTGTCTGGTTAATCAACATTACCATAAATTTGGTTATAAAATCTAAAGAAGATATTGTTACTAAATAGTGTCCAATATTGATCTACTAACAATGCCAGGTAAACAATTTCCAATTTTGATTTTTTTTAAAAATAGTCTCGAGAAACATATTACATAGTTTGTGCAGAAATGAATCGAAACTTAAAAATGTAACTCGCAGAAGTTCATGCGTACTCTCTGATAAAAAAAAAAACAATTTAAAGGTAACATATTGTACAAAACAGCATACAAAATTTAAATTGCATATACAAACGGTTCATGCTTAAAGGTAAATTTCATCTTGTCCAAAATGACGCAATGTTCAATCAAAACAACGAAAATTTAAACCTGCGGTGTTGAAATTCTTTATTGATCTATAACAACGTATACATGAAACAGCCACGATATTTTATAAACACAAAAGAACAGTATCCCTTATTTAGTGTGTACTAAATCTTGCTATCGAAATAGATATTCTTAGAAATAGCTCCATTTTAAATAAATAGATTTATTGAACTGCTGTTTAAATAACGTATAATAACATCAGCAATGCGCAGAAAAAGCAAAAAAGGATCTAAACCACTCAGTTTGTTGTTGTTATTCAGGAAAGGTATAGCAACAACGACTTAGAAGATTTTGTGAATTATTTTATAAAATTATTTCATATAGAACTACCTTTTACACTTTTTTAAGTCAAAAGGACGTTAATAGGATAACAAATTAAAAAATTATCGAATATTCCGCGAAACGCGCAGTTCTGAAAGTATGGCTGCTGTGTTTGTTTACATGCGCGAAATTTATGCTCGCTGTGATCTTTTAAAATATAAATACACCTTACGTTAAAAAAACTGACTATGAAACTTACGGTACATGAAGAATTTATATCTTGAAATGACCATTCCAACTATTTCCTCTAAAATTATCAGATTCCTACCACGTCGAGTAAAATCCGCAATTATTCCGTCGAAATAGATGCAATGCAGACAAAATCGCACGAGGTAATAGTCTTGTAAAAGAAATAGCTCCCCAGAGCTATTAAATAATGATGAAAATAGAACTGAGAAGTCGTTGATTACAATAATCCGTTTTGTATAATGCTCTTTGTTTGGGTTCCGTACGGAGTCAAAGGATCATAGAAACGGTAGGTATCCGCGAAACAGCTGCTTTCACACCACAAGCAAAACATAACAAACTGAGCCTCTGCGCAGCTGATTTGGTGCCGAAACCCTCAGTTTCTAACGGACCAATCAGAGTGAAGCGCTGCGCTCTACGACACACTAGGACAGCGAATTTCAAGGACATTGGCCTCTAAACAGCTGGATCACGGCCAAACAAAGAACTCCATGTGACAGGTTTTTCAGACTCGAAAAATCATTAAAATTATTATTTTAAAGCCCCCATGAAATGTAGCTTCGTGGAATATTATTAACACGTCTTTAAAATGAGTTGCAAGGCGAAAAAACTTCAAAAACGAACGCTTTCAGCATAAATAACGAAGTTTCGTTTGAATCGCTTTAGCGTTCGATTTCCGCACTGTTTCTGGGGGGATTTTCTGAACTCCATTCAAACTTTACTGTTCTTTAAAATCAATCGTTTTGTTTAAAATCGAGAAAGCGGTATTATTGAAAAATGCTGAATTTAATAAAATTATTATGTACTTAATGCATTATTTTTTAAAAATAAAATGAATAAATTTATTACGATTTTAAAATTTTATTGCATGAAAACGTATTACAAAATTAAACTATATCAGCATACGAAATACAAAAGCATTTTGTGTAACTTTTTAGATAGTTGTATTTATTAAGTTTATTTTTCCCCATTCTTTGTGAATTTGAGAATCTATTGGAAAATATTTAGTTAATTTTAAGATCCTTGGCAAATAAAACAATATTGGGAAAACTTTTTTCGTTGTACTTTGTTTGCAATAAATTA
Organism: Parasteatoda tepidariorum; assembly: GCF_982258835.1. Lineage (NCBI taxonomy): Eukaryota > Metazoa > Arthropoda > Arachnida > Araneae > Theridiidae > Parasteatoda > Parasteatoda tepidariorum. The sequence goes on along the minus strand of NC_141758.1, from coordinate 6,518,519 downwards.
TTGACAAAAAGTTCTATGGAGATTACCATAAAACATTTTGAACCGGATCTGAATAATTTAGGTTTTTAAATTTCTTAGCATGACTTTTTAAAATCGACGCTCTAATTAAAATAAAAATTGTCCATTGCACTTGAATAAATTTAACAAATTGAAATGTAATCTGTAATGATGTTGTGTCTCTTTAATCCCAAAAATCACAGCATCCACGTGGTGTTATCAGATTACAAACCAATATCGCTAAAAAAAGATTAATTATTACCGTGGGAGCACCAAAAAGGTAATTGACGAAAATTTGTTTCTATTTTTAAATTTTTTTTAAAAAATAAGTAAACAAAAGATAAAAGCAAACTATTCACATAATTTGTATTTAAGCAGTGGTCACAGAGACTTGTTTTCGATGTGTACCACACGGACTACAGCAGCATGTTAAGAATTCAAATAATAATATTTAATTATATAACTGTGAACTGCTTCGGATTTAAAATTAATTGAAATCTAAAAATAAAATATTTCATTAGTTATAAACTTTTTTTAAGTTTGAATAAATTGAATTTAAAAGTTTTTTTAAAAAAAATTATATTTGTAAACACTGTGTGAAAACTTCAACTGTGACTTTCTGTCTTTGAGAATCTCTTAGGGAGGTGACCTTAGAGCAGAGACCGTCCTACGTGACGACCCAACCGGGCGTTCTGAACAATCATTTATAAACTAGGAAACACTCCTTTTGTAATTTTGACAAGAATGTATAGTTTTCTTGGGTTATCGTTGTTAACACCCCCATATATGTTTTCTTCTTCTTCTTTTTTTTTTTAAATCTCTCATACCATCTCAATATGGGTGGTCTGGTCTTTTCTCCCTCCCTCACTCACACTGATCATTCTGACAAATTGATATCCTGAATACTTTATTTCTGTAGATAAAGTTTTTAAAAACGCGGGGAGAATTCTTTTCTCATTTGATTTGTCCAAGTGAATTTGTTATTCAATTGTGGACAACAATCATATCTTTTTTCCACTTCTTCTGCTTGAAAAAATTTAGACTATATTTTTCCTTTGTACCTTAAAATGAAAAATCTGCTTTATATTTTGGATACTATTTTGGCAATTATGCTTTAAAAATTTTCGAAAAATACACACAAAATAGAAAAAAGTAAATAAATAAATTAGATAAATGAATAATATAGATAAATTAATAAAATACAGGAGCTGATTATTTTAATATAAAAAAATTTCTTGAAATTGTTAACATGCAAACTCATATTTGAATTGATTACAGTTTCTGCAAGTTTATAAGGTGAAAAACATTGAAAATAGTACAATTTTTAAAGAATCACAGAAAATAAATAAATAAAAAAATCCCCCCAAAACATTAGCTATTATATATATTTAGCTTCTAATTCTATCCAAATTAATGAAATAAAATAATTATTTGAGCATAATTAGATACTTTTTAAAAAATTAATGAACATACAAATTTTAAATCGAAGTTAACCGAAATGAAATAGTTATACATTATTTATTTTTATTGCAATTGGATACTTGCATTTCAAAAAGAAGAAGATCACGGATGCCCCTACTACGTCAGCTGCAGGTATTCCATTGTATAATGTACTATCTGAATACCCGTTCTTCATATATGCTGAAAAAAAGCGATTAATCAATAAATAAGAACAAGTAGGTAGGTACTTTATTTACATAGCACTAGAGCTGCACAATGGGCTATTGGCAACGGCCTGGGAAACATCCCTGAGGATAATCCGAAGAAATGCCATCGCAATTTCGATCCTCTGCAGAGGGGATGGCTCCCCTCCTTTGGTAGCCCGACGACCTGAGAGTGAAGTGTAAGCACTTTATGGCAGAACAGTATAACGAAAGCCGGTACCGTGCACCCTAGATCCGTACGCAGGCTGATCAAAATTTTCACCCACCCGCCAACTGACCGCACCCAGTGATGCACAGTTGAATGTTAAAGAACTTGCAAAAAATTTATTTTTTAATCAATGACAGTCATAAGTTAGCAGACATCAATTAGTTACGGTTTAAATATTTGAGGGGAAAAAATCAGCTGCCGTTTGATTTTTATCAATGGCCAATTCGAATGATGCAATTCCTTTTTTAAAACGTCTCTCCCGAAGGATCTTCATTAAAGTTTTGAACGATTTTTAGTATTGTCCCTTGCTTTTCGTTCTTCACCATTTTATGGAGCACGTAATGTATTTTTAGCCATTTATAATATTTCTAAAAATATGATACTTCACTCTAAAACCGGTAAGAAAAAAAAATTTCTTTATTTTTTTTTTCTTGCCTATTTAGAACTATTGTTGGAAAATGCAAAAATTTACAGCAGCACGATCAAACTTACTTGTTTTCTCAGATTAATTTGATATGTTTCAGTGCTGACGGTAATTTTAGTTTAACCCTTAAACGCAGATGGGATAGCGGTGTACCGTATATTTATTATTCTCTGACCATCTCATTACAAGTAAAAATATATTTTGGTATATTTTTATTCTAAAAAACAGTCTGATAGTTAATAAAAAAATATCTCAGACTATATAAAATATATTTGCAATAAAATATAAAATCCGTAAAAAGTAATTGAGCATTTTCTTATCATTCATATTAAAAAATTTATTAATAATTTTTGTTTGCTAATGAAAGACATTTCAATGATGGATAACTGTTTATCTTAGAACTAAATAACTGCAAATTTAAAAAATTATTTCTTGGAAATGAGGCGCGTTTGCAAGATTTTACCTTTAACGTTGCAAAAGACGCCGACATTTCGTGCTATATTTAATAATCATAAATTATTAAAATGGTAAATATAATATTTTTCACTTATTTTGACTAAATTAAAACGAAACACTGAAGAAAGTATGAAAAATATGTTTAATAAAAAAATTTTCTTCGAAAAATTAAAACATCATTGTCTCCGAAATTTCTGATCAAAGTACAAATGTTTATATATATTATGGTCGTTCGAAAGTGTTTTTCAAAAGTATATTTTAAAAATAGAATAATTTTACCATGTTTTTTTTTTTTTTTTTTTTTTGTGTGTGGTTGAGATACGTTTTAGATGTTTCATTTCTGCTGCATTAACAAGCATAGAACCAATTTTAAGTTGATTCCAATTTTAACAAATGAAATAGTCCAGATGGACAAAACACGGGGTGATATTTCATTAACTGGAACAAAACAACTCGCAAAACGGCTCCGTTCGCAAATGTTTTGTTTAAGTAACAAAAAATTTGTTGTGTAACAAAAAATTAATGCATATTACAAACTTTATTTTGTTTTTTAATTGTTTAATATTGAATTAGATTCTTTTAACAAACTTGATAAATATCTTTTTTCAATGTTTTTAACCAAACCCTTAATAAGTGTATTAATCTAAAGGTTTCGGGCTAAATTTTTTACTTGAAATCGAAAAAAAAAAAAAAAAAACTATTCGTAAACTTATATCATTCTGCAAAATCATTCTAGTTTAGAGAATAGCTAATACCAAATGTGTTATATTTGTGAAGAAGAAAAAGTCATTGGAATAAGGGCAGAGCAGATCAGGCCTGAAAGCGAGACTGAAAAAAGAAAAAAACTGGTGGTAGAACAATTTCAATAATATATATTATTCAGAAAGAGTAAATCTATCTCTAACAATAAACAATTCATTGCTATTAATTTTTTCTCGGGGACGAAATAATTCAATAGATAAATTGTATCCGTTAAAAAAAGATTGGTAGTTAGGGATATTTTATTATTCCCGAAAAAAGCTAAAATTGAAATTTATTTGTTACAAGCTTTTACTCTTTTCCGTTTCGATATATATTGACTTTCAGCCCTGGAGCGGACTCACACCAACGACTGTTTACTACTACATCAAGCCAACAAACTCTTCTCCTCACCATCTCTAGGAGCTTCGCTCGAAAATCTACGAACATTTCATACAGATGAATGAGCTAAAACCATTAAATTGGCTGCTACTCAGATAAACATCTCACATAGGGAGCAGGACATGTCTACATTTACGACGAATGCTGGTTAATTAAACTACACAAAGCAAAAGGTACTATCAAAATAGATAAAAAGAACAAAACAGTGTAATTTATAAAATATAACATTTGGTGAGATTCTGAAAATAAAAAAGAAAATTTGTAAGTAACTTTGCTTTGTGGAGGGGGGCACCGAGAAAATTTCCTTTTACAACTTTTCTCAATGCGTTTATGCAACTGCACATGAAAGTGTACTCCATGAGTATTGCTAATCTACGATATCTCACAAAGGAAATTTGAACAATAAATGAAAAAGCTAGCTTCCCTATCAGATAAAAATATTAAATATTTCAAGGATGCACGTGTAAAACCAGATATTCATATGTTTTAACTGCTAACATTCATTTTCAATTGCTCACTAAGTTTTAAAAAACGTATGTTTACATAATTATGTACTTCATTTTTACTATAAATTTGCGATCAGCTAGGACAGCCGAGTTGGCAGCTTTGAGATATTTATAAGCTTAAACAAAAATTAAAACTCAGTATTGATTGATTGTTCCAAATATATCGTTAAAGGTCGGGATAGCCTGGTTGGTAGGGCACTGGGCCCATGTCTAAGAGATCGTGGGTTCGATACCTGCCGGCCGAAAACTCCCCGTGTAGTAAATGGTGACAGTTAAATCTGTCGAGTTGCAAAGTCCTCTATGTTCCCATATCAAATAAATACCTCTGGGGGGTCAAGGAGTTTCCTTGTCTTCTGGATTGGTTCAAAATTACAAGTCTATGGAGTTGAACATTAGTAGTCGTAAACCCAAAAATGAGGTCGGCTGTTCAGCGATATATATATATATATATATATATATATATATATATATATATCGTTTAGAGCCGCGGTGGCTCAGGAAATTAAGTGCTCGCCTCCCTTTGGGTTCGAATCCCAGCGATGACTGGCCGATATAAATTCCGTGTATGGCTCTCGCCGATCACAGAGCTCACGTAAAAATATCTTCAGTGGTAGATGCATCATGGGCTAGAGTCCCCTTGTAGTCCGGCTAACCGTGGGAGGTTTTCGTGCTTTTCCTCTCCGTGTACCGCAAATGCGGACTAGTTTCATAAAAAATTCCTCTACGAAGGTTAGTTTGTCCCAATGTTTGATCTAGGAGTTCCCTTATTTTCTGAATTGGGCTAAAAATTACAAGGCCACAGAGTTCGAAACATTGGTAGCAGTAAAATGAAATTTGGGTTCAACGCCGGTTATAAAATAAAGAATGACATTAACACCAGTTTCTTTTAAATAGTTCATTTGATGCTTGAGTACTGAGGCTTTCCTGCGTCACAACCAGCTAGTTTTAGAAATTCCTCTGTCTTATCTGATAAAATAAATTCATATTTTAAAAGGACTTTCGTTTAAGAACCATCTGCTGATGCTCTCATCATTCTATTTAAGCTCTTTTAAAAGAACTTCCAAGTGTTCATTTTAAGGATAAAAATATTATCTGTTCAGTCCACGAAGGAAAATAACGCATTCATTTTTTTTTGTTTTGTTCCATCCGCTTTTCTTTTCAGCCACTTGTAGTATAATCCACTTTCCCCTTTAGGGAAAAAAAAAGAAGAAAATAATGGTGATGTAAATATTTATTTATTTATTTTTTATTAGAAAATTCAGCATTACTTAAACTCGTTTAGATTAGATACTTATATTTTGTTACTCAGTAGAAGAAAAAAAAAATTGTAATACAGATCAAGTTCGATATAATGGAATCGACGTATACTCTTAGTGAAATCGAGAGTATACTCTGTCGATATATAAGAGTATATCGATAGTATATTTTCGATACCTCAAAGTTGAAGGGGCGCTAAAAATTTTTGAGATAGCGAGTTTTCGAGGTAACAAGTTCAGAACTAAATATGTTCTAAAAAGTTATAAAATATATTCTAAAATATGACTCTAAAAGGTATAGTTATGAAACATAAGAATAAGTATGTATATAATGATAGTTGATTTTAAGTCTAATTACAACAATGATAATTTTATTTTTAAAAGTAAGACAAGAACTATTATGCATTAAATAGAAAAGAATTGATTGAATGAATTTGCTTTGTGATTTTTTCGAAAAAATCGCTTTTCTATTTCGAAAAAAATTCGAAACAGCGAAGTTTTGAGAAGAAACCCTTTGACATAAGAATCCAAATTAAAATTAGGTGGATACATAATGCCAAGAGGAAAAATATTTTTTTTGATATGATAAGGTTTTAAAGACATCTAGAGTATACTGTATATCGTCCAACGAAATATAACACTAAGTGTCAAACCCTTAGATATACTATCTGATTATGTTTTTTTAAGGTTCCGTTTCCCTGCCCGGTATGCCCTACAGCAATGTTTTTTTTTACGGTTAAGTACCACTGCGCAGTATGCATTTAAACTGCTCTCCGAGCACTGATGTTTCTCTTAATCTATCCTCAGCAGATATTAAAATATCGAATCAATATAATAATATCAACGAATCAATTAATATCAAATCGGATATAACATATATTTTGGACATTCACCTAAGCGACTATAGCAGCAAAGCTTAGCATTATAATCTGTGCTAAATTAGAATTCAAAGAATTTTGTGTAAATTTTAACAGATACCTTAAAAATTAATTAAATTCTCAAATTTTCTAAAAATTCCATTTTCTTTAAAAGTTTCTGCTGTAGTTCACCATCACAGGAAAAATATAATTTGCAAAACTTGAAATAATTGTAGAATATTGTTTAAATTTATTAATAGAAAGAGAGACTTGATTGCATATGGAAATAACGTCAAATAACTTTTGGTATTCAAGTATATTTTATTTCTTCTGAAAATCAATTGCGTTGAGAAAATGGCTTAACTGACTGTTTTTCCCCTTTACTTGGGTACAAATACCCTCTTCCATTCTATACTGGTATTATTTTTTTAATCTAACTAATTGGTAATGAAATAGGTGGACAATACCTGGACTACTCAAAATGAAGCACAATTTTCAAGGAACAAACATTATCTGTTTTGCGTGTCAATAATAAATATCTCTTCCGAGGCCAGTGAACGCCGCCAACGACTTCCGCCACCCATCTAGAGAGCGCGCCAAACATATCACGATCTTTTGTCACAAAAATTCGAATTCCGTTTCTTCTTCCTTTGATTATGTCATTTTGTCTTCCTTCTAAACAGCTTGTCCATTGTGCAAACAAAGGACAAGTGCGTATCAATTTTGTGAAACAAAAGGGGGAAAATACGAATTGGGAAAAAGGATGTAATTTTCCAGGAAGGAATTTTTCTTTCTCGGTCGGAATCAATCCCTTCCTGTTTTGTTTTGTGGAATACGTACTTCCGATCACGAGGAGCAACAGATAATAGAATATAGGAAAACTATCAAGTGTTATTATGTTTTAAATTGCATCAAATTAATTTTTGCACGATTTAATAATAGGCCTTTTGGCCTTTAGTTAAGGGAAAATGTTCACTTGCTTCTTAAACAAGATCTGCACATTATTTTGCGAATTTATAGTTCAATGGGAGTTAAAAATGTGAATAAAAAATGAAATTTCATCCCAGACATTAAAGTATTATTTAACTTCGCTTTCTCGCAAAGTTGGAATAAAATCAAGCATTTCATTCATTTTTTCAGTGGCGAATCTTAGCTGTTAGGAAAAAGCAGAATAAATTGATCGTGACGGTGAATTTAAATTTGGACATATTTGTGAAATATTCGTATCGTTGGCGTGAAAAATTGGCGGTATGTTCCAGTAGAAAGTGAGTTGCCTGTAAAATTATCGCTTATAATGAAGTGAGCCATCGGTGAGACTAGCTAGAGTTCTCAAGCTCAACTCGAAGCCGCGATGGCTCAGGGGATTGAAAGTTCACATTCCAATGAAGTGAACCGGATTCGAATCCCAGGGATGGCTGGTCGATACGAATTCCGCATCCAGCTTGCACCAACCACAGTGTGACGTAGAATATCCTCAGTGGTAGACGAATCACGGGTTAGAGTTCCCTTGCCGTCAGGCTAACCGTAAGAGTTTTTCGTGGTTTTTCACTCCTTGTCACGCAAATGCTGGTTAGTTCCATCAAAAAGTCCTCCACGACGGCAAATTTCTTTTAATACTTGATCTAGGAGTTCCCTTGTCTTCAGGATGGGGTTCAAAATGACAAGTCTACGAAGTTGAACATTAGTAGCCGTAAGCCCAAAAAATTGGGTCGGCTGTTCAACGACGATTATAAGATAAAATAAAATTTTATCTCGAGCACAATGCCTGATGCCGGTAATATTTCCATTCGTCCATTAAGCGATAGACGCGGAATTTATCACAATATGGAATTAAACGTCAACTGAAATTTCCACGAATTTCTGACAACCACGAATTTTATTAATTAAATATTTAAAAAAATTTTTATAGGTTGTAAAGTCCCCAAGTAAAATGCATTTTTACCCATGCAAAATTTAGATCGACCAAAATCAGCATATGAGGTAATAAACTTTTTTTCTTTTTTATGTACCACTATAATTAAAAAAAAAATATTCCAAACTTGCAATCCTACAGAGTAATCTATAAATTGTATGTATTAGAGCTAAAAAAAAGTAATTTATTTCCTCTCTTCATTTCCGTGGATCAAACTTTTACACGCTTAAAAATAACACGAAACAGTTGGTGCTGAAAGAAAGACTTTTTACTTACAAAAAGTTTCCCCATTTTTGTCCAACCCCTGTATTTCATCCCAATATTTTAGTCCTGATTTTGTTGAAAGCATCAATTATTATTACTGTTCAAAAAATTATCTTATATGACATTATTTATTATCTATTATTTGAACACTATACTTTAAAAGGTGGCCCGAGAAAATCTTTACTTTGTGGTTAGGAGTTAGCTATTAATTAACACTACGATTAATGTTCATACTGCTGTCCGATCAGTTCACCTATGCCAAAAATGACCCACTGACCAGCTTCCTCAGAAAACAAGAAAACTGATTGTAAAATTTCTAAATGGATGTTTGTTGTCGTAGTTGGTGTAGTTCATTTACGTCACACTAGAGCAGCACAATGGGCTATTGGCGACGGTTTGGGAAACATCTCTGAGGATGATCCGAAGACATGCCACCACAATTTTGATCCTCTGCAGAGGGGATGGCACTAATTTTGGGTTTACGACAGCCAATGTTCAACTTGTAATTTTGAGCCCAATCTAGAAGACAAGGGAGCTTCTGGATCCAGTATTGGGAGAAATTTTGCTTTCGAGGAGGACTTTTTGATGGAACTAATCCGCATTTGCGTTACATGGCGCGGGAAACCTCTAAACCACGGTTAGCCTGACGCGAAAGGGACTCTAATCTATGATTCGTCTACCACTGAGGATATTTTACGTCAGCACTGCGATCTGTGCATGAGGCATGCCGAGTGGGGAACTCGAAATTCATATTCGGGGATTCAAACCCGTTTCTCCTGAATGGGAGGCGAGCGTTTTATCCTCTGAGTCACACAACTCTGTCTGTTCCTTTGAAAATGACACTAAAGACGAAAAACCTATCATCTTATATTATAAACTGAAATGTATAGTCGCCGCTTTCCTACCACGCCTTACGTGACAGAGAAGTGAGGACACTTGGCAGTCACTGGAGTGAATTTTAAAATATCTTGTTGAGGACTATATTAATAGATTGCATTAAAACTGTAGCACGTGGAGAGAAACTCATTACAGATTGTAATCAGCGGCGCCAAAATACCTGAGATCCGTTCAAAAATCTGGGGCGACAGATAAAAAAAATAAATTTAAAAAAAAATTAAAAACATTTTTTTTTCTTCTGTGTAATTTACTCACTAATGACTACATACTGTTCAAAAATTTTTATCTTTCTTTGATGTTTGATTTTTTCTCTTTTGCGATGGGATATTGCTACACGAGGTTTAAGTTTGATATCAGGGTTCCCACGGTCCTTGAAAACTTTTAGCAGTGGTAGTAAATTAAATAAAATGCTAAGAGAAATTTCTTATCTTAATCCATACCCTCCAACTGCTACGGAATTTCCGTAGTTTCAGAAATCTTCTTTTCAGACGGTAGCAAAATTAATGTCTTAATATTTAAAAAAAATTAATTTTAGCGTAACTTGTCCACTATTACTCATAAAAGTGCAGGCCATATGGCTAGATTCTTAAGTTCTGATAAAAGTTTTATGAGAGATCCATTTGCTTTAAAAATTTCTACTTTGGTTCGCTACCACTAGAAAGAATTATTTTCAAAATCCTCATAAGTTGGAGGGTATGTTAATCTACTACTTGCCGTAAAGTGGTTTAGAAGCGGGAATTTTCATGTCTATATATTTTCTTTGGAAAATAATTTTTAGTGGTGGTAACACAGAAATTAAAGTTTAGAAATATGTTTAATTTTTGCTACCACTTTTTAAAATTCACAAGGCCCGCAGGAACCTTGTGTATGTAAACTGGAATACAAGTGTATAATAAAGTCGATTTTATGTGTCGGCTGATATTTGAATAAAAATTTTTTTTGCAAAACAAGAACTGATAAATGTTTTACTTTCGAAACTTATTTTGATGAAACAAAACACTCACCTTATACAGTGAAGTTGAGATAGCAATTGACCATCTATTTAACAACAAGTAGACAACTTTCAAAGAGGGAATTTATTGGTTCAGTTTGATACTTGATCATTGATCATTAAGATTAGCTAAGACATGAGATCTACATACAGAAATGTACACCTAAGATTCCATCGAATCTACGAAATAAGCATAAACGTTGTAACACTTTTTTTCTTAAATATATCGCTTTTACGTCCCGAATGTTGTGTTTTTGCAGCAGTAGTCCAAACTGCGTCATGGGTGAAAGCGAGACGGAAAAGAGGAAAGCTGGTAGTAAAATCAAATCACTTTCAACTAGTTTTCAGAAGGAATAAGTCTATTCTTTTTAGCTATTTTACAATATCTACTTTTCCTTTGCGGAAATGAAGAAGTTTTATATATATGCTAGAATTGTAAAAAAATTCTTGGTAGTTACAGAAATGTAACTTTTCTCGAGAAAAAAAAAATGCTAGAATGGAACGTCTTTCGTACCAGTTTTTGTTCTTTTCCGTCTTGGTATACATATAGGCTTTCAGCCCTGATAGGCATACCTGAGTAGTAACACAAAAAAATCGCAAGTTTGAAACTAATGGAAAAAGGACCGCAAGCGGCCCAAGAAGCCCATTTATTAACCCTTTCGCGCCGACTGTCGCAAATACGTGCCAGCATAAAACCGCATCAATCAGGGTAGAAAGATAAAACTGGTAACCAAAGTAATTCTTTAGCAGTTTATTTGTGGGCGGGGTAATAATTGTTTGATTTATTTAATTCACCATTACTTTAGTTCAAAATAAAATTATTTAGTTACACTTTGAACTAACATTGATTATATATGTATGATTAAACTAACAATAATTAAAGTAAAAGCAAAGTAAGTCTGTCAAATTAGCAACTCCTACATTTAAGTTACTGTTTTTTATTTATTTACATCCTGATCCTGATTCTGTACGAATGATTTTATGAATCACCCGTCCCCAAGGGGTTGAAGGAAGGTCAGTTTATTTTTTAAAGTAATTTCTGATATCTTTAGGCTTTCAGCTCTGAACTGCGTTAAAATTTGAAAACCAATTTATACTTAGCTGGTTACATTTTTTAACCCTATGCACTCGAGAGGTGACTGTCAGTCACCACTGTCGCCTATAAATTACCCACCACTCTAATTGTGACATTTTTTTCATCTTAATGTTTAGTTACCACTTCATTCAGTCATCTCCGGGTATTATGAGGTAAGTTTGTAAAAAATTCAGTCATCTCCGGGTATTATGAGGTAAGTTTGTAAAACATTCAGCCATCTCCGGGTATTATGAGGTAAGTTTGTAAAAAATTCAGTCATCTCCGGGTATTATGAGGTAAGTTTGTAAAAAATTCAGTCATCTCCGGGTATTATGAGGTAAGTTTGTAAAAAATTCAGTCATCTCCGGGTATTATGAGGTAAGTTTGTAAAAAAATCAGTCATCTCCGGGTATTATGAGGTAAGTTTGTAAAAAAATTATTCAAAATTTTAGTGATTGCGTCCCTTTTTTTGTTGAGTTGAAAGTTGAAACAGTTGAAAGGACTTCGAGTGCAAAGGGTTAAAATTTTGTTTTAAAACCGATTCAGTGTTTCACCGTCTTTTACAGGGCTTGCCAACTTTCTACGCTTTTAGTAAAAAATTATTATTGTGGTAGCTAAGTTTATGTTTTAATGCTTTATTTTTTTTATATTCATTTAAACTTATTTCCCCACCACTACATATAAATGATTTAAAAGTTCATGTGTAACATCGCGCTGTACCAGCTCTCTCGTTATAAAGCTTTTAAAATGTTGTCAAAATTACCAAAAATTCTGATAGCTTTAGATTTTAAACGGGACCACTCTATATAATGTTTTGCAAAATGCATAGTAGTTGGCTGGCATGCTTTTAGGAAATGAACTAAAATTCATAGGTTACTAAAGAATGTAGGCAAAAGGGGGCAGGATTACAAATAAAATCACTATTGCTTAAAAAAAAAAAATCGAGAACGCAGTAACCTCGGTGCGAACTGCAGATCCAGTTATGTTCATGACGATTTTCGTCTGGTTTCAGTCCTTATGCACTAGACAGTGCAGCAGGGCAGAAAGTCCATATATATCAAGACGGAAAAGAGAAGAAACTGGAAAAAAAAATAAATTTCATTTTCAGCTTTTCTTTTTTCAAGAATAGCAAAATATCCATAACTACCAAACTTTTTTAACCGATATAATTTATATATTGAATTGCTTCTTCCCCGAAAAAAAAAATAATAGCCATGAATTGTTTATTGTTAAGAATAGATTTATTACTCCCGAAAATTATCTATTATTGAAATAATACTGATACCACTTATTTCTTTTTTCCGTCTCGCTTTCAGGCCTGCTGTGCAGTGATACAGCTGCTGTATCGTTATCAAGAAAGATATTTTTAAGCTACAACTTGCAGAATTATGGATCATTGCGATTTTTTTTAAAGAGCAAATCCGCGACATAGCTAGAATGAGGAGGTGATTTTTATGAACTTTTGAACTATTTAGATGTAGTTGTGGCCATATTCACGTTAAATCAAATTTATTACAACAAGAATTCTATATTAAGAGATAAATTTTGCTATCACTAGCATACCTTCCATTATCATTTTTTCCAGTGATATTAAAATGGAATTAAAACTTCAATTTTAAGCAAACAAATACGTTGCATTTGAAAAAACTTAAGTTGTTAACCGTGATAGTACCGCATATTAATATATGTGCTTAATTTTTGAAAGAATAGTGGTGATCAAAATCATTTAAAAATTAAGTTTATAAAAGAAAAAAATAGTATATATTTACTACCACTTTAAATATGAAAATAAAATCTTCCGGAAAATCCGGAAGAGTTGGCAGGTATGCTCCAGAAAAAGTTAGTTCTCAAAGAGGAGCAAGTTTGCATCTCTGATTTAATATGTCACCCGACCAGGCCCATCCGTAAAGCTGTATCGATGAATTCAAGACAAGTTCGATATTTTTATGTAAATAAATAACACGTAGACACAATTTGTTGGTTATAAAGACACGCATAAAAATTTGTAGATAAGTGCATAAAACTCGAAGTTCTGTTTTAATCTTCTATATGCTTTACGCTCTTTTTTATAAAAAATAAATGCAAAACAAACATTTAAGAGATAAAAAAGCGCGAAAAACTAATTCACTCTATTTTTATGAAACTCATAAAAGCCATTTGGTTATCTCTTTTTTTATTGGTTATTTTATGAAATATTTTTCGCTGATAAATGAATCGACACCAGTCATCTTTTAGAAAAGTTCAATGACCTAAAACCAATTTCAGAAAACAACTTTTTTCCACTAATTTTTGAAATAATAACACCTACAAGTCGATTTTTCTAAATGAATTTTTTAAATTAGCATCGAGATTAACATTCAATAAGTAATCTTGAAAACGTTAGAGATTAATTGTTTAGATTAAAAATGAAATCCCAGACAATAGATATCTAATATTTTAAATGACATAAATAAAATGCATCAAAGTAATACTATAACAATGAACGAAACAAAATATAAAAAAAAGACTTAGAAGTAATCTAATTGACAAATGATGTTATCGCATAGGCAGTTAATATGAATGAATTGCACGAGATATTGATTTTTTTTCAGCTATGACAACCCATGAAGCGTTCAACCTGGGGTTCGTAATGTTCAACTGACTGACCGTAAATATCAATTTAGCCTTCGAAATAAGCTTTCAAAACACACGACTAAAAATAAAATTTGGATGAGAAAGATGAAAAATAATGAGCGATTTGGATCTAAAACAACAAAAAAAGACAAGGTCATAAATTCAAAGAAAGTTTTTTTTATTCTGTTCTCTTAGATAATGACGCAGAAAATTAAATAAAAGCGAAAGCGAGGGGATTACGTTGAAGTTTTTCCCGGGCTTCCAAGTCATTAATGTGCCAATGAAATTTCATTTCTGCGTTGCAGCAATTTTCAGAACTAGTATTTATGTGTTTGTTGTTTTCTTAACCTGTTTTTTTTTTAAATTTCTGAAAACAAAAAGACAACCTGATAATTGCTCGTTGTTTCAACGTTTTTTTTTTAATTTTTTTTTTTTATATATTTTACATTTTAGCTAATGGAATTGTTATTTTTGTATAACTAGTTTCTGATTAAATTTAAAAAAAGGTCAACAAATAAAGTACGGATTATTTAAAAATCCATAACATCCCCTAATTTTTGTTCTAATATTGTAGAGACGAGGATTGAGCTCTTATTTAATTTTTGAATGATATTGGTATTAGGATTACATTTAAATTGAATAAATATTTTATTTTATTAGCTCTAATTTAAAATAATAAAAGAAAGTATGTTAGTGCTAATTTTATGTTAGTGCTCCTTTTGTTGTTGTTGGCCATTAAGGCAAAAAAGGTGCTATTGTTCTAGTATTCCTTTTAACCATATGATATATTCTAATATCACATATCATATAATTCTTTTAGTAGATAAAACTTAGTGTTTATAACCTCTTAAACTTTTTTGATATAGTATTCAACCTCAGTTTCTGTATACAAAAAAGCAAAGAAAAAGAGAAGGGGGGGGGATCTTTTTCAAAATTGTTTATTTAGTTAAGGCAATAACAAATAGTTTATGGCCTTTAAGTTTTTTTTCCTTTTATACTTCTTTTATTATTTTTGTTATTATGTGTTATTAACTTGTACCATATTTAATCTTTGTATTTTTTTAAAATATTGTGACTTTGTACTGATCTAAATTCTTAATAAATTCTTGCTGAATGGGCTCGTTCCTAGGCTGGAGTGGAGCCGGACCAGTAGCCAAGCTTTGGGCTATATGGTAAAGGGTCCATAATGACCTAGGTACATGTCCAAAGCTTGGAGAAAAGAAAAGAAAAAGTAGATAAAAATGTTTAACCTAAGCAGAATTTATGTTTCAACCACTAATTAGACTTATCAATGATTTAGATCAAGTTTTAATTACATCGCTTTTTGATTTGGAAAAATAACAGACTATTTCAGTTTTGGAAAAAAAAGTCGATTGTTTTTTAAAATAATTGAAACAAAAAATATCAAAATTTGTGTAGTTTTCAGGTTTTTGACTCCCTTAAGAAGTATTATTTCTTAACTTAATCCGTTAGGCATATACGTATGTTCTCCTTTTACGTCCTTTTTCATTAAAACGACTGGTTACCAAACGATTTCAATCAGAGGATTTTTTTTTTTTTTTTTTTTTTTTGGCACAAGAATAAATTTGTTCTTGGCTCACTACATCAATAGTTTTAATATTTTCATATTCACCTGAAACCTAACGCTTTGTCGTGCGTCGGTAACGGATTGAAATCCTGCTTTATATCTGGACGTTTGTGCTGTTCTATAATTTGACAAGGGCTTATAAGCCGTCCTTTGTATTTAGTTCACTCGCTTACAAACGTATGCGTTTTAGGAACTTAATAAAAATCCACTTTTTTCTCTCGAAACATTTAAGTGATAGCTAACACTAAAAATATCCAATTAGTTTGGGCCAGTAATCACAATGTTCCAATTAAATTAAAATTGTAGTAAGAATTATATTTCTTAATCTATTTTTACATGAAATGAAACATTTTAGCTAACTCGCCATGTAAACAATTTAAGAAATTATATTAAGTAGTAAATATGTGAAAAGTGTTATTTTTTAGATCAAAGTGAAAACTAAAAAATGTATATTTTGTTAGATTTATATTACATTAAAGCTTAATTTTTTTGCTAATTTAAAGCAAATTGACACATTTGAATATTTTTACAGGACGGTGCTACCACTTAGTAAGGCGCAAGTGTCTTACTTCTTTTTCATAAAGGAACTTTTCAAATCAGTACAAAAAGATGGTGAATGGGTCAATGTAAAAACATTTACTGACCGAGACAAAGTGGTCAACCTCTTAGACAATGACCTGTTGCATGAAGGGTTACTGCCATTTATACAGGGCTGTGACACCTAATAAAAGTCTTTATACTGCCTTCCAATCGTCCATTTCTTTTCAACATTAGAAAACAGAACACGTTCTAAAATGGTTTTTAATTATCTGTTTCATCGAAATGTCCACTACAGCAGGAATTCAATGACTGTGAGTCACCAACCGGCAGCTTTAACATCTTCCGAAGATCCTGATAAAGATAAAAGGAGGTCTGCGTATTCCGTTATCTGATGTTGAACGTTCTTTTTACATATTCTGTTTGAAACTCATCTACATGGTAATAAAGATAATTCGTTTACCTGACTGTCCATTGTTCTCTTTTTCCGGAATGTTCCGTCACCGAAGAAAGTTTTCTCATGGGAAAGGAAACCCGCGTTGACCTTTATTTACAACAGCATTTAGAGAGATAATGTCACGTGGGATTTCCCGCCAAATGGAACTGCACCGTTAAAAATCGTTTGCAATGGAGTCCAATTTACTTACTTAACTGAAGTGAAGAAAATATTTATTTTTGAGGTTAATTTAAATTGAGTTGAACTTTTGTTCTGTTAAAACAAAATTCGTAAGCTTACCAACGTCATGGGAAAACTGAGAAACTCACCTGTCCATTTTAAATTTCTTAGAACAGAAATCGTTAATAGAGATTCTTTAGCAAATATGATTTTATTTACTTATTATAAATAGGAAAGGTAAAACAGTGAATTTTCAAATATATTTTCAGAAACTTTGGGATTAGTTTTCACTTGGGCGCTGATAAATTTCATTTTTTTTTTTTTAACTCTGCAAATTAAGACTAAGTTTGTTTAATTACGATCGGTGATTTGGTTACTCTTGGCGTGTTGTGCATTTAAATAAAAATTTCTGTAAAATTTCAGTTCGTTCCGAGATTTTTTTTTTTTTAAACTACAACCCTGATCTTCAAAAACTGCTTTCCCTTTCTTCTTTAATTTGTTTATGTTAAAGACAATTTTTTTTTTTTTTGGAAAAAAAATTGCTAAAAGGTAAAATTTAAACTCATGATTCAAATTTTCACTATTTAACTGTCCCATTTTAAAAGAAAAAGTGTGTGAAAAAATTTTAAATTGTAGGAAAAGAAACAACAAAAACAATAATTATTTTAATAGCATCAAACAGAGTACAGGTAATACAAAAATTGCACTTTGAAAATTAATCACTCACTCTTAGTAACAACCTGAACACAAAACCCTATTTTTTCAAAACCAATTTTCAGTAATATATATATATATATATATATATATATATATATATATATATATATATATATATATATATATATATAAGTTCAAAATGAGGAATAAAACAAAGAAAAATTATAGACATATGAAAAAAGGGGGTGGGAAATAATAAGTAAAAAAAAACAACAAACATTTTATTTAAAAAAAAAAAAAAAAAAAAAAAAAGTGAAATGTTAATTAAAAAACCGGAGAAAAAAAAGATATAATCTTTTCTTCAGCCCACACGATTATATCCGCAAAACAGAGTGCTTTCTGATATTGTATCAATAAAGCCAAAGCAAAATATATTAATACAATAGTGTGAGGAGCACTCAAAAAAATTTTTTATAAAATAACTACATAAAAATAGATCATAAAAAGTAAATATAACATGTAAAAACAGATAATAAAATAAAATAAAAAGAAAAAATAAAATAAAAAGAAAAAACATTAAAAAGGGGGGACTATAAAGCGAGTAGCAAAATCATAACAACTTACATGGACAGTTCTTTTTCAAGAATGATTTAAAAATATTTTCGCAGAAAGATTGCCAGATTACAAAATATGAAAACAAAAGATGAAAACAAAAGCGCAAATTGAGTGTAACGAAAGGGTTCTAAAGTGTCGTTCTTACTGCACTGCTGAAGTGATTTGTTATTCTGAGTTTTGATTTGTTAGTTACCAAGGATGAGCCCGAAATGGATGAGCACAAGGTAATATTATACTGGATAATTTTAAAAATTGATCATAAATAGTTTTAGAAGATAGATGTTTATTTAAGAAAAAATACAAAATAGAAAAGAGAAACATAAATTGCCTGCTTTGCAAATAATTTTAGCCGCGGATTTGCACGATATGGATTAGCACATAGAAAAATTATTTAAATTATCAAAGAAAAAATTTTAATAGATAACTTTTAACACGGATTTGCCCGAAATGGATTTGCACATGGAAAAATTAACAAAGAAAAATTTTAGCAGACAATTTTAACCACGGATTTGCCCGAAATGGATTTGCACATGGAAAAACTGTATAGATTAACAAGGGAAATTATTTAGCAAGGGAATTTTTAGTAAATAATTCTAACCACGGATTTGCCCGAAATGGATTTGCACATGGAAAGATTAACAAAGAAAAAATTTTTAGTACATAATTATAGCCACGGATTTGCCCGAAATGGATTTGCACATGGAAAAATTACATAAATTAACAAAGAAATTATTTAGTAAATAATTTTGGCAATGAATTTTGGCCTGAAATGGATTTGCACATGGGAAAATCTTAAAAATTAACAAAAAAAATGTTTAGAAAATATATCCACCAAAATATACGATTAATTCAATGATTTTATATAAAATTTTATTACATTAGTTGGGTATCCATTGTTTTTTATCAGATTTTGAAAGAGTTTATCGATTTGTATTCTGGATAAATAAATATTACTACATATTCTTTTAATTCTGTTCATTTCATTAAAAGTGGTATTTAAATAGATGCTCCTGGAAACATTAGAATTCCAAGTAACTAGTTTATTAATATTAAAATTAAAATCATTTCTTTTATCGTATAAATCAACAAAGCAGATATTTTCAACTTTCATAATACCCAAATCCAAAAAATTGAAATTAATATTATCATCATGATTACGAAGTAAGATTAATTCCTCAGGGTATATATCACTCAATAAAACAGTAAAATCTTGGAAATTAAAGATAATTAAGTCATCAATATATCTAAAAACAAATTTAATACTCAGAGTAAAATTTTTTTCATAATAATGCAAAAATAAGTTAGCTAAGAGAGATGAATAATTAGATCCCTGTGGTATTCCATTAATTTGAAGAAAGATATCCCTTCCATTGTAAAGATAATTACTAAAAAGACAAAAATTAATCAGAATTTCCCAATAATCAAAATCGCAACAAAGGATATTTTTAAAATCATGGTAATAATTCAAAAGGACATCTTTTAGTTTAGAAAGGGGAATGCTATTGAAAAGATCCTGGAAATCAAAAGTCGCAATAGAATTAATTTTATTATGTTTAATGAAATCTAAAATCGGTTGATTATTAGTGATTATCCAAGAGAAACCTTCTTTAGTAATATAGTTAATAATCTTATTTAAGTAGTTAGAGAAAATGGTGCCAGGTTTAGTTAAATAAGTATTAGACCCACATGTGATAGTTCTAAATTTTACTGGAATTTTATGAAATTTAGGACTGATAATTAAGTAAGGAAATTGTATATTGCTAATTTTAATTTTTAATCTCTTGTAAAAAGCTAAAATTTTTTTAATGGCAATATTATTATTGAAATTACTAAGTTCAAAATTTTTACTATTTTTTAATTCCGTATTTAAAAGTTCAGCATAGAATTTTTTACAGAATATAGCATAATTATTGTTAGCTTTGTCTATGGGAGTAATTACAAAATTTTTTTGAAGTTGCTTAATTGATTTAACAATATTAGAAAAATTTGTTGAATTGTTATTCTTATTTAAATTATCCTTATTATTGAAAATAAAGTTTTTAAAGTAATAATAAACTTCCCATTTCCATTCTGTTAGCATACCTAAAGGTAAAGAGAATCTATTTGATATCTTTAAACAAAAACTATTGAGATCATTAAGAAAGTATTTTAGAATCTTATTGATTGATATATGGTAAATGGGTCTAAATTTTGTGCCTTTTATCATTAAATTTCTAAGTTCCAAGTTTTCTATAATATTTAAATTACCAGTGATAATATGTTTATGATGTTTATCAACAAAATCAAAATATTTATCCTCCTCACAGTGACATTCAAAATCGGATATATTAATACTCCCTAAATTTTTGCTTATATCATTATAGTTAAAAATGGTTCTACCAAGTGATTTGTTATATTTAAAACTTTTAATAATGTTAAAATCTTTTAATGGAAATAAAGCTTTAAAATTTTCAAAAATGTTGTGAAATTTGATCTTATCGAAAATAGGATTTTGAAAGTTAATAACGAAATATAAATTATCTAAACTTTTCTTATTATTAGGCAAAATTTTGCTCATTTTGGCTTTTATAAGATCGAAACAAAGAATTTTGAAATGTAAATTAATGAAAGAAAAGTTAATAATAAGATCGTAGAACTTATATGTTTCATAATTCTTAAGGGAGAAGACAAAATCTTTAATTGGTTTAATACTATATTGTTTATTAAAGTCTTTTTCCATATTAGAAAGAAATTTTATATTTAATTTGTCACTATTAAGAGAGTTTCTATTACTTCTTGAACCCCGTTTACCTCGATTTGTACGCTTATCTTTAATATGAAAAAGTGAATAAGTTGATGAGTTATTGTAGTTAATCTGTGTATGTTGGAAGGTATCGTTTAGCCCATACGGCAGAATTGTTTTGTATAGAAGCATGTAGTAATTTTCTTTCTGTAGTCTTAAATCTAAATCCTCTATAATATCTAAGATATTAATTTTGACACTGTTAAATTTATGTACTCTAAAATGATTCAATTCCAGATTATTGATAGCCTTATTACTGTTAATATCAGAACGGTGTTGATTAATTCGAATGTTAAGTGAGTTACTAGTTTGTCCAACATATTTCATATTACAGAAACCACAGGTTAACATATAAATAACATTTTTAATTTTACAAAAAGATTTGGAGCTAACGTTATAAGGAACAGTATGTTTTTTGTCAATATTAGGGCAAGTTTTGCATCTTTTATCATCACACGCTTTATAGGAAGGTAAAGTTTCGGGAATAGAATGCAATTCAAAAAATCGTTTGCTTTCGCTTTTGCTTTCAGAGTAGCAGGATGTCGATCCGAAGTTCCCCTCTGATTTAGGCTCTCCGTACCGGGTACAACATGAAGAATAATTTAAATATTGAACACATTTTTTACCAGGCGCTAAATTGTGATGATTGTTTAATTCCATAATAATAGGCTCAAAGAGCAACATCCTAAACACACGTAACGTCCTAAAGACTGGAAATAAAAACGAAAACAGAAGGAGAATGAAAGAAAGAAAGTTAATAGTAGATAATATTAAGCGCTAAAGCTGCATTAAATATGATCACTATAATAATAAATAAATAAATACAAGAAAGCACTAAGAAAGTTAAGAAAAACAATAAGTAACATTTATTGCGCTTAAGCTGCAAAACAGCTGCTGCTGTTTACTTGCAGCTTAAGCGCAATAAATGTTACTTATTGTTTTTCTTAACTTTCTTAGTGTTTTCTTGTATTTATTTATTATATATATATATATATATATATATATATATATATATATATATATATATATATATATATATATATATATATACAATACAATTTAAGATACAATTGCAATAATGATTAAAATTGAAGAGAAAAGTATAAAATGCATGATTCTAAGTTGCGATAGCACCAAGCTGCTAATATCACAACTTGAAGAATATTTGAAAAAGAGTTAGTTCCATCCAAATGTCCACCACGAAGGCAAATTTCTCCCAACACTTCATCCAGGAGTTTCCTTGTCTTCAGGATTAAGTTCGAAATGGCAAGGCTACGGAGTTGAATATTAGCAGTCGTAAATTCAAAATTGGGTGAACTGTTTAATGACGGTTATAAAATAAAATATAAATAAAAACCTTTAATGGGTAATTACATCTTCCAAACAATATAAATATCAGGAACAAATCTCACATTGTTATTTTTTTTTTCACCCAGTAAGGTAGATAAATATAAAAAAGGAAGTAAATTAGAAATATTTCTTTATTTTTAGTAGGATGACCTTAAACGCCTTGTTGCCACTCACTGGAATATAATAAAACAAGCGAGGCGAGAAAAGAAATGGCGAACATGACTGCTCTTCTGTAACTCATATCAAAGTAAATCTTCCTATATGTATTTATAAAATCTTTTGTCTCCAACCTCTTTTACGACAAGCTTCAATGAATGAAGTTATTAAAATTACCTCCAAAGTTGAATGGAATTAGTTGTAAATAATATGCTCTATAATTATATATTTTTATTAATGAATAAAAAATGCTTTTGAATTAAAAAAAAGTTGGCTACCGACTGTGTGCATATCAATAGCCCCGTTTACGTGCACAAAAATGCGGGGTAAAAGCTGGAATTTTCGTCATTTTCTACCCTTCTTCCCCTACGCAGGGAAAAATTGAAGGACTGAAAGAAGGGTATAATAATTCCTAGTAGGAGATGGAAATATGCAGGGTAAGCTCACCTCGCTTTCCCGAGATGCATTGCGAGTCACGTGATTGTTTACGTTCTGGGCCCATGTGTTTTGTTTTGGAACTCGGAACGTGAAAATATTTTAATTTGTTTCAAATAATGGCGGGAAAAAAAGAAAAGAAGCCAGCTGATATATTTTCTTACTTCCGATTTATCATGTGACCAATGACGTAGAGGAAGTTGTTTGAAAATCCGGGGTTGAAATTCTTTTGCGTGTAAACGGGTTTTCTTACCGATTATACATTGCCCTGTAAAATCCCTGTACCCTTCTTTTACCCCGGATTAATAGATTGCTCATGTAAACGGGGCCAATGTATTCAATTTCTCCGGGGACTATTTTCTCTTATTGCATATTTCTTTTATAAGCTACCACTTTATAATTTAGTTGTGCAGGAATTGTATTTGGTTTTGAAAAATGTTACAGAGCTAGAGAAAAGATGACAAACATCGATCATTTACTAGATATAAGATCACCAAGACCACAAATGATATATTTCAGCTATATTATATTTTATTTTATAACCGCCGTTGAATAGCCGACACCATTGTGAGTTTACTACTGACAATCCGTTTGGAATTTTGAACACAACCCAGAAGACAAAGGACCTTCTGGATCAAATAAAAAAAATTCTGGAAAAAATTTGCCTTCGTGCAGTACTTTTTGATTGAACTTCCCCGCATTTGCATGACATGGAAAGGAAAATCGAGAAAACCTCCCATGGTTAGCCTGACGGCAAGCGGACTCTAACATAATATTCGTCTATGACTGAGGATATTTTACGCCATCACTGTGATCAGTTCGAGCCTGGAGCAGAGTTCGTATCAACTAGCCATTTCTGGGATTCGAAACTAGCACACCTGAATGGGGGACGAGCGCTTTTCCCCCTGAGCTACCGCAGCTCTCTAAGCTAGATTTTATCTCATAACCGTCGTTGAGCAGCTGACAAAAATTTGAGTTTTGTACAACGAATGCTCAACACCGTAAATTTGTAATTTTAAACCCAATCCATAAGACAAGGGAACTCTTGGATCAAGTATAGGGAGAAATTTACCTTCGCGGAGGACTTTTTGATATAACTAACCCCCCATTTGCGTTACACGGAGAGGAAAACCACGAAAACCTCCCAT